>NC_033794.1:596927-602667 GCF_001876935.1 Asparagus officinalis | reverse complement strand
ATTCACTGCTAAAAAATAAGGTATCCTAGACGGAAAATTCCGTCTAGGATCTAGACGGAAACATACTAGACGCGTATTCTAGACGGAATTCCGTCTAGAATACGCGTCTAGTTTATTTCCGTCTAGTATGTAGTATTCTAGACGGAATTTCCGTCTAAAATACATCCTAGACGGAATATTCTAGACGGAATTCAAAACCGTCTAGAATACATCCTAGACGGATTATTCTAGACGGAATTTCCGTCTAGAATAATTTATCCTAGACTGAAAAAAATTCCGTCTAGAATAAGTATTCTAGACGGAAATTTCCGTCTAGAAATCTCATTCTAGACGGAATTTGATTTTTTAATTTTTTTAATTTTTAAAAAGCATTCTAGACGGAATTTAGGTATCCTAGACGGAATTTCCGTCTAGGATATTATGCTACAGTAGTTTTTTTTTTTTTTACAGAATCTACTTTGAGTGTATGTACACAATATTAAACAACAAAAAATTATATTCATATCCAACACAATCTAATTAATTCCAATATCAAATCCAATTATATTCAAATAATACATTCACCAAAATAGTAGAGAGATACATAAATTGTTTACAAACTTTAACATAAATTAATTACAATGGCTATGACACTACAGAAGCTTTTTCAACTCCTTCCCTATACATTTACTCAAGCCCTCTTCTCCTTCTTCAGCTTCTTCCTCATCATCCTGAGTGTAACATAAGGACACAAGCAATGCATCAATATATGTACAAACTGATCCATAAAGAAGCAAAAAAGAAGATTTCAAAAGAAAAGATGCAAATCATAAATTATCCTCATCAATAAAAGGGCCATGACAGAATTCATACCATCAAAAACAGAAACCAAGACTAAGTGTAGTCATTTACATCTATTATTATCCACCACCATCAGTCACCTTCAATTGTACCCCATAAAAAGATGTTCCAATAAAAAGAAGCTAACGATATTTTTCCACGAGATCCTCAAGTGGTTCTTGTATCACATGCTTATACCCACTATCAAATTCCAAACAAAGAAAGAAAAGACATATATACACACAATCATGCCAAAACACCCAAATCTTCAATCTCAATAATAGTTAATTTTTTAAATTCACTGTTATACTCTAGAAAAAACAAACTTAAGAATGTATTTGAGCAAAAAATACTATCAATGTTTGAAAATTGAGAAACTTGAGTCTAATTTTATATTCATAAAAAATGAAGAACTTACATAAAGAGGTTTAGGATTTTAGGAGGCCATCACAAGGCTAAAGAAAGCCACATTCATACTCAATCAAATGCAAATAGTAAGGGTGTGGCAACTTCACACTACTCGTACAAGGCATTGGATTAGGATTGAACCAAGGTGGAGATGGTCCAAATATAACCTAGTTAAGGGCCTCTTTTTCCAGTTCAATCTTGAACCAATTGTTGCCAAGCACATTTTTAACCCTTAACCAGGTTAGTGCTATTGACTTGGTTAGTGGATGAGTTGACACAGGCCCTAAGAGAGCAAAGTAAGTGACCGAAGGCTGAAGAACAATATAGCATTAGCATGATGCTACAAGAACGACAATAGTGAAGCCTTACTGTAATAAGCAACCATTTTGCAACAAAATCACTAACAACTTAAGATATATTCTAGGAACCTACAGTTCTTACCTCCATAATCTTTGTTCTTCACATCCAAGTATGAATCAGGAAGAACCCAGCGAACCTTTGGCAAAACTGCACAAATGAAAGAAGAAAATGTGATATATTTTCAATTTCAAATAAATCAATCAAGAAAAATGGACTCTAAAACATTGAAACTGAAATCATGCCTTTAAGCTTATAAGAGAGCTCCTCAGAAACTAGGGCACCAAAAGCAAAATAATGCTTTGTTGATACTGAATAGATTTTCATTCTTGCTTCTTCCTCGCTGCAACACAAAAAGTATTTAAAGAAAGCATATAAATAGTGTTAAAAAGCATTCTAAATTCACTAAACTCTTTTTTACAATGGCTTTCCAATGAAACGTACTTAGATGGATACAACATAGAGGTAAGCTCATGCGTATAACAAAAAAGCGAGAAATTAGACACAATTAAAACCAATCATTATTGTGACAGATATAAGTTGTGCGCACCAGACATGATATGAACTCATGATTAACATGCTACCAAATAATAAGATTAGCCCCCCCCCCACCCAAAAAAAAAAAAAATAAAAAATAAAAAATAAAAAGGGCGAAACATAACTTCTAATAGTAACACTTATCAAAGCAAAAACCTCAACAAAACTAGAATAGGCTAGCTTTCAAGGTCAGCGACATCAACAACTACCATATATATATTTTCCACCTACATTACACATTTAGCTCTTCCTTTCTTACAATCTGAGTCACTGGAATATCAAGAATCACAGGCTAGAAGTACAAAAGCAAACAATTTTGATTAGTTAGAAAGGGATTTACGCCATTCTGTAATTCTCAAAACAACTTATCCAATAGATTATGTGAGAGTTACCTGACCATCGACATGATTCACTGGAATATCAAAATATCCCATGGACTGCCCGGAACGAAGATCACATGCAAGTACACGGTTTGCACCTGCTTCTGTGATCAAATTTGCAACAAGTTTTGCTGCAATAGATTCACGTCCTTGCGTCTGAGAGAACAATTTAATCAATAGGGAAACTATAAGTTCTAAAGAAAATATACCCAAACACAAGGATGACTAATAAACAATTTACATGCAAAAGCATAATATTATAAATAAAATTTCAATAACAATGAGAAGGTGCAAAAAAAATCCTAGAAAAAACTGAACAATGCCTTGTTCAGTTCAACAACAAGATGTCGAGTAACGAATACAACAATTAATACCTTTTTTCTGCATACTTTTCATTTCCAGGATACAATTTGAAAGACCAAAAACCTGCGATCAATGAAGATGTTCTAATAAAAAATTCATTCCATTCAAGTCCCAATTGAAAAGAAGAAGTCAATAACACACCTCAGGTTATAATATTCCGGTTTGTACTAATTGAGTTTATTTATTCATACTTCATGGTCTAATACAGCTCAAATATTGATTATATATTTCCTGCAACCATATTACCTTTTACTTTTTGCAAATGTCGAAGTCTGATATTATTATAAGCTACATATATGAAGTAAATAACAGCAGCACCTGCATCCACCATTCACATCTTAAACCAATTAAACACTATAATCAAATTGTATAAATGGTCATTTTTAATTGACCTAAAAGATTTCCCCACCATTCATCAGTTCATCATGAATCACTCATCAAACAACAAAATTTGCTACACGCAGCACTAAATTTGTCAAAAACTCAACTTTATCACATTAGATTAAGAGAGAGAGAGAGAGAGAGAGAGAGAGAGAGAAACTGACATCGAGAAGGGCTTTGGGATCGGGGGCATCGGCAAAGGGCTTCCACTGCATGCTGAGTCAGCATCCCTCCATCAGGATCAGCTAGTGGGGCCGGCGATAGCCGGCACTCAGAGTTCCGTCGTCTCCGCCGCCGCGGTCTTCATTGAGCGTCGGCGCTCCTGGGGCCCTGAGCTCGACGGAGGCGAAGACGCTGGAGACGGCGGGGGGCTGCGGCGGAGGGAGGAGGGGCCCGACGGTGGCGCTTGGGGTAGGTGATCTTCTGTCAGCCGGAGGAGGAGGAGGAGGCGACGGCCGGGACGTCGGGTGTGGGGGTCCATTTTTTAGGGTTGGGGAGAGATTTTTAATTTGGAAGAGGGGATGAATTTTAAGTGAGTTTTTTGATATATAACAAGGGGGAAATTTTTGGAGCCGGGGGATTACCAAAATTGTAGCCGCGAAAACGAAAAAAAAAAGTTTTTTTAATATTTTCCGTCTGGAAAGCTATCCTAGACGGAAATTTCCGTCTAGGATAACGGGTAATTAAAAAATATTTAATAAAATCCGTCTAGAATACTATTCTAGACGGAAATTCCGTCTAGAATATTACATTCTAGACGGAATTTTTCCGTCTAGTTTAATACATTCTAGACGGAAAAAATTCCGTCTGGAATATTCCGTCTAGGATACGTGAATTTTTACTAGTGGACATTGGATATGGGATGCCGGCTACACGTTACCCATCGATCTGTAGAGATGTACAAAGCTAACAGCTCTAGCAGCAGCTATTCTTCATCTTCTCGCGGTACTAACTGCAGTGATAATGCCACTTTCATCTTTGGATATAGACTTAGTTAAGAAGAATAATAATGTGTGGATGCAGGTTCGGACTCGGGGAGCTCATCGTCGGATAGTGACTCAGGTGAAGAAGAAGATACCGATGCACGGTCTCCAGCTGTACTTTCCAGAGGAGGCTAACAGTAACATGTAGAGTTATGGTAGGAAGAAAAAGATTAAAACTGCAAGGTCTCTTTTTTCCTTTTTTTTAATTTATTTATTTTTGTTGGCAGTTAAGTGTGGTTCTAGCTAATTAGTTAAGGGTTAGGATATACATGATCTAAAGATTTATTGATAGAAATATATGAGCAATGGAGGCAATTGTACCATAATCCTATAAAAACGACGACGAAGCTCAGGAGAAACTGCAGGAGAACAATCTGCAGGTTTCACGATCGACCGCGCATGGCACGACGTTCGACTGCAAACGTGCACGAAATAGGAGTATACCTCTGGACTTTTGACGGTCGACCGCGATGGGTTCGGCGGGCGACCGCGTCCAAACCCAGGAGACACAAAAGTCTCTGGACTTTTGGCTGTCGACCGCGATTTGGGGTTCGGCGGTCGACCGCGTAGCGGATATTAGGTTGTTTTGTTTCCAGCCCAGTTTCTGATTGGGTTTTGATATATATTAGAAACACTCGTTTCTAGGGTTAAGAGAGGAGAGTTTTAACATAGATTTGAGATTGTACTGAACATTGTGAGAGGGAGATATTGTGAGCAAGGAGAGAGTTTTGGTTTAGGGTTTATTTGTAAGTTTTGTGAGTTGTAACCATTTTGTACTCTCCTTGATTTAGTGGAATCTCCCCATTCTCTCTCCGTAGACGTATGCAGATTGCCGAACCACGTATATCTTTTTATTTGCGATTGATTTGTCGTATTTTGGTTTGGATTGTGCTCGTGTGCTGATTGGTTCTCTTCTCTCGTGCTTACAAATTTGTTTGGTGTGCAAGCACGATTCCGCATAGGCGCGCAACAAATCCTAGTAAAAAGAATAGAAAGGACAGTTTCACTCGGAAAAGTAGGGGCTGCAACAGGACATCACAAGAGGCTCTAAATTTGCCTTTATAATGGTTGAACTTTGATATGTGAAACCATTCACTCAATTCTTCTTCTTCCTCTTGTTATTTATTTATTTGCTCTCATTCATTTATGATGTTAAAAATCACTAATTTTACATTCCCATGTTGAATCAAATAACCTCTCATTGGCTTCAGAGAAGGCCATTCAGATAGTACAACATCTCAGCTCCCCCGTCGCCTATCGAAGAAATAGCATTAGCTTTTGTGTTATTACAAGTTTGAGAGGTTCAAAACGGACTAATCCTCCGCTTCCGAAAGCCGGGAAGGAAAATTTCTACATAGAGTACTATTGCTCACATGGAAAGTTTAGATTTCGTTTTCCCAACGTAAGTATGTCATAAAGAAGGCATTCCTATGTTTTGTTAAACTCTTTTTTTTTATCTAAGACAAGAGAAGAAAAGAAAAAGAAGAATTTTCTTTTTCTATTTCACACACA
>NC_033794.1:576642-596917 GCF_001876935.1 Asparagus officinalis | reverse complement strand
AATCAGCAATATCATCAATTCATAATTAGACTAGTATCTTCCAGATGCAGTAGTAATAATAAGCTGCCTTACAACCCCAACTGTTCCAGCCTTTTTGTAATTATCACTTCTAATTAAGGAGCTAGAGCCCCAGATACGATTCTTCATACAGACGATCTTTAGCACACTAGCAATAAATACCAAGTCACCAAAAATATCATCTTATTGGACATGTTGTGTTCTAGAATTGCTTGGACATATTAACATTAGGTGTTGTATGGGAGTCCCAGGACCAAGCGCAACTGGTGATCTCGGTTGAAAGTCTACTCTCTATGTTGTCCAAGCTTGTTGTAATGCTCTGCAGTGGGGAGCTCTGGTTCAGTCCCATAGCTTGAACCTGCCCAGTTACTGGTGACGAGTGCAGATTTGTGAGAGCAGGTGGGTTTGGAGGCACTGCTATTTGGGTTTGGAGGAGATGGTCTAGGCTACATGTTAGCGACCCTCTCGTTACCAGGTCCTCTGCCATCTTCACCTGAAATAACCACAAATTCCCACAAACTAAGAGAAGTAAATTTCTAAAACAAGTAAATTACTGGCATTTGTGATCCGACACCTTCAAATATCTTTCAGGAGTACGTACCTTTACCCTCAGAGCTTCCACGTCCGATTTGAGCACCCTGTTGTCAGTGACTGCATCACCAAATTCATGATTCGCATCTGTCAGCTGTTTATATAACGAAGCGTTTTCTCCCCTTAGCTGATCAACCTGTTCACTCACACAAACCCTTATTGCTGTCATGCTCTTAAACATGATATCTCAGATCATGTAACAGCGCTATTAAACAGCTAGGATATATACCTGCAGCTCAAGATCAGCTAGATGTGCCTGCTTTCTCTTTCTCGACCTTCTTGCAGATTCACGATTAGACACCATCCTTGAGAAGTAAATGAAGAAGGGAAAACAAAATTAAAATTTATGCACTCTACAATGGGAAATATAATATAAGATCTTCTGGAGCACCTTCTCATGCGTTTCAAATCAGTAACATTAGGGTTGTCACATGAGCCAGCATCTATCTCCAAGGAATACTCGTCATCTGATTGTTCCGAACCACTGGTGCCTCCTCCTCCTGCTGCAGGTGTCTGGATTTCTACATGACCTTTAGGCTTTAGAGATGAAGTTGGGCTCCCAGCTGCCACAATGTCAGATTAGTACTGGAAATTAATTACATATCTGATGCCTTACTAGCTACCATGTCAAGTAATTAATTAGCAGAGTTCTAAAGAAAGAAATCAAAACTAGGAGGTGCCTATTTGTGACTGAGGTTTTATTAGCTTTGAATGATGGTGTAAAGAAACAAACTACATAAAGAGTGGAGGAATTGAGGGCATACTACACAAGGAAGACTGAGATTCGAGGTTTGCTGAGATGCTAGAATGCTTGCGGGGAGTTGTTGTAGTGTGATTCTGAGACCATATCTGGGTTGTTCCTGTCGTTTGACCACCACTTTCATGGCTGCCCAGCATATCATCCTATGATATTTCATACAAAAGGGGGGAAGAAAGAGAAACATGTTAAGTTCATATAAAATGCGCACCATCACACGAGGAAATTAGTATTCGTTTATTGGAGAGAGATTCCATAAACTCGTAACCTTTTTTATCACAATTCCTCTTCTTCATACCTATTATGTGTGTGTATAGTATTAAGGGCCAGTGTGGTATTGCTAGAGCTTATAATAAGTTGCTTATGTAAGTAGATTATAAAAGCAACTTATATAATCTGTTAAAAATGGTTGTTTGGTGATCGTATATTAAAAGCTGCTTTGAAAAACAGCAAAGTTGTTTGGTAAAACTTTGCTTAAAGATTATTATCAAAAGATATATATCATATTTGGCATATAAACTAAAAAGAACCTCTACAAGCACCCCTTTAAAAGCATAAACAATTTTGATAAGCATGTCAAAAAAATTTCAGCAAACATCAATATAGTCTGCTTCTAAATAAAAAAAATAGAAGCACGCTAAAGAAAGCAATACCAAACTGGCCCTAATTCAACTCACCCTGCATATATTCCCTTTTCTTTGCCTTTCCCCGACTCCCTTCTACAGAAAAATAATGTGAACACTTACTGCAAGAACTGTGCGCTACTAACACTAAAACAAATAGTATTGGTGCAACTGGAATCCATTTTTCAGGAGGAGAAAAAAAATTTAACTTGTAAGTCATGTGCAAAACTGTTGCATCAGAAAATAAATTATAACTTGCCTAAAGAAAAAAGTAGGTAAAACTGCACCAATATGACGGGCACTAATCATTTTTATGTGAAGTTACTAGTGGCTAATATACTTTCTTGAAATGAAATTTAATCTGCAAGAAACAAATCAATTCAAAATTAATTTAGTTTTTCTTAATTATATAAATTGAACATGAGCCATCTTAATATGAAAGCAATAAATAAATTATAAGGAACCCAAAAAGATAATTAGAATAAAAAGATGAAGACACTCGGAGTCTTTGGATGAGTTGATTTAGCAAAGGTAAACACCACAAATGTACATCAGTACTGCATGTAACGCAATTTCATGCGATCTGTTAATCCGTTCATTACTACAATAGTGTGTCCACCAAAGTTTTTAACCACTCATATTGCCTAGGGATCCTTGTATTATATAAAAAGGTGTTTTATATTAATAAATGTGTGGCTAGGAACTTTGGTGGACATCAACTTAAGTTGATAGGAGTCTTGCTATATATATATATATTGCTTATATTATATTATATATATATTTATATATATATATATATATATATATATTATAGTATATATTATATATATATAGATATATATAATATAGCTAAAGAAGAGAGAGAGAAGAGAGAGATAGAGCAATATGTGTATCCTGTGTACAAGCCACAAAAAGTTGTGCTTGCGTAGTGATGTGTCACATCCGCTTCCACTCATTCAACATATGGGACGCACATTACCATGGAGTTGTGAGTGGATGAAGATGTGACACATCCATACCAAGCACAAAATTTGTGCTTGTACCAGCACTACCATTTTTTCTCATATATGAGAAATATGGATATGCTTGGTACCAAGCATAAATTTTGTGTTTGGTAGGGATGTATCGCATCTCTATCCACTCACTACCCATGTGAATTTGTTCTCACATTTGAAACAATTTCAACTTCCTTGAATTTGGAAATTTTATATATATACATGTCCAAAATTGAAAGTAGCAGATGATTTGGGCCTCAAAGCCCAGATAAAGGGGATGTAAAAGTTCCAACACACCAGTAATGACCGGCAGAAGATTAATATACGTCTAAGTTGTTTCATGACCTGAGCTGCTGAGCCCGCGAAAGACGGACGGATTCCGTCTAGGGGGTAGTTATGTCAATTGATCATGCTACAGTGGACTAAAAGACAAACGAAGATAAGGGAAGAGGGCTTTCTATTTATTTATTTACCCCATCATGATCATGGCTGGCGATGAATCCCAAGGCGTAAACATCAGCGAAGGAGATGCCTCGTCCTCCTCCTCCTGTTGCTGCTCCGTCATCGGAGTCGGCACAAACCCTAGCTTTGAGCGGGGAAGCGAGGAGAAGATCCTCGAGCTCGGCTCCCCTCGTCGGAGTCGACGACGGGCCTCCAGAAGTCGTCAAGATCCCAGTCCGATCTCATCTCTCTTCGTCGTTGTTGTTGTCCTCCACCTCCTCCATCCACTTATTATTAAATCAACTTCAAAGAAAGAAAGAAAGAAAGAAAAAGAAAGAAAGATACACGGCCAAAAGGGAGTCAGGTATAGTGAAGAGGGACAGCTAGCGATGGCTCTCGCACAAGTGCCCTCAGTGTTGCGCTCTAATTTCGAGAAAAATCCCCAGAGGAGGAGGGGAAGAAGGGGGGATCCGATGGCGATGGAAGTGGGGGCAGTTTCGGAAAGGAGGGTCCCAGGAAATGGAAGATGATTCGGATTCGCATATAGCACCGGCCTCCTCTCTTTTCTGTAATTTTTTTTTATTATATATTATTACTATTCACTATTATTAAAGGAAAAAGATATAAAGGAGAAGAAAAGATGGGATATAGCTAGCTAGCGAGGGAGGAGCAGCAGTATATAGCTGATGAATGGGCACGGAAAGGTCCCTGACTCGGTAGTTTTTATTTTTTATTTTTATTTTATTTTATTTTTGTCTGGGCTCGGCATTTTCCACGTCGGAATCAGGTGCTCGCCTGCTCTCCTCCTCCACCCCCCCCACCCTACTTGTCGCCTTCTTCTTCCTTGTCTCTTCTTCTTTCTCACTTTGCTTTGCTTTGCTTTCCTCTGTTTACTTTACTTTTACTTTTACTTTTTATTTATTTACTTATATTTATTCAAATTCAATTCCGTGTACTGTGTAATACCCGATTCCTACTTGCAATTTGAATTAACCATGCATCTCCACAATAAATGTGTTTAACAATGTGAACAAGCGTCTCGTCTTCTTAACAGGTACTTATTTTTAGGGGTGAGCACAGTTCGGTTCGGGTCGGTTTTTACCAAAATTTGAACAACCGAACCGAACCATCTACAATTCAAAACCGAACCGAACCATTACAAATCGGTTCAGTGCGGTTCGGTTCGGTTTGTTCGGTTCTAACTTCATCAAGTATAACTTCACTTCAATTTATCTTTTATATATTATTATTACCCTATGCCAGCATGTGTTTGTTTTTTAACTTCATTTCAATTTATTATTCTTGCTCATGTATGTATACTATTTTTAAGTGAAGTAACCTGTCCTTTTGGATTAAATACTAGAATCTGACGTTGTAATTTTTTAGTAACAGACTTGCTTTGTCTTTGTGTAGCAAGCTTTGACTTTGGTCTTTGTGGAGGCAAAAAAAAGGAGCTGACTCATCAGAACATTGGTTATGTATGAATCAATTCCCTGCAACTGCTATTCATGGTGATCGAAGACAGCAATAAACCCACAAATCAAAGGCACAAATATATTCGGTTGGTTCGGTTCGGGTCGGTTTGAAAAATTGTCAACTCGACTCGAACCGCCTTACTCATAAAACCGTTTTTTTCGGATCGGTTCGGGTTGGTTCGGTCGGTTTTTTCGGTTTGAACCGAACCGTGCTCACCCCTACTTATTTTAGCCCTTCAACTAGAAAAAAAATTAAAATTTCATAATCTCCGTGGGAGTAGTGGGGCTAGCGGTGACGAGCGGGCATGAATCATAGAGTCATGACGCTCCGTGAAAGAAAAAAGATATAATTTTGGACCATAAACTAGTTTGGGGTTATGTCAGTAGTGCAAGTAGGATATCCTTTTTACAAGAAGATCGATGGAATAATAATAAGTAGTACACGTTACTCCTTCTGACGCCCTTCATCACAATACGAGAGTTTCTTACAATTTCGAGAGCCACATCCTCAATACAAACTTTCGGATCCTCTCCAGCTAAAGCTCCAATCGAGATTAGGTTTTTCCTCAAGGAAGGAACATATCTCACACTATGTAACTCTCTAACTATCTCATCATACATCTTGATGCAAATTTTACTTATCCCAATGATCTGGCATACACAGTTATCATCCATTTACACCACACCACTATCCAGCTTCTCAAAACTGGAGAACCATTTTCTTTTAGGGCACACATGATAGGTTGCACCACTATCCAACATCCACTCAGATTCCTTCGAATATCAACATGTAGGACTGATAGAGAGCAAAAAAACAGATGGGTCAAAAATATTACCATCCGATTTGATGATGTTTGCTTCTGATGATGGTTATTTTCCTTTTCCCTTCTGCTTGTTCTTCATATATTCGCTGAGCTTTAGACAATCTTTCTTCTAATGACCAGTCTCCTTATACTAAGCACACTGAACTTTGCCAACTGTAAGATGCCATACTCTAGACTGCGACTTTCAATTCTTCCTGTTTGGACTTTTCCATTTTACAGTCAATGCATCTGCTATTGTGTCGTTTGAAGACTCCTTGTCTTTCTTCCTTAGCTGATAATTCACAAGAGCAGTGGTAACCTTACTATACAAAAGGGACGTCTTCCCATTGATTAGGGTAAAAATGAAGGTCTCATATTCCTCATCTGGTAAAGAACTCAACAACAACAATGCATTATCCTCATCCTCGATCATAACATTCATGTTCGTCAAATTCGCAAGAAGTTTCGTGTAGCTGTTCATGTGATCACCAATTGAAATTCTCTTCTTCAACTGGAAACGGTAAAGTCTCCTCTTCAAATGCAAGCGATTTTTAACACTCTTTGTTAAATATTTTCTTTCAAGAATCTCCCAAATCTTCTTTGCAGAAGTCTCATTGATCACATCATATTTTAGATCATGTGTTAAACAAGACCTAATGACGTTACACGTCGTCCGATTCATCTTTTTCCAAACATTTTCTTCAATATCATCCGGCTTGCCATCCAATTCCAAAGTATCCTCCAAATTTTGCGCGTTCAGCGCATCCAAAACCTCGCATCTCCATAAACTAAAGTTGTTTGTGTCATTAAACTTCTCCACATCTATCTTTGTAGAGTGGATATTCAAACTTTGAATGGTCTTCACGCCATAAGTACCACTCTCAACACCCGATGCATCTTTTTTCCCAGCCATCTTCCTCAAAGCACCAACAAACTAATACGGAACAAACTGAAGAATAAACCCAAACTGATAAAAGGTAGATTTTTACCAAAAAGATCCCACATTTATTTCCAATTAAAACCTAGAAGAGCTTCCAAAGAGATCTACTCCTCCACCAAACTCCAAGTGTAGCCTGAAGCTCTGATATCACTTGTAGTGCGGCGGCGCAGCGGAATCCACAAAGTTGTCGAGAGAGAGAAGGCACACACAGAATTAAATTAAAAATAACAGCACAAACTCAAAACAGGAGATTTATGTGGTTCGGTAAGTTGCCTACGTCCACTGGGCAAGAATGGGAGGGGTTTTCACTATTATATAGAGAGAACACAAAATAGAGATTACAAATCACTCACAAACCCTCAAACTAATTAATCTCTCAAACAAAGCTCTCAACTCTCACTAATTTGCTCTCACAAGAAAGCTCAAAATCACCCATTATCCCTCTCAATTCAGAACAAATTCTAATCAATACAAAACCCTAAAATCGTGTTTCAATATATATCAAAACAGAGCCCAAACAGAATAGGAAACCAAGCTCAGGCCCAAACCCGACTCGCAGTTGACCACCGACAAAGTCGCGGTCGACCGTGGCAAACGATAGAAACCAAAAATCGATTACAGGGTTTGACGGTCGGCCGCGGCGGTCGACCGGCCAAAGTGCAAAAACACACACTGTACTCGTGCACGTTTCCGGTCGACCGTCAAAATCATCGCGATCGACCGTACGGCCTCCAAAATGTCCCCTTCGTCAATTTGCCTGAACTTCGTTGTCGTCGTTCCCGTTTCTACAGGTTCAAATGCTATTTTCATTTAGAACAAATTTAAATATAAACCATCGATCTCGTATATAATTGAAGAAATAAATCCTTCACCTAGGCTAGCAAGCTCCTTCTCCAGACGTGATTGAGGCAGTACGCCTTTGTGATTAGGCAACCTAAATCAATATTGTTTCAATCGCCAAGTTAGTTCTCTTTCTCTCGTTTCTGCATATCCCTAGCTTATACGTGATTGACCATGAACCCTACGGTACTTTAGGTGACAACATTTAATTTGCATAAATGAGAGTTGGGGGATGGTGTGTTCCTTTACTAGGATTGTGAAGTCTTCTTCCGTTATTGTATTCATATACGTGGTCTATCTTATAACTAATGTATCTCATCCTATCTAGTTTCTCTTAACAATATTAATTCTTTCTTAGACGCCGATTCATGCATATATATATGGATTTGGATCCTCTCCACTCACTGTTTGTTAAATCCTATCGTGAAATATAAGGCAATATATATTTGCTATCTTTAGCCAATCGTATGCAAATTAAATGTTCATCATCCTCTCCTCCAAATTAAACCAAATTTATCCATCCTCCCCTTCCGCTTCCTTCTGACTCTTGGCCGAAAATGTTGGCTTTGTAATAGGATCGGCCCAAGTATCAAGCCTGTAATAGGATCGGCCCAAAACACACGGGACTTTACTGCAGGAATTTTTTAGTCTCTGTTTCGCTGACGAATAAAAAACACAGATGAAGACAGAGGAGCAGAAAACTTTCGGTGAAGGAGTTCCCAGTTTTTTTTTCTTCTATTCATGAAGAATATTTACACATATATATAGATAAGATTACAACTTGAATTCTTATCCAATAACTAGAAAAACTATCTACTAACTAGTATTCTACCATAATTAGAACTCTATCTAATAACTTGGATTCAAACTACCAATCCGGACTGATTAACAAACTCACATTCTCCCCCTTAATCTGGACGAGATTCCAAGTCCCTTAATCCTAGCAACTCCCGCATCTCGATGAACTTCACCCTTGCTAGTGCCTTCGTGAGAATATCCGCTCGCTGCTCGCTCGTGCTCACGAACTCCACTTTAATCTGTCCTCGCTCAACACACTCACGAATGAAGTGAAAACGTGTGTCGATATGCTTGCTTCTTCCATGGAAAACTGGATTCTTCATCAAGGCAATCGCGGACTTGTTGTCGACGAAGAGTGTGATCGGCTTGGGCTCACTCCCAATCACCTCGCTGATTAAACTCCTCAACCACAAGCCTTGGCATGCTGCTGCAGTTGCCGCCATAAATTCTGCCTCGCAGGATGATAATGCCACCGTCTTCTGCTTCTGTGATGTCCAAGTGACCAAGCTGTCACCTAGATAAAATGCCATGCCACCTCAGACGAGCTGATCAAGAAGATTCTTCCGAAGCTGTCTCCCTGACTAAGCTGGGGATGAAAGTCTGTTCATGCAAGCTGAGGTCCAAGCCATTATTGACAAAGCAAACAAGAAGGAGGGTGTCGACAAAATTTGCCTAAAACCCTGAGAGGCTCTACTCAGTCTACGCTGGAATACATTTAATCAGCAAAGTTTTGGGATCCAAAGTATTCCGAAAATTCGTCCCAGTCAACCGCGAACTTTCGAAAACTTTGGAGGGGGTTCTGTAGGCTGTCTAAAAATCACAATGGATAGCTGAGTCTCCATCGAACACTGATGATGGAAGTTACAATCTGACGACTTCCAGAAGGCTACAATTCGAAGATTTTCACATGTCAAAGAGTTAAAGCAAAGATTACAAAACGACAGTCTTTAGCAATACTCTGACAGAAAGGGATTACAAATCGACGATCTCTTCAAACCAAGACGTGGAAGTCCTCCCCGCGTACCATCATCAAGACACTACACCGATTCAATCACCTACGCCGCTTCAACAGCTACAAACACGAATGCAGCTTCTTATGTGAGATGATTAATCTTGATGGCTGCGACAACAACATGACTAATATTATATTAGCAAACCATTAGAGGTGCTGATGAGCAGTGTAATGATATTCGACACACTCAGTGGAGATCAGGACCTGCAGTTGATAGAGCGTTATTGAGATGCCTCAATTGTCACAAATGGCCTGAATAAGACCTTCTTTACTGGTCATTGGTGTCATCCATATATAAAGACAGAGAAATCTAAATACTATAACAATCAACAGCTCGAACGCAGCTCCAATCGCTGCCAAGCACAGCTCGAACGCAGCTCCATCGTTGCCCAACGCAGCCTATCAATCGCTGCCCAACGCAGCTCCATCGCTGCCCAACGCAGCCTATCAATCGCTGCCCAACGCAGCCCGTCAGTCGCTGCCAAACGCAGCTCAATCACCGCCAGAACGCAGGTCAAGGTTCTGACTCATTCAAACGTGATCGTAACAACTTCGAAGCTGTTCTTCACCCACGATTTGAGGAGTGGCTTTAGTAGGTTGTTACACCCGACTAATGGGGTAACTAAACCCCCATTTAGGCGCGGATTATGGGGGCAGTTACACCCCTAGTTCCCCTATAAATAGCAACAAACTCAACAGAGTTAAAGATCGGATTTTTGATAATCAGATCAAGGGCGGATTTTTGATAATCAGATCAAGGGCGGAAGGAGAAGATCTTTCGATCAAATCTTCCAGAATCAGAAAAAGGAGGATTGACTCCTTACACAGTCTGGGAAATCAACAAACGGAAGAGCTCTAGACCATCGATATTTGGCCTATTAACCGAATTATTTTCGGTTTGAACAACTCTATTACTAGAGTTTATTGTTTGTTCTGAATCACGAAACACGAAACTCGTCAAGAGTTATCAACCAGACAAGACAGTTGTTCCAGTGAGTACAGATATTCGGATCGTCAACGAGAAGCAAACTCGGCGCAAGCATTCGAGGGAGGCATCTCATCGCTACCAAGAAGGACCCAAAAATAAACAAATGAGAGAATCCCGATCATTCTCTTCTCTTTTGTAATCGGAAATCCAATTGTAATTGAGAGTTGAGAGAGTTGTAAACATTCTTTTTCTAAACAAGTTAGAAAGAATAAAAATCAAATACAGTTCTTTCATTATTTTCTTAATTTGCAAATTTTCCACCAAACAAAAGATGGTGACTCCGCTGGGGACTAGCTTCTCTGACGAAGAGGTGGTGGCGCAATCCGACGTTCACCTCACTGGAACAACCGTGGAAACCTTGGTCGTGGAATTTGACCAAGCCAAATACGAGGAGGCTCTCTCTTCCGGATCGCTCAGCCCTAAGGCTAGGCGAGATGCTTGTAAGAGCTCTAAAGAAGTCTTAACTGCTGTTGAGACGCCAAAGAAAGTCCTCTCCTTTGGCCAAAGCCTCAAGCTCGCTCTGCAAACCGAAGATCACACGCCTATGTCGACACAGCGTGTACTTGGTTGTAAAAGGCCTATGACAGAGATAGGCACAATCAACGCCGGTGTTGCTGATACTAAGGCTTTGAAACAAGCCAAGAAAAACGCCGCTCGACGACGAAGAAGGTCCATCCGACGAGCACACCTCCGAGAAAATCAATCCCAAGTCCAACGCAAGGATTGCGTTTCCGAAGATCTGCACAAACATTGCGTTCATACTCCAGAACGCACATTTCGAGGTAATGAATCCAATTACAAACCTCGGGTGATTCAACTTAAACGCGACCCTCAGTGATGCGTTGTCCAATCAAAGCACAGCCCTGTTAAGGGAAAACAAGCACCTCACGAGTGCGTCCAAACAAAACAAGACCCTAAGGGGTCTGTTCCGTCAACTAAACGCAGGCCAAGGCCTAGTGTTTATAAATCAAAACGCGACCCTCGCACCTCGATTCCCGAATGCAATAGGGTCCGTCAGGTTCAACAAGAACCAATTTCACCCACTCAAGAACAGGGAGTTTCATCCCCGATGAAGAACTGTCCTCGGGTCTCAGATTTGCGAGAGTTGCTTTCCAGAGAAAAGCCAACGCAACGAGCAGCCCATCCATGTCATTGCGAACGGCTTATTTCAACAGTCCTTTCCGAATGTCACTGTTGTATTCCTGAACCTCGCAGATCTGTATTCGACAGATTGACTGACGTCGCAAGACCTACCAAACGACGACGTCAAAAGAAGAAAGTTTCTGAAGCTGAATACCCTCAGGTTACCATCAACATGACCAGCAGAGGAAAACCCCCGTGTCCCAGTTCCGATGAATCAGAAAGAAGCTATTCCCCGACCGTTCGAGAAATTTGCGATGAGTTCGAAGGGGTATATCGACATACTCGGTCACGGACTGGAGCTATCCGCCCGGTTAATTATCAAAAGTTAGCCCAAGGGATTAGACAAGTGATGAACATTCGGCAATAGCTGAATCTCAATCTTCAAGCTCTATCGGAGCACAGAAGGTTTCTGTTTACATGGCGGGAAATCCTGAAGACATAGCCAAAAGAGTTGATGAACATCACGTCATACTCCAGGCGCAACAGGCAACCCTTCTCCAGATGAAGGATATGTTGGCCCAACTTCTGGCTGAAAAAGGCCAAAGACCCGAGTCTTCCCGGAGGACTACGTCAAAAGGAAAGCAGAAGGCACACGAACACTCAGATCGTGAGACTCACAATTTGGATTCTTCTTCTGATAATGAGAAGGAGATGGAAAAAGAACTGTATCCTCAGTCAACCAAAGTAGACGAGCTAGAAGCCCGCCTTAACGCAATGGCCAACAGGAGCGAGCTTCGCGAGGAAGGAGTGATACGACCCTACCCTGCAGAATGGGATACGGCTCCCTACCCGCCAAAGTTTAAGGCTCCGGCGCTGCAACCTTTCGACGGTACAGGATCACCAAATCAGCATATCTACTACTTCAAGTCTCAAACAGGAGATGTGGTAGCCAATGATGCCATCCTGACGCGCTTGTTCATCGGCACTCTTAAAGGGGTGGCCTTTGAATGGTTTATGAAACTGCCTGCTGGATCAATCCAGAAATGGGTAGATCTGGAAAGGCTTTTCTTGGCCAGATTCTTCGAAGATGACACAGAAGTCTCGGTCCCTACCCTTCTTGCCACAAAGCAAAAGAAGGGAGAATCTATTAAGGCTTATGTGGAGAGGTTCCGTAGCATGGCATTGCGATGCCCATCAGGTATGACTCAATCAACTCTAGTTGAAACTTGCAGGCACAACCTGCAGACTCAGCTTCTCGCTCAGATGGGAGTAGCAGAATGTCGCTCCTAGAGACAACTAGTTTCGCAAGGAGAACAAGCTAAAGAAATTGTCGCCCGGATCAAAGCTGAAGAAGAGCCACAACCCAAACCGCAGCAACAACGCAATCAGAACAATGCCCAGCGGTCTAAGGGAAAAGAGACTCTAGCAGCTGACTACACGCAAGTACCACCGCCCACTAAGCAAGGCAAGACGCCCAATCAACAAAGAGCACCCAAGCAGTATTCGTTCAAAGAAGAGCATGTGGACACTCTGTTCCAACTACTTCGGAAGAACAATAAATTGCAGCTTCCTGAAATCAGAAAACCAGATGAAGCAGGGAAGGTAGATGACCCCAATTACTGTCGCTATCACAGGTTCTTGGGACATCCTACCAGAAAATGCTATGTGTTCAAGGACATCTTGCAAAATTTGGTGAATGCTAATGTACTTACTCTGAAGCCGGAGCAGAAGACTGTATCTACTAACTTGATTGCGGTCCAATTCGGTGATTTTCCTCCTGTAGCTGCTGCAGACGGTGTCATCCCAGTCCGTAAAGGGGAGATGCACCTGAAAAACACCGACTTACACAATCAGAAGGACAGGGGGTTGGTACCCTTCACAACCTCCCAAGGAGAAATCATGTGGGTCCATCCTGATCTAGTGGGTGACCAACAGTGGACGAATACCTCGTCTAAGAAGAAGGGGAGCAAGGCTAAGTCTTCCAACATGATTAGCCCCTCCGTTACTGAGAACGATGACCACCTCAAGACCCTTACAGATTCAGAAGAGGAGAGGATAGTCCTGGCAGCATACCCGGGGGATAACCCTGGCACTCGGTCTGGAAAGACTTACTTGAAAGACTACGGCCAGAATGTTCAAGAAGTTGAGGAACAGCCCCAAGACGCTGGGGGTTCTGTCCCGAAAAAGCCGGCTGATAAAGGGAAACAAAAAGAACTCCGTTTCAACAGGAATCTCCACCCGGAACACGGGGAGTCTAGCACTCCCTTTCAGTTCAACGTCATGGCACAATTGGCCAACATACCGGCCAGAATTACTCTATATGAGCTCCTGAGGTTGTCCAAAACTACCAAAGAAGCCCTGATCGAAGCCTTAAAGAACACCGAGAGCTTCATCACCCAAGTCACCCCAATTCCTGAAACTTATGAAGATCAGACTTGTCGGCAATGTCTGCAAACTGCAAGAAGTTTACCCTGCATATCGTTTACTCAAGAAGATATGCAAGTTAAACATGAACACGACAGGCCTTTGTACTATACGGGGTATATCGGATCTTCCGAAATCAGTCGTGTCCAGGTTGACCCGGGTTCCGCACTCAGCATCATGCCCTATAGAGTCATGCAGGTCTTAGGGATTCCTATGCATCGGCTGCACACCACCCAGACTACTATCTTCGGGTTCAATGCAAATAGCACCCGACCCCTGGGAAAGATCAAGCTCAGATGTCAGATCGGAGATCTTAAGTCTGAAGTAGCATGCTACATCATAGATGCGGACACATCCTACAATCTATTGCTGGGACGACCGTGGATACATGCAAACCGCATTATCCCATCCACTCTGCATCAAGTCATGAAATACGCCAATAACGAGGGCGAAGTTCGAACCCTGATTGCAGAAAAATACCCTTTCCGAGGAGTGGAGAACTTTCATACTGATTCCGTTTTCTACTCAGAATCACAAGAAGAAGACGTGGATAGCGGTAATGAGGCAGATGTCGAACCAGATCTAGAAGGGAATTGTCCGTGGGAGTTAAACTTTGATGTAATTGGGTCAGTCAAGAACAATAACAATGTACCGAGTGAGGGCGAGTGGTGCATTAATGAAGATTTTATTTTGGCGTACTTGTCTGATGAACCCATTAAAGCTGGACAAATAGTAAATGATCATGATGCAGGTACCCACTCATGGCACGCATTATGTACAGAGGCATGTCTAACACTCCCAATCAAGTCATCCTTCGCTTCCGATGAAGAGGTGGAAGACGCACAAAAGGCTTTCTACAAAGTCCCGTCCAAAAGGAAAGGGCAGAAGCCGATCCAGTTCGGTAGAGTCAAACCCGAACAACTTAAGCGAGGAAGTTCAGAGGAAGATGACGGAGTTCCTCAGTTTCATTATCACGAACCCAATTCCATCCAATTGATGAAACGAATGGGGTATAATTTTAATGAAAAACAGGGTCTGAACTTCGGGAAAGGCAGACGAACCCCAGTCCGAATGTCTCTAGCCCCTGAAGGAAAACCTCAGGATTATTACCACAAAACCAGAAGTGGTTTAGGTTATGTCACAACTCCTCCTGCCTCAGAAAATGAAATCAGTAATTATCTGCGTCAGGATCATTCGTCCGGAACCTCTTCCTGGGAATCCGACGTCAGTGTTGGACCTTTCTTTAAAAGTTTGACTGTGAACATGGCTTCAACTAGTCACCCCGATGAAGATGCAGGGGGTGACGAAGAGTTAATTGAGTCGACCAACGATCCTTGGATCAAACGTCTTAACATTCTGTGGGATATGCGCTTCGAACAACGCGAACCACCCACTGAAGATAAGGTGATTCAAGTCAACATGGGAGATGAGTCTGACCCCAAGCCTATCTTTATAGCAGAAGACCTATCATCATCCGAGAAGGAAGAACTTATATCTCTCATCCAAGAATATATAGATGTCTTCGCTTGGAATTATGAAGATATGCCTGGCCTTGACCCGAAGGTGGCCATGCACCGGCTCAACATCGATCCGGATGTAAAACCCGTTAAACAACAACAACGCAGGTTTCGTCCAGAGATCATGGAATCAATTGAGTCAGAAGTTAAAAAGCTTATAGACTCAGGTTTTGTTAGGGAAGAACAACACCCTGACTGGGTGGCCAACATTGTTCCAGTTCCCAAGAAGAACGGTAAGGTCCGGATATGCATTGATTTCCGCGATCTTAACGCAGCTTGTCCAAAAGACGAGTTTCCTCTTCCTATTACTGATGTCATGATCGACAACACTTGCGGATACGAAAGGATGTCTTTTATGGACGGATTCTCTGGGTATAATCAAATCAAGATGCACCCAGATGACGAAAAGCATACTGCCTTTAGAACACCACTGGGGGTGTATTGCTACACAGTGATGCCCTTCGGCCTGAAAAATGCAGGTGCAACTTATCAACGTGCAATGAACACGATCTTTCACGAACATCTACGAAAGAAGATCGAGTGCTACGTTGATGACATAGCAGTAAAGAGTCAATGTAAAGACGATCATCTTGCAGATCTGAAGACAATGTTCGAAATCATGCGAGCACATCAGCTGAAGATGAACCCGACAAAATCGTTCCTCGGAGTTTCAAGTGGAAAATTCCTGGGATTTATCGTTACTTCCAAGGGAATTTCTCTTGATCCAGAGAAAGTGCGTGCCATCCAAGACATGCCACCTCCGAAGAATCTCAAAGAGCTCAGAGGTTTGCAAGGCAGACTGGCCTACATTCGAAGGTTCATATCAAATCTTTCAGGGCGTTGCCAACCTTTCTCTAAGCTCATGAAGAAAGGAATATCCTTTGTTTGGGATGGAGAATGCCAAAAAGCATTCGAGGAGATTAAGAGATATCTCACTCAACAGCCTGTTCTCGTGGCTCCAATATCAGGGAAACCATTCCTGTTGTACGTGAGAGCCATGGAACATTCTCTTGGTGCTTTGTTAGCACAGAACAACGATCAAGGGCAAGAACAAGCCATCTACTATTTAAGCAGGACTATGATGGGAGCCGAACACCGGTACAATCCAGTCGAAAAAGAATGTCTCGCCTTGGTATTCGCAGTTCAAAAGATGCGACATTACCTAGTTGGGCAAACAATTCATGTCATTTCTAAGGTGAATCCCTTAAGAGTTCTGATGACCAAACCATCGTCCCTAAATTGCCGGCTTGCAAAATGGGCTATCCTCTTGTCACAATATGATATGCAATTCATGCCGCAAAAGGCAGTCAAGGGTCAAGCATTGGCAGACTTCTTAGCCGATCATCCAGTGACGGGAACATCAAAGTTGTATGAAGAATTGCCAGATGAAGTTGCTGAAACTTGCGTTACTCAAGAAACCACGCAGGTGTGGAAGTTGTTCTTCGACGGGGCATCCAGAGCGAATCCTCATGGAGCAATCACTGCAGGGGTGGGGGTGGTACTCGTCTCCCCGAATGGTCACATAATACCAAGAGGATTTTCCCTAATCAAACCCTGCACCAACAATGTAGCTGAATATAATGCCTTATTGTTAGGAATGCAATTTGCTGAAGAACTTAATGTTCAACGCCTCGAAGCTTACGGTGACTCCCAGCTCATCGTTAATCAAGTCCGGGGGGAATACGAAGTACGCCATGAAGATCTGATCCCGTACTACTTCGCAGTGCTAAAGCAAGCTAAGAAGTTCGAGGGTTTCTTTATTGAGTACATCCCGCGAGCTCAGAATACTTATGCAGATGCATTAGCCTCCTTGGCAACCTCATTAGCATTACCCCCAGGGGCTGAGACTACTATCTCAGTTGCAGGACGCGAGTTATACTGTTTCAAGATTCCTACAGAGGAAAGCTCAGATGAGACATCGATAGGAGAAGTCTGCACAACCTCGATGGAATTAGAAGCTAGAGATTGGCGATTCCCGTACATCGATTATGCTATATACGGAATTTTGCCCGATGACCCCAAGGAAGCGGCCGCTATCAAACGGAAAGCCCTCCAATTCTATTACGATGCAGTTTCTCAAACCCTGTATCGTAGATCACATGATGGAATTTTGCTTCGATGTCTCTCCCGGAAGGAGGCAAAAGAGGCTCTTAAGGAAGCTCACGACGGAATATGCGGAGCTCATCAGCCTGGAGCTAAGTTAGGCGATCGTCTTTGACGAATTGGTTATTATTGGCCGAAGATGTTCGCAGATGCGGTGGACTACGACAGACATTGCCACGAATGCCAAATTCATGGCGATTTTATCCATCAAGCGCCGGGTAATCTACATCCTACATCTGCAACTTGGCCATTTGAAATGTGGGGCATGGATATTGTGGGACCAATCTCTCCTCCAACTTCTAAAGGGCACCGGTTCATTTTGGCCGTAACCGATTATTTCTCTAAGTGGGCAGAGGCAATCCCGCTAAAAGAAGTCAAGACAAAGAATGTGATCAAGTTCATTAAACATCATGTCGTCTATCGCTTTGGAGTCCCGAGACGAATAGTTCACGACAACGGGACACAATTCGTTAGCTTTGGATTTCAGAGATTCTGTGATAAATTTCGCATCCAAAGTGTCGCATCCACGGCATATTATCCACCGGCAAATGGTCTCGCAGAGGCTTTTAACAAAACTATCGTGAAGCTCCTCAAAAAGTTCGTGTCCAAGAGCCGACGCGATTGGGACGAAAGACTCGGTGAATGTTTGTGGGCCTACCGTACAACAGTAAGGACCCCTACAAGAGCTACGCCGTTTTCTTTGGTATACGGCTGTGAGGCCGTACTGCCATTAGAAATCCAAATTCCTTCATTAAGAGTCGCTATCGCAACCGGATTGACAGATGAAGAGAAACACGAACGACGTTTGCAAGAGCTTGAAGCCTTAGACGACAAACGACTTCAGGCTCAACGACAGATCGAACTGTATCAAGCCCGTATTTCTAAAGCCTACAACAAAAAGGTTAAGGAACGGATTTTCAAGAAAGGCGATTTGGTTCTGGCTAATCGACGACCCATGGTAATGACTCATAAAACCAAAGGGAAGTTTAATCCCAAATGGGAAGGACCCTTTGTCGTGGAGACAGTCTATTCCAACGGAGCTTATCGTCTCATCAACAAGAAAGGCGACAGACTTATGATGCCAATTAATGGAAAATTTCTCAAGCAATATTACCCGTAAGCTACAAGTTTCTTGAGCTTAGCTGGGGGTTGCTCATCAAATGTTTGTCTGAACAAATAAGTTCTCCTACTTTGTATGTCGTCAAGTTAACACTACACCTCTGACGATTTAAAATTCATTTTAATAAAAGAATTTTCCAAAGTCTTTCAGATAGCTATCAGCATAATCTGTTTTGAGAAAAGACCCCAATTTTGACTGCGTTCAATACTTTTGAACGCAAGTCCTAAGGTTGCGTTCAAAACAAGTCCACAGCTACGTTTCAAGTCCTACAGCCGCAGAACCTGACGCTGCGTTCGCACCAACGAACACACAGTGTGGTCATTTCAACTTCCAGAAATTACCCCAAACAACAACAAAGGGGATCCCCAACAAATTGGAGTGCGTCAGACTTGTCTGAACACAGCTCAAATCTTAGAGGTGCGTTCAGATCTGTTTGAACACAAAGTCAGAATCATGCGTCCTTGATAAAGCCTGCGTTCAGCCCTCCTGAACGCGAGTCTGACGGCTGCGTTCAAATCCTACAGCTACAGAATCTGACACTGCGTTCGCACCAATGAACGCACAACATGATCGTTCCAACTTTCAGAAGGTACTCTACAAACTAGAAGAAACCTAAAAGATCAGACTTATGACTATCATCCAAGTCTTGAAGTCGAGGTCAAACCTGTTTGGCAAAGCCAGATGTCCTCAATGGGCCTGCGTTCAAACCATTCAGACACAAGAGAATAATTTTATAGAAGTTTTCATACCACAAGAAAGACCATATCATTTTAAGAGATGTCCACAATTCATCACAGGCAAAAGTCATAATTGTCACGAGAGTATCAAAAAGTTATTACATACTAAAAGGTTATCAAATATAAAAAGGGGGTTCCCGAAGGGAAAAGGACGCGAGATGGGCCCTAGCCTGGGCTATACGTGCAGCATGCTTGGCTCGGACCTCTGTGGCAGCCCTCGCTCTCAGTTCTTCAGCGGTGAGAGCAGCAGTGCCAGCTTCTGATCGCAAAGCTTGAAGAGTCTTTTCTATCTCAGGCTCCAAGTCAGTGCTCTACAGCTCCTCTATGAGTTCCACTGAACGTCTGAACGAGTAAACCTTCCTGGCACAGTGACCAGTCCAGCTGCGATTGAGGCGTTCAAGCAAATCCATGACATCATAGAACGAATCCAGAAAATCCGAAAATGGAGCCCATCCTTGCTCAGCGATGAAATGTGCCTGCTTCACCATGTTCCCCAGGAGATTGGTGAGGAAGTTTACATCCTCAAGGTCTGGGGTGTACATTTTACCACGAGAAACCATTGCAAGTGGTGTAATCAGAGGGGCGTCCTCTGGGAGAACTCCTTCTTCTTCATCATCAGATACAACAATAGGCTCAGCAGCAGAAGCCCCACCTGGCATATGAGCCAAAGCAAAGTTAATAAAATAGATGGAGGCAAACGCAGTAAGTCTAAACATGCGTCAGGATCAGCCTGAACGCAAGGAAGTTAAACATGCGTTCAACAGCTATGAACGCAGGACTTCTGCCTGAGTTCCAGATTAAGAGATTAATCCCTTCATCTTATCAATAAACACGGAAACCTTCTTCCACATTCAAGATCAAAGAACACATGAACAGTTATTCGTATCTAAGACAAACAATTTTTATCAATAAACACAGGAACTTTTCCATGTGTTCAACAGGGAGAGTTCGACAATGGACACAAGAACTTCTCTTGTCATCCAAGATCAAAGAGATGAACAGTCTTTGGT
>NC_033794.1:560314-576632 GCF_001876935.1 Asparagus officinalis | reverse complement strand
AATCAAGGCTATTTATATATATATATAACTACTATGGGTAGTATAGAGTTCCAAGACTCCCGACGGGTGAGGTCTCTTCTTACAGTCGCTTGGACTTCCGATTAGACGCGGGACAAATCCCTGTGTCCGTAAAGCTAGACTAAATGCAATGGTATGGAGATGCGCTCTTAAATACGCAGCTCAATTCAAGAGCATGGACGCAGGGGGTACCCCTATTCCTAAAAACAGATGTTTGGAAAGAATTTGAACCCTACCTTCCTCAAAGTTGCCATGAACGCAACACTTCTAACTTATCGACTCTCGTCAATAGAGCGATAAGTCCTCAAAGTTGCCCCAAACGTAACACTTCTACCTTATCGACTCTCTTCAATAGAGCGATAAGTCCTCAAAGTTGCTCCGATCGCAACACTTCTACCTTATCGACTCTCGTCAATAGAGCGATAAGTCCTCAAAGTTGCTCCAAACGCAACACTTCTACCTTATCGACTCTCGTCAATAGAGCGATAAGTCCTCAAAGTTGCTCCGATCGCAACACTTCTACCTTATCGACTCTCGTCAATAGAGCGATAAGTCCTCAGAGTTGCTCCGATCGCAACACTTCTACCTTATCGACTCTCGTCAATAGAGCGATAAGTCTTCAAAGTTGCTCTGATCGCAACACTTCTACCTTATCGACTCTCGTCAATAGAGTGATAAGTCCTCAAAGTTGCTCCAAACGCAACACTTCTACCTTATCGACTCTCGTCAATAGAGCGATAAGTCCTCAAAGTTGCTCCGATCGCAACACTTCTACCTTATCGACTCTCGTCAATAGAGCGATAAGTCCTCAAAGTTGTTCCAAACGCAACACTTCTTACTTATTGACTCTCATCAATAGAGCAATAAGTCCCCAAAGTTGCTCCGATCGCAACACTTCTAACTTACCGACTCTCATCAATAGAGCGATAGGTCCCCAAAGTTGCTCCGATCGCAACACTTCCACTTGTCGACTATTAACAATTGAGCGACAAGACCACAAAGTGTGCCATGCTAATATTACATTCCCGGCACTTACAATATTCTTCTAGTATTTAAGGCAAAAGCATAATACAAGAGGAATAAATAGTGGTTGTTGCAACATCAAACTGGTATTTCATCGTTCAATGTCAGAACATGATATGAAAAAGAAACAATGAAAAGCCAAAAGGCAGCACTACCTTTATTCAAAGGAAAACAATGTGACCTAAGATAAGTGTTGTTCTTACCAAAAGAATAATACAAAAACAGGCTCATCAATTCATCAGATTAAATGAAGCTAGCTGAGACTTAATGTCAGAAAGTTTTTCTTCATGGTCGGCCCGAACCAGCATCTCGGCCCGTTTCCGAAGCTCGTCCTCACTAGACAGCATGGCAGCTACCTCCTTCTTAGCTTCTTCCAGAGCACCAGCTTTGGCACGGTAATTCACCAGGGACGTAGCACTTTTGACATTGAGCTCAGTGACAATAGATTCTTCTCGTTTGAATTGAGCCTTCATCCTAGTCAACTCCACTTCAGCGGCAGCGATCTTCTCTCGCAAATTCTCCAGAGAAGTATTCGAAAGTGTCAGCTCAACTTGTTTTTGAGCGTGTAGCTGTTGCAGTTGTTCAACCTCAACCTCTTCCTCAGCTATATGACGTCGAGCGGCTTCATACTTAGTGAGTTCTTCGGCTCGAATATTCTCAAAAGTAGATGCAATCTGCGCTTGGATATCAGTGCGACCCAAAGCCTCCAAGAATCTGAGTTGTTCCTCTAGACGTGAGATAGCTTCAGAGCAGCGCTGAACAACGTCGACGTCACCTGCAAGCTTGAGGTTGTTCAAACTGTTTGTGAGCATGGGCTTGAAGGTATCAAAAGTATCTCGTCCGGCTAGCACAACCTCAATTATTTTCTTGGTAAGCCCTCTCAAGTAGTCAAGGGAAATCTTAACAAAATCTGGTACGTCTGCGGGGCTCGAAACAGCAATAGGCGACGGTACAGAAACTTCTGAATACGCGAAGATAAGTAAAAGACCAGCAAGCGATTTCGGTGTAGTAGCTTGAGAAGGGGTGCCAATATCCAGCTGAGAGGGACTCGACTGCAGATCCATCATTCCCCCCATGTTAGATGACATTTGAACGTCTACCACTTCTGTAGAGGCTAGAGAAATTGTCAGTAAAGTCGTCGGTGGAAGAGCCGTTGTGGAGGTCTCCAAACGAGGTGGCTCTGACACCTGAGCTGGTGGTGGTATAAGCTGTTGCGTCGAAGGAGGAGTGACAGTACTCGCTTCATGTATCATAGGATCTGTATGAGAAATCTATTTAAATACAGAGAAAAGATTAGTGGAGCTGAAACAAACGGCACTTACCAGCGAGAGGTAGGGGAATGTAGGCTGACGCTTTGTCGAAAAAGGATGATGGTGGGATATACCAGTCTTCTGGATCATCGCTGTCATCACCCAAGTTGTCATCATTTTCATCACCTCCACCTTGGTCTCCATCATCATTCATATCATCATCACCCCCACCTTGGTCACCCTCATCATTCATATCATCATCGCCGTCGCTATGATCCATGGGCTCACCTTCGCCTACGGAAGAAAATGCTGGTGCATCTTCGGTGATTGTAGGCTTTACTATGATCCCAGTGGTAGGGCTAAGCTGTGAATCGCCTACAATTGGCAATAACACAGAGGTGGAAGGAGACTTGTCTGTTGATGGGCCTTGCTGGGCAGTCACAATAGGTTCTGGGATAGAAGGTATATCTTCTACCACGTGAGAAGTAGTGGAGGCAGTATCATGAAGCGTGCCTTCGGGGACAAACCCCAGGTATATCTTCTACCACGTGAGAAGTAGTGGAGGCAGTATCATGAAGCGTGCCTTCGGGGACAAACCCCGCACCCCCTGCAAAAGATTCATCTCCATGCTCTTCTTCATGCAATGAACGAGCAGAAGGATCATGGCCTCCTAAAGCAGGACTAACTGTGGGGAGAGTAGGCTGAGGCGAGAGTTCCAGAGCAGTCGATTCTTGTTCTTCTTCTTTAGAACGCCATGCTTTCTGAGCGTCCGACATAAGTTTGGAAGCAGGGGGTTCAAGCTTAACTTCCGACGAGCTCTTTTGTCATACTTGGCTTCTTCGACCGCCCCCAGCGCCCTTTTGCCTGTGGCACTCTGACTCCGGGTCAGAACTCTTGAAGGTTTCACCTTGTGGGTATCCGGTATCCTGATCTCTTCCTGAGCTCGCTCTGGTGACTGTTGCCGTTCACCCTCCGTAATCGACTTTTCATATGACAAATATTCATTGGCACCCCGGGCACGGAACCGCTTAGCACTCTTCTTTGAAGCATACCATTTGCGGATGTCTCTTAAGCAGGAGGTATTCATGTGGTAAGCTGAAATCTGAGAAGCGGCCTGGTACCAGGTACAGAAGCTCAAAGATGTACGAACATTGGGCATCTTATGGGGCAGTCGGAATTTCGCTCCAGTACAACCAGCCACTGAGTAGTACCAAGCTCTTGCTCCTTCGTACACGTTACCTGTGTACGCAAGAGTAGGATTTGGGTTCCCAACATAGAGCTGATCATAGCCAAATTGCTGAGAAAAGCGATAAGGCTGATAAGGTTCAATAAAGCATTTCTTCCCTTGTCGGAAAATAAGGTAGCCCGGGCGAATGTTTATGAGCCACCAAAAGACACCCCTGCTAAGCATGGTGAAAGAATTCGGTCCCGGAGTGTCTTGATGAAGTTCTCCGTATGCGCCGCCCTCGAAAGGGGGAAACTTGCAAGCAATCTCATAATTATAATCCCGTCTCAATATTACAAGCAATCTCGTAATTATAATCCCGTCTCAATATTTCACGGAATCTAACTTGATACCAACCGGCCCATTCAGAGGTTTCTAATTGCTGAACAAGAGGAGTTGAGGTGCCACTTGATTCAGGAGTCGTCATTATCGGAGGGCAATGCAACACAAACCAAGACACCAAGTAAATGTATGGCATCGGCACTCGAGGGGTTGGGGTCTGAATGATAGTCTTCCCTTCGGAATCCACTTTCTTGACATCAATAAATTCAGAAGATAGTTCTCTCAAGCCACTCTGTAAGCAGCACACCATGGCTGAAAGAAGGTTCAAAGGTCGTCCATGAGCCAGTAGAACAGCAGGGTATAAAACCTCTACTATAATAGCATCCACCGGTCTTGTGGGTACCACGCAACGCTTCAACCAAAGAGTCAGAAAACCAGCAAACAAAGCCATGTCCGAGATAGGGACTTCAGCCTGATAGTGGAAGCTTTCAAACGTGGTAAATGCCAGGAAGACATCCTCTTCTACCTCTCAAGTATAATGAGAGGTGGTGTCGTTGATGCGTTCCGTAATCTCCTCGAGGGTACTAGCCGCTAAGCGAGTTACCTCAGCTTCTTTGTCCCACAAATTGCGGAAAAGATACTCCGACCACTGTCCTTGTTTTACACCACTTGCTCTCTTCCCGGTAATTTGCGCACAAATCTAGAAATGGCACATCAATTCCCAGTAAGTGTCGTAGATTTCGGGAGCATCCTTTCTCAGGATCTCTAATTCCCTGCTTCCGGGAACAAACTCCTCATAAGGCAATTCTCCGAAGGACAATCCAGAAATTTCAAACATTTCGTGGAGAGCGAAGCCCAGTTCACCAACGGGGGTGAAAAAGGTGCCGGTGTGAGGGTTGTAGAACTCCAGCATAGCGAAGAGTCCGCTGTAATTCGGAGAAATACCATATCGAGTGGCTGTTATCGGAACTCTCAAATCCGAAATTCTCAAGGGTTCTTCTAGCTCCTCCAAGACGAAATTTATCATCCGGGCCCACCAATCCGCATCACTGGACTGAACCCAAGTAGGGGCCCTGAAATCCCGGGCAGGGAATTCTCCTTTGATAGAAATAAATGTTCTAATGAACACCTCTGCCAATTTAGCAGACTCTCCGACAGGATGCTCTTTTTGGAATAAACCTGGCTTCAAAGCCATAAAATTATTGAAACCGGCCGGATGCGTGCCCCGATGAGTGATATGCCCAGTGGCGACACCTCCTTGGTCCTGAACAAGATCCCAATTCATCGACCGCGGTATAGAAGCGCACTGATAATAGGAAAATGGCCACATTCGCCCTAAATTTGGAAGGAAAAGGCGACGATTATTGACAGTCCTCAGCCATTTGTAATTCCCTTCCGACACCCTTTTGGGGTCCATCTTAACAGAATCCCCGAAAAGGAAGGATGGTTTCTGTAAGATCTCACGTCCAGCAGTCTCAAATTTAGCATTCGTAACCAAGGATCTAAGAGTCTCGGGGAAGGCTTCAGTGATGAGCTTTGATCGTTCTTTGTGGGTATTTTGAAATACTGGATACTCGAAGGCAAAGCTGAAGACCGTATTTTTCTCCGCACCTCCCGCATGACCAAAGTAATGGTTGAAGGAAAGAGGCTCGTTGGAGTAGCATACTGCAAATAGAAAAACCAATCAAAAGAAGTCTAACTCAAGAATACAAAGTTCAGACCTGCGTTCGGGGTCTTGAAGGCAGGGCCTCAACCTGCATCCAAAATTCTAAACACAAGGTTCAGACCTGCGTTCGGGGTCTTGAACGCAGGGTCTCAACCTGCATCCAAAATTCTAAACACAAGGTTCAGACCTGCGTCCAAAAATTTTTAAACACAGGGTCTGAACCTGCGTTGAAATTTCAGGAACGATGGAGCTAGCCATACGTTTAATTGGTAAACACTGGGAATTATCTCTCGAGTTTAAAGATGGAATACGGATCGCCAATCAAGGGTCGAAAATGAGAGATCTGTCAAATCGACTTCCAATGGGTCAATCTTACCATTGGTTGAAGGAACTAGCGACGAAGGCGTGAGAACCTGATCATCCCCGGAGGCTCTAGCCAAAGGAACATCCGGAGCTTGGGCGGTCTTCGATTTGGAGGCCATTTTCTTCTTGGGTCCCATGGCAACCGTGAAGTGGAAGACGAAGATGGGCGGAATATTCAGGAACGGACCCTTTCTTCCGTTGAAGCGCTGGAGAAGATGAACAGTAGCCCTGTTTAGAAATCAAACAAGAAAGGGAAAAGTCGAATGACTTTTTGATTTGACCTCAGTGGTCCATTTATAAACAGCTGTAGCTGTCAAATCGAAACGAGATTTTAGGTAAAATCTCACCTGAAACGTGATTCTCGCGTTTTCAAATAAAGGGGGGGAGGGGTTTTAACTCCCAAACGCACCCTCATGATCAAACAGTCGAACGCATGATTTAGACGTGCGTTCTGATGACCGAACTCAGCCTACCACATAAATAACTCCTTCAAAGGGGTAAATATTCGAAGTAATAATCAGACGGCCGAGATCATTTTACCTCAGACGAGCTGATCAAGAAGATTCTTCCGAAGCTGTCTCCCTGACTAAGCTGGGGATGAAAGTCTGTTCATACAAGCTGAAGTCTAAGCCATTGTTGACGAATCAAACAAGAAGGAGGATGTCGACAAAATTTGCCTAAAACCCTGAGATGCTCTACTCAGTCTACGATGGAATACATTTAATCAGCAAAGTTTTGGGATCCAAAGTATTCCGAAAATTCGTCCCAGTCAACCGCGAACTTTCGAAAACTTTGGAGGGGGTTCTGTAGGCTGTCTAAAAATCACAATGGATAGCTGAGTCTCCATCGAACACTGATGATGGAAGTTACAATCTGACGACTTCCAGAAGACTACAATTTGAAGACTTTCACATAGATCGCTGAAGGTTATAATCTGACGACCTTCACGACAACTGATGAAAGCCCCAATTCAACAGCCTTCACAATCAACATCGGGAGTTACAATCTGACGACTCTCATATTCTCAAGGAGCCAAGACGAAGATTACAAGACAATGATCTTTGCAACGCTATGACAAAATTACTGGTCATTGGTGTCGTCCAAATCAACAGCTCGAACGCAGCTCCAACTACAACAATCAACAGCTCGAACGCAGCTCCAATCGCTGCCAAGCACAGCTCGAACGCAGCTCCATCGCTACCCAACGCAGCCTATCAATCGCTGCCCAACGCAGCTCCATCGCTGCCCAACGCAGCCTATCAATCGCTGCCCAACGCAGCTTATCAACCGCTGCCAACGCAGCTCCAATCGCTGCCAAGCACAGCAGCGTTATTGAGATGCCTCAATTGTCACAAATGGCCTGAATAAGACCTTCTTTACTGGTCTTTGGTGTCATCCATATATAAAGACAGAGAAATCTAAATACTGCAAACAATCAACAGCTCGAACGCAGCTCCATCGCTGCCCAACGCAGCTTATCAATCGCTGCCGACGCAACTCATCCATCATTGCCCAACGCAGCCCGTCAGTCGCTGCCAAACGCAGCTCAATCACCGCCAGAACGCAGGTTAAGGTTCTGACTCATTCAAACGTGATCTAACAACTTCGAAGCTGTTCTTCACCCACGATTTGAGGAGTGGCTTTAGTGGGTTGTTACACCCGACTAATGGGGTAACTAAACCCCCATTTAGGCGCGGATTATGGGGGCAGTTACACCCCTAATCCCCCTATAAATAGCAACAAACTCAACAGAGTTAAAGATCGGATTTTTGATAATCAGATCAAGGGCGGATTTTTGGTTGAGGGGATCTTTCAGGCGAGGTTGGATTTTGGAGAAGATCTTTCGATCAGATCTTCCAGAATCAGAAAAAAGGAGGATTGACTCCCTACACAGTCTGGGAAATCAACAGACAGAGGAACTCTAAACCGTCGATATTTGGCTTATTAACCGAATTATTTTCGGTTCAAACAACTCTATCATTAGAGTTTGTTACTTGTTCTGAATCACGAAACTCGTCAAGAGTTATCAACCAGACAAGACAGTTGTTCCAGTGAGTACAGATATTCGGATCGTCAACGAGAAGCAAACTCGGCGCAAGCATTCGAGGGAGGCATCTCATCGCTACCAAGAAGGACCCAGAATTAAACAAAGGAGAGAATCCTGATCATTCTCTTCTCTTTTGTAATCGGAAATCCAATTGTAATTGAGAGTTGAGAGAGTTATAAACATTCTTTTTCTAAACAAGTTAGAAAGAATAAAAATCAAATACAGTTCTTTCATTATTTTCTTAATTTGCAAATTTTCCACCAAACAATGAGTGTATCCCCTCTGTTACTCCTTGTATATACCGCCTGCTCCTGAGTGCATCTTGCAAATCCGATGCCCTTCATGCACTTGTCAAGGCGCGTGTTCCATGCCCGAGGTGCTTGGCGTAGACCGTAGAGTGCCTTTGAAAGCTTGTAGACCTTGTGCTCTTGATTCTTCACAACGAACCCTTCAGGTTGAGCCACATACACTTCTTCCTGGAGATCACCATTTAGGAATGCAGACTTCACATCCAGATGGTGCACCTCCCACCCATTCTGTGCTGATATGGCGAGGATTATTCTGATGGTATCAAGCCTCGCCACAGGTGCAAACACCTCATCGAAGTCCACGCCTTGCTGCTGGACGTACCCTTTTGCTACAAGTCTTGCTTTGTGCTTGAGAATGTTGCCTTCATTGTCCTTCTTCAGCTTGTACACCCATTTGAGACCAATGGGTTTGGAACCCCACGGTAACTCCGTGAGTATCCAAGTCTTGTTCTTCTCGATGGCCTCCAATTCCTTCTCCATAGCTGTTCGCCATTCTTGATCTGATGCAGCCTCAATGTAGCTCGCGGGTTCTTCAGTGATCAAGAACAACTCCTCTGCAGGGAGATCAATCACCTCCGTCTCTGCATAGATGTCCGCAAGGGATCGATAGCGTACAGGAGTCATCACTGCAGCTTCAGGAGGTCCGGACAGCTCCAGTGCAGCGAGATCTGCTGCTACAGCAGCTGTTCCTAGACCAGCAACTGTCTGTGGGCTGGTTCGGCATGCAGCTGGCTGGTATCCGGCAGCTTGCTGCCTTGTTCGGACTGTCTGCAGTCCTGTTTTGCCTCTGGTTATCTCTGATGTAGCAGGGACTGCTGCTTCGGGTGCTGTTCTTGGGCCAGCTGGCTGTCCGGTCCGGCCAGCAGCAGTCCGTCCAAACTGGACTGCCGGAGATGTGCCGACTGCTGGCTGCTTGTTTCGGCCAGCGGGTTGTCCAAGGGCTGGCTGAATGGTTCGGTCTGCCTGCTGTCCAATTTGGACTGCTGGAAATGCGACGGCTGTTGTGCCGGTTGCTGCAGTCTCCCCTTCCGCTGTGAACACCACCCAGTTGGGTGATCTTTCGACTCCATCGGCGCTCCATTCCCACTCTTTTCCTTCCTTGAACGCGACGTCTCTGCTGACATGAATTCTGCCGTGTTGAGGGTCGTAAAGGCGATGCGCTTTGCTTCCTTCTTCTACCCCAATATACACCATTGACGTGCTCCGGTCGTCGAGTTTCTTGTGTGAAGGACCTGCAATTTTCACATGCACCACACAACCGAAAACTCTCAAGTGTTCTAGGTGGGGTTTCTTACCAAACCAAGCTTCGTAGGGTGTGTGGTCATGCAATGCCTTGGTTGGTAGTCGGTTGAGTATGTACACCACGTGTCTAACCGCTTCGCCCCACATCGTTCCGGGCATATGCATGCTTTTACGTAAGCTTCTCGCCATGGCCATCACCGTGCGGTTTCGCCTCTCCACTACACCGTTTTGCTGCGGGGTGTACGGTGCAGTGAGATGACGCTTGATGTCGTAGTCTTCACAAAACTTGGTGAACTCCTTTGATAAAAACTCGCCACCACGATCCGTCCTTAATGTCTTCACCTTGTGGTCACATGCGTTCTCAACCTCTGTTTTGAACTTCTTGAAGGTTTCACAAGCTTGACTCTTGGCCTTCAACATGTATACCCACATCCATCGGCTGAAATCATCAACGATAAGAAGGAAGTAGTTATTCCCAGCAAGTGTAGATGGGGTGATAGGACCACATAGATCAGCATGTAGTAACTCCAGCGGCTTCTGAGCTCTGAAATTTGCTTGCGAAGGGAACGACAGTCTTGCTTGTTTGGCGACAAGGCATCCTTCGCATAGTTGATTCGGGTGCAAGATCTTCGGCAATCCGGAAGCCATCCTCTTATCAGTCATCATCTTGAGGGCGAAGAAATTGACATGCCCAAGGCGAGCATGCCATAACCAAGCTGGATCGTTAATGTTCGCCATCAAACACGCCGGCTTGCAAGTCTTTAACTCTATCCTGTACAATCGGTTAGTTGAACGTGTCACCCTCATCAAGAGAGCACCGTTCCTATCAAACACCCTCAGGAACTCGTCAGCAATAACAACCTTACTCCCATCTTCAGTCATTTGACCAAGGCTAATAATGTTAGATTTCAAACTTGGAATATAATATACCTCAGGTAGTAGCCTTTGATCGCCGTTGTTGCACTGAAAGAGGATAGAGCCTTTCCCCTTGATCTCTACCGCTGATCCATCACCAAACTTGACGGTTCCCTTGATGTTCTCGTCGATCTCCTTGAACTTGTCTCGGTGGCCGGTCATGTGATTGCTAGCTCCGTTGTCAAGGTACCAAGTGTTGTTGTCAACATGTGCCTCCCCCGCTGTAAGTAAATCCGGCATCACCTTCTCCTCATTAAGCAAAATGACACTTGACGATTCCTCTAACATAGCCATCATCAAGGTTGGCTCCTCGTCATATGCACGGGTGAGATGAGCCTCCTGTTCATGGTTGCGGCGTTGCTTGTGACACTCCGACTGAAAGTGCCCGTATACTCCGCAATTGAAGCATTTAATGTTGGACTTGTCTCGACCACCGCTTGTGCTACTCTCCCCCTCCTGGCGAGCTGCACCTCCATGGCCGAAACCACCTCCTGGACGTCCTCCTCTGCCGCCGAAGCCGCCTCGGCCTGCCTGGCCGCCGTGCTCCCCTCCGCGGCCTGCCTGGGTAGCGTGGTGCTGCTGCCCGCTGCCGTGGTGCTGCTGGCCGCCTCGGCCTCTTTGGCCACGGCCACGCCCGCGACCGGCTCCTCGACCGCGACCTCGTCCGCTACCATCATTGGTTGTAGGTGTTGAGAGGAAGCCTCCGCCGTTCTTCTTGCTCCTTGCTTGCCACTCCGCATGCGTCAACAATAGGTGATCGTCGACGTTGTTTCGAAAAACACGTGCCCTCTCCTCGTGGGCTTTGAGACGCCCGATCGCCTCCTCGAGTGTCATGTCGTCGATGTCCCCGAACTGTTCAATCGTGGAGACGATAGTAAGGAATCTCTCCGGTACCGCCCGAAGTAGCTTTCTGACGACGTAGTTCTCCTCCATCTCGCCGCCTAAAGCCCGGATCTTGTTGACGACTCCTGTCAACTTCGTCGAAAAATCGTCGACGTTGTCATTCTCCTTCATCCGGAGAAGTTCGAACTCGGACTTCAAGGTCTGCACCTTCGCGTTCCTCACACGATCCGCTCCTAGATGCATTGTTTTCAACGTCTCCCATGCCTCTTTTGCCGTTTGCTTCTCTGCAATCACCATCAAAGTCTCTTCAGGAATCCCCTGGTAGATGGCCGCCAACGCCATCTGATCCTTCCTGTGTTCCACGGACGCGCCTGCCGCGGGCTCAATGGCATCCCACACGTCTTGAGCCTTCATGTAGACTTTCATCTTGATTGCCCACGAAGCATAGTTATCCCTCGATAGCGTCGGGTATTGAAGAGTGAGCGAACCCACCTTGGTCGTCATCTTCTCCGAACTCGTCATCTCTTCAGATCTTGGTTGGTACTTAGGCATACACCGGCTCTGATACCACTTGTTGGCTTTTGAAATAGGATCGGCCTAAAGTATCAAACCTGCAGGAATTTCCAGCGGTCTCTGTTTTGTTGATGAACACAAAAATCTGTGAACAGAGAGATGGCCAGACTTTGAGAGGAACAAAACGGAGGAGCAGGAAACTTTTTTGATTCTTATTTTCGTTTTTTGTAAAACACAATGACAGTATAAAGAACCTTCTAGTTTTTGGGACAGGCCTACATGGAGTGTTGAAGATGACAATGATCCCTTGGTACTCATCTGTATAATTCCTTTGCGTGGCTAAGTTAGTGAAAATTGCTTGGTACAATAATGTCAGTAATGTTGAAGCATCAAGTAGTCCATACACAGAGTTGTATGATCAATAATGTAATTCATATAACTGCAGCTTTTTACACTGCATCTTAGCTTTGAATCTTCTCTTGATATTGTTTTTAATATTTTTGCAGGCTGGTAATCAAGGCCGTTTGCCTGTCTTGATCGTAAGCATGAAGGAAAGTGCTCCACGGAGACAGCCAACTATTGTATTTTTGCATAGTTCTTACAAGTGCAAGGAATGGTTACATCCATTACTTGAGGTGAAACAGACTTAGTAGTTCTATCCGCTTCTCGTATTTCTCATAGTAACATAGGAAAATATTTGCAGAAGGATTGTTTCTTGCTCAAGGAGTTTCTTTATACAGGCATATGCTTCAAGGGGATATATTACAGTGGCAATTGATTCTCGCTACCATGGAGAAAGAGCTAGCAACAGGACCACTTACCTAGATGTAAGCAAATGTTCCTTCTCTCTCACCCCTCAAAACAAGTCAGAAAGAATCCTAGTTCTCAGTTACACATGATATTCTCTTGAGTTGGATGCTTGTCGGAAGGAGGTTGAGATGCTTAAGCTGGAGATTGGTCATCTCAATAATAGAATCACAGAGGTAATGAACAAATGATGTTTCATCAAATCTCAATTCGTGTTAACCTTTGTTACAGAACTATATATATTAATGATTAGTATTGAGAATAAGGTAGCCATCAGATAAAGTTGTTATGCTTTGAAAAGTTGGTAAGTTATACATAATTGGTGACCACTTTAAATGCTGTTGTGGTCTAGAAAGTGCCAAAACTTCCTCATGCATGACTTTATATTACATACTGCTCTCGATGTGGAATTATTGATAATTGTTTGTTACAGTTCTCCTAATTAAAGAAAACAGATGGGACTGTTGTTTATATTTTGATTGTTGATTTTCTAATTACTTGTGCAGAGTGTTGAAGAGGCAGAATGTCGTAGGGCATATGATTCTGGTACTGAGGCATACACTTCATCTTTTGACCGCACGAAGCCAGCAGAGGAGGTACATACTGTTATATATACATATATCCTTATCTATAGTTCTTGTGTGTTGATCGAATCATCTCCAGCACTAACAACTTATATGCAGGCTGTTCTTAGAGAAGCACACGAAGTTGCGGTTCAAAATGCTCACTGAAGTCATTCACTGAAACTTTTGTGGCAAAGATGAAATCATATCCTTATCATTGATGCAGTTACATGTTTTTTTTTCTATTATTTATTTTCAATACCTTTTCTATTAGTTCCTAAACTTGTCTGGTACAGTCACTGGTAAAATTGTTGCCATGAAAAGTATAGCAGCATACAGAAGTGGCTTGGACATTAATACAAATGTCAGTAAGAAGGCTGACGAAGAAGGTTTGCTTGAAGATTTACATGGTACGTGCAAGAAAGGCTGTACGAGAGACCTGATTGGTGAATACATCGTATGATTATGTATTTATTGCTTTTTGAAGTATATGATGCTTATGTTGCAAATTTTATTTTCTACAGCTGGGAAGCATATGTAATGCACCAAAGTTAGTTTTTGTTGTTCTGTGTACTATGGTTAATTTCTTGTACGCCATGTTGGATTATCCAAAGACTAGTAATTTGTTTTTTTGTTACATTTGTGTTGACTATTCTTGTATGCTACAACTTGGTTATGTATTAGTTTGAACCTTTAAATGAAATATTTGCTTTTATGGTTGTCACAATTGGAAGTTATTTCTAGTTCAACCTTTAAAGGTTTATAGGCACAACTGAAATGCTATAAGAAGTAGAAACAATTGTTGAAATGCTATTAAAAGAAGAAAGACAACATTCGTTGAAACGCCATTGTAGTAACTCAAACGCTATCAAATGTAAGACAATAGCAGCGTTGAAATGTTATGAATGAAAACTAACTAATAGCGTTTTTCAACCGTTATGAAAGATATTTGTCATAGCAATATAGAAACACTATTGAATACTCTTTTATAGCTACATAAAAATGCTATGCATGGTTGGAAACTAACTAATAGCGTTTTTATGTAGCTATAAAAGATATTTGTCATAGTAATATAGAAACGCTATTGAATACTCTTTTATAGCTACATAAAAACGCTATGGTTGGAAACATTTTGATAGCGTTTGGGGAAACGCTATGTAAAGCCACAGACCTACTATAGCGGGTTCTGACACAGCGTTGATTAAAACGCTATGAAATAATACCATAGCGTTTTTCGGCCGCTATGGTAGATTTCAGGTGTTGTAGTGCTTGGTCGTCATCTTCTCCGAACTCGTCATCTCTTCGGATCTTGGTTGGTACTTAGGCATACACCGCTCTGATACCACTTGTTGGCTTTGTAATAGGATCGGCCCAAGTATCAAGCCTGTAAGCTTTTATACAAATCTGAAAACAGGGTTAGAAGAACCTGTAACCAAAGCTTCCTTCACTGATTTTGGAGAAACCGAACACCAAAACACACGGGACTTTACTGCAGGAATTTTTTAGTCTCTGTTTCGCTGACGAATAAAAAACACAGATGAAGACAGAGGAGCAGAAAACTTTCGGTGAAGGAGTTCCCAGTTTTTTTTCTTCTATTCATGAAGAATATTTACACATATATATAGATAAGATTACAACTTGAATTCTTATCCAATAACTAGAAAAACTATCTACTAACTAGTATTCTACCATAATTAGAACTCTATCTAATAACTTGGATTCAAACTACCAATCCGGACTGATTAACAAACTCACAGAAAAAACATAATCAGCTTCTTCCGCCTCTTCTCCTCTGCGGCGTCTTCCTTCACCGTCACCATCTCTCCCGTTTCGATCAGCAGCATCTCCAAGGGCGACATAGCTGGACGTAAACTGCTTGCTTAATTTAAGTGAAATTAGAACAGTGCGCATATTACGTAGTTCCTGATCGGGAAAATTTACAAAATAGACCGTTTTTATAAAGTAATTAGCAAAATAGACCGTTTTTAAAAGTAATTAGCAAAATAGACCGTTTTTTGGCAAAAGAGGTCGATTTTAAAAAAGGGTTCAGAAAACATACGGGACTACTAGTCCCGTATGTTTAATCTCACTCAGAAAATATACGGGACTACTAGTCCCGTATATTTTCTGTTTGTTAACAAAACATACGGGACTAGTAGTCCCGTATGTTTTCTGAACCCTTTTTCAAAATCGACCTCTTTTGCCAAAAAACGGTCTATTTTGCTAATTACTTTAAAAAACGGTCTATTTCGCTAATTACTTTATAAAAACGGTCTATTTTGTAAATTTTTCCTTCCTGATCCTGTGACATGACGTAAGTAAGTAAACAAAAGTAGGGTTCGGAAGCAGTGCAAAAGACTGACATACTTTGGATGAAATTCTTTACAAATTCTACTTCTTTACCGATCCTACAGTACGGTAGTTACAATAAATAGGAAGGGGGAGAAAACCTAAAATCCCCCGTCTTCATTAATTCTGACAGGAAAAGGAGCTAGCTTGTACATATATGCACACGCTCATCTTTGCTGCTGCATGCTTTGAGGTGTTGTTTTGTTTCTAAACTCATCAACACAGAAACCCAGACTCTAAAACAATTCGTAACAATTCCTTTTTTTCTTTTTTTGGGGGGTTATAGACAGTAGTCATTTGTTCTCGATCCCTAGCTCGTCTAAATCTCAACTTGAGGTGGAGTTTAATTGCACCTCGCTCATAAAAGAAGAAGCACCATCCTCCTCAACCCCCTTTAATTCCTCAATCTTGTCCAGTGCATCCTTGATGTCCCACCTCTTGTCGAGGTTGGGCTCACAGCAACCTAGTCCTATCTGCAACAACTTAGACATCTGCCCCTCTCCGTTCTTGCCCCTTTTCATCTCGCCATCAAACGCCTCTTCTTTGACGACTGAATCCACCCACCCAGCCAAATCGGTGCCCCCCTTGCCCTTCTGCAGGTAGGTAGCCGGAAACTGGCCCGTCAACACCTCTAGTATCAAAATCCCAAGGCTCCACACGTCGCTCTTCCTCGACGGTTTGCCCGTTTCAGTCACCTCCGGGGACTTGTAGGCCACCAGGATTTGTGAAGCGTGGGTCTGGTTGACCAAGGGAACGAGGGCGTAGTCCATTAGGGAGGGCTCGTAGTTGTCGTCGATGAGGACGTTGGAGGACTTGAGGTGACCGTGAGGCAGGGTCAGCATAGGCAACGCTTCGTACAGGTAGGCCAGCCCCCTAGCTACTCCTTTTACTATCTTCAAACGGG
>NC_033794.1:490354-560293 GCF_001876935.1 Asparagus officinalis | reverse complement strand
CGCCGTGGAGCATGTGAGCTAAGCTTCCGTTGAGGATGTAGTCTGTGATGATGAGCTTCTCCTCCTTCCTGTAGTAATAGGCCACAAGGGGCAACACGTTGGGATGAGACAAGCTCCCGAGCCTTCTCATGTGCTCCTGGAAGTCCTCCCTCCCCACCCCGTTCATCTCCTTGAATCTCTTCACCACCACCGACGGCCCTTCCATCAGCACCGCTTTGTACGATGACCCAAGGTTCCCGCTGCCCAGAACTTCAGCAGATGCCTTCAACAGATCCTGCAACTCGAACCTCTTTCTATCCTCCTTTATGAAACACAGCCTCCCGTGGCCCTCCTTGTGAGCCCCCTTCTTCCCACCACCACGCGCCGCCGCCAGCAGCGGATCCTTGCTCTAGCTTGTCGGCATCCAAGATTTCTGCGTTCTGGGCCCCGTGTGCCCTGTGGCGGGATGGGCTAAGGTGTCGTCTTTGCTTGAGCTTTTGAAGAGAGCGACGTTGATGATGACCAAGGCCAGGATTAAGACGGCCGCGATACAGCCCGCTATGATGCCGATCAACAGACCTCGGGACTCGTTTTTATTTCCTGGTGATGGTGATGGGCACGAAACTTCAAGAGGAGGTCCGCAGAGCTTGTCGTTGCCTGCACGCGCGTATATATATCATGCATGAAATATAAATTTGTGCGTGTGTATACACATGCGTGCGAAATACATATATATATACGTACAAGAACGTACGGAGGGATATGAGATTGCCCCCCATTAATTTTTTTCCTCTCTACGCATATATAACAGAGATCAGATTATAATTAAAGAGGCGATGGGAGTAGTAGAACCTGCAAACAAGCTCTGATCCATCATGCTGTTAAGCGTCAGGGGAATGCTCCCCTCCAGCTTGTTGAAGGAGACGTTGAGGAGCTTGAGGCCGGGCTGAGCGAGGTCTGGTATCTGTCCTTCGAACTGATTATCATCCAGCCTAAGGAACATGAGCTTGGACAGCTTTGTGAGCGACGAAGGGATCTTGCCGGTGAAGCCGTTGTTGGACAGGTACACCTTCTTCAACGACCTGGTCCCTGAGAAGGCGGCGTCAGGGATGTCCCCGGAGAAACGGTTGTTGGAGAGGTAGAGGGCCTTTAAGAGCCCCAAGCTTCGCGATGTCGCATGGGACCCACAAATTCGTTGTCCATGAGCTTACGGCACGGAGGCCAGGGAGGCCGCGAGCGGCTGTGACGTTGAGCTGGCCCGACAGGCGCATTCGTTCCAGCTGGAGGGCCCACACCTTGCCCCCGTGCAGTACACGCCTGGCCCACGTTGAGTGGCCGTTGTCGCTACTGCATGGATTAGAGCCGGCCTGCCAGCTTGTGTAGGGCTTCCACTTCTCCTTCCTCCTCCTCCGTTCAATGCGGATTTGAACCCGAGGAGGATATCGGCCTCCTCTGACAGGGCGCATCGGCTGCTGTCTCGGTGCTGGAGAGGAGGAGGAGGAGGAACGACAAGAAATCTACGGCAAAGACGAGGAGGTAGGTGCGGAAGCCGTAGAGCCCGGCCACAAGCCCTTTCCGGCCATGGACGTCGTTGTCAGGAGGGGGATATGGGATGGAAAATGGTGCTTGCAATTGCGAGGATGATCGAGATGGTATATATGATCAGGGCAACGTGGGGGGAGGGAGGGAGGGAGGAATACAGGCTCAGGCTCACGCTCAGGCTTTGGCTTGGTTAGGGTTAGTTATAATCGATGGGTGGCAACGACCTACTTCCTTCGATCCCTTCTTAATTTCTTACTATCTTTTTCTTTGTTTCGTGCATATATGGTACTGAAAAATGAAAGCGGAAAAACGAAAGAAAAAAAAAACAATGACACAAGGCAGGCCAACAACTAGCTAGTGATGGAATCTAATTTTTCAAACTGCCCCCATAGATTTTCTTTTGCCTGCCCTTCCCTTTTACATACAGACAGCTAAAGGTCGAGATTCATCTTCTTCGTTACATCAAATACAAAATTGACATATTTGTTACTAATCATATATTCATCTCGGGGAAAATGTGCCTACCTGCCTGGTACGTGCACGCCTGCGTGTTCCCCTTACTCTTGTGTGCTGGGATGCATTTCATGAATTTAGCCTAAGGGGCTGTTTGTTTGCAAAAATGGGAAGGGGAAAGCCTGTCAAAACTGACAGTTTTTGTCAGATTTGGCAGCTTTTCTCTAACTTTCTCCTTCAAAAAAATGAAACAAACGGGCCCTAAACTTTTTCCTAATGCTACTGTAACAACATTATCCATAATTAAAAAAAAAATCTAATAATCAGATATTTGATAATTATAATAAAATTTTAACTATCTATAATTAAAAAGTCACAAAATCATATCTCTCCTTAATTTAAATTTATATATATTTGTGAACTACTCTTAAAAGCTCGAAAAACATGTTATGTGTCAAAAAATTGCAATGCATCAATCAGAAATTGACATGTTGATGCTTAATCCTATTTTCAATTAAGAATTCTAATCTAATTAAAATATTCTATAATTAGCAAATTCTAATAATCAAAATCCCCATTTCTAATCTTCTTTACCTAAGAATCCTTATTAAATTAGGATTATCCATAATTTGAAAATTCTACTAATCAAATCTCTCCTTTATAGAGAATCATGAATTGCCTCTTCAAGGTCAAAAAATTAAAACCAATCCCTAAAAATCTAAAAATTACAAACTCTCTCTTAGATCCAAAAATTATAAACAATCTCCTGATAAATCTCAAATTCCAAAAGTTCGTAAAAATTAGAAATTTGAAAACAGACGTACTCATTGTCTCTTTCTTCATATGAATTTAATGTATTAGTTAATATATGATCTGTAAGTTATAGTCTATAAATAAATATAATCAATCATCTCTCTTAATACACTAAGATAGCTTTAATGTGTTCAAAAAGCATATAAACCAATATATACAAATCAAAAAAGTCAAAACAATCTGTACGAGTATGGGCTAATACTTGTATGAATATATAATAAACTTCCAAATATACATTATTATCCCATGCTATCAAAAAGTTACATTCATAGTTCGCTCTCATTTCGTGACTCCTGTTTGACCAACAAAGTTTCCCCTAATTTTGCCAAGTAGAATAAAACAAAGCTCATTGGGACTATATGCAAATGCCCAGAGTTCAACGGGGGTCGAGTGAAATCAACCCGAAGAAATAGTTATTCTCCTTGGGAGCTGTTTGGTTGGTTTAAAAAAAAAATCTATTATGGGAAACCTATTTTCTATAATATGCTTTTTTTTCTTTTGTTTGGTTCAACTCTTAAAAGCAAAATATAAGAGAATTGTCGTATAGAATTAATGCAATTCGAACTTCTCCCAGAAAATTAATGCAATTCGAACTTCTCCTAGAAAATAAAGAAGTCGCATGAAGTTAGAAATCTTGACCATTTTGGTAAAAAATTTAATTTATTGTATTTATCAATCATATTTTGCCACATTATCTTCTATTGTTCTTTCAACAATAATTTAACTTTACAAAAACATTATATTTAATTTGAATGCTATGGATATAAAAATTATTTTGTAAAAAAAAATAACTTACACATTTACAATCATATTCTGACGCAGGCAGCTGACATGATCATCGGACCCGCAGAATACGAAGACGTTTACGCATAGCAAATTTTCCAAACAAGCAATATATAATAAAGCGAAGACGGACATGACATGCGGCCATCCTCTGGTAACAACAATTGCCAAAAACAAAAGCTGGAGTTCCGTTAGAGGACCTTCAAGTACAACGGCATTAAAAATAATATATCACCTTAAGAAAAGCGAAGCATCTAATGTTGCAGAAACGAGTGAAAGTAGAGTTAATACTCTTCTCATCGCATCAAAGCACGTCTTAATCCAGCCTTCAGCTCTCGCACCAACCAAAGGAGTTCCTGCACGCTTATAATTCATAAACCTCAAGACCATCAGTAAATCCAAAGCAAGCAAGCTGCAAAAGGTTCTTCAAGCTACTAACATTCCTGCAAGAGAAGGAGAAATTAAGCGTCACCTGCCATCTTGGGTTAACATAAAAAGTAAACTCTAACACGTGAACAGAAAAAGCATAACCATCTCCAATGGCAAGGCAAATATTGCCTTTCTCTCTCCTTCCACCTCACTTTATTCTCTCTCCACATCACTTGCCTTTCAACTCCACAACAACTAGTTTTTCAAAAGTTTTTCACTTTATCTTTCCTCCACATCACTCAACCATATACCCCACCATATTTATTCATCCTATTATTCTTATTTTTTATACATTTTAATCGTTATTATATTTACTAATATATTTATAATTATAAAATTTAATTTTTATTATGTAATAAATAATATGTATTTTTTAATAATTTATAATTTTCAAAAAACTTAATTTTTAATGCAATAAATAATATATTAATTTTATAAAAGAAAACAACACACACTATTATTAATGTAGTGGTAAACCAAACATACATAATTTATTGAAAACGTACAAGAAAAAACACACCAAACATACATAGTTTATTGAAACATGCAAGAAAAAACACACCAAACATTGAAAGTTTTTGACATTTCTATTCGAAGGTTGCTCTAAATTTTTGCCAAATGTGCTCGACGAGATCTTTTTTCAACTGAATGTGTTTGGTCCTATCACGTAGATCGGCTCTAGTATGAATATCCGATTCAGCTAGGGCTTGAACGTGAACTTCAAATTGTGGCAACACTTGTGTTTGGACATTGAAAGAGGAGCTAGAGCTAGCGCTAGCATTGTTCGATGGTTCGAAGTAAATATTTTCCCAGTTCCGCGAATATGTATCTCGTTCATCCTCGACTATCATGTTATGTAAAATAATACAAGCCCTCATTATTTTACCTAAGACCTCAATGTCCCACATTCTAGCGGGCTGGCGAATAATAGCAAATCGTGCTTGGAGAACCCCAAATGCGCGTTCCACATCCTTCCTACATGATTCTTGTTGTTTGGCAAACAACTGCGCTTTGTGGGTTTGGGGCAATTGAATTGATTGGACAAAGACAGGCCATTTCGGATATATTCCATCTGCAAGATAGTAAGCACGATTGTATTGTCGCCCATTGACAATGAAATTCACCTCCGGGGCTTCACCGGACTCAATATCGTCAAATACCGGTGACTTATCTAGTACATTTATGTCGTTCAATGTACCTGGCAAACCAAAAAAAGCATGCCATATCCATAAAACAAAAGATGCCACTGCCTCAAGGATAACTGTTGTCGTCCCCTTGTGTCCACTAGTAAACTGTCCTTGCCAAGCCTTAGGACAATTCTTCCATTGCCAGTGCATGCAGTCGATACTTCCAATCATTCCGGGGAAACCACGCTCCTGACCAACTTGGAGTAACCTCTGCACGTCTTCCACATTTGGACGTCTTAAGTATTCATCTTGAAACAAAGCAATTACCCCATCGCAAAAATTGCGAGTGCACTCAATTGCGGTGGATTCTCCAATCTTCACATGCATCTGCGGCGACTCCGTATGCAAGCATGCGGATGGCAGCTGTACACTTTTGGATAGGTGACAAGCCCAAAATTTTTGAATTATCACGCCTTAGAGTGAAGTAGTTGTCATAATTTGATAATACGTCTACAATTCGTAGAAACAATGACCTTTTCATTCGATATCTTCGGCGAAACTGCATGTCGGAGTAAGTGCATGACTTGTCGAAGTAGTCGGCCATGAGCCTTTGATGGGCAGCTCCATGATCCCTATGCAGAATTTTTTTTTGTGTGTGGTCGTTCGTTTCTATGTTGTAACTCTTCAAGAAGTTGTTGCCTATCGAGTATGGAATTTTCCAACTCCCATTATCGTTGGACCTCTTCAAGGTTAACCATATTTGGGGGTAGATCCATTGGATGATAATTAGAGGAAAGTATGAAGTAAAATGCTTTGGTTGATATTCATATGATGTGCACTACCAGATTTATAGTGAATGAGCTCCGGATTCCATTCAATTTAGTTAACTAAATTGAATATGAAGATAAGATATTGAGTAGTCATAGTCTTGTCTGAGCTAGTGGTTTGATTATTGATTTTGGAGTGCAATGCAGTGAGTAGTCATAGTCTTGTCTGAGCTAGTGGGTTGATTATTGATTTTGGTGTGTAATGCAGTGAGTAGTCATAGTCTTGTCTGAGCTAGTGGGTTGGTTATTGATTTTGGAGTGTAATGCAGTGAGTAGTCATAGTCTTGTCGGAGCTAGTGGGTTGATTATTGATTTTGGAGTGTAATGCAGTGAGTAGTCATAGTCTTGTCTGAGCTAGTGAGTTGATTATTGATTTTGGAGTTTAATGCAGTGAGTAGTCATATCCATGTCCTTATATTCGTCAGAATGTGTAGTCACACAATATTCAAACAACACTATTATTCAAACAAAACATCGTAATTCAAAACAACACTCTTATTCAAACAACACGCTTACTGAAGAACATACATCACGACAATAAAACACACATTATGCAAACTAGTTCCCAAACAATTCCTTCTTCAACATACTATACGCCGCTTCATCTTCATCATCTCGGGCCTCTTTGTTCTTCAAGCTCAACCACATCTCTAACTTCTTATTGCGATTGTACTCCTGGATAGCTGAGACTTGAGACGCCCTGTATTGTTCATTAGCGTCACGACGAGATGCTAAATCGGACAACTCTTCCTGAATGGTAACCTTTGATTTTCTTGAAGTTGATGATTTACTAGATGAAGCTCTAGCTTTCTTCTTTGTTGCATCCCTACCTTCCGGACGTACAAGGGAATGAATAGCAGAATCAACGTCATCGCTACCACTCTTTCTCTTAGATCCACTACTTCCAGATTCAGTTGCTCCTGTGATATATTTGGGTTGGTGACGAACCAACTTCCACTCATCCAACAATTAAAACTTTGTACCTTGGTTTTCACTGTACAACTCTAGACCTTTGGATATGTAGTCATTGTCTGACCAACCACTACGTCTCTCCCTAGTAGCAGCACTATAACAACCAACAATACTAATCTTCTTGTTGAGGTCACGATAATGACTTTGACATTTTACAATGTTCCTCTGTATCCCACGATCGGAGTTCTCATTCACGTAATCAGAGATTTTGCCCCAAAAAGTATCACCCTTTTGATTTGAACCCAATTCACTGTCAGTACTGTAGTGGAAATAACCAGTTAATAACAACTTGTTCTCTTCAAAAGTCCAACTGGCGTAATTTCCTTTCTTCGCTGATTGTTGGGTTGGAGCTTCAAAACTGTGGGGAGTATCCCCACCAAGTTCTCCCAGAGAGATTTGTGTAGAAAATTGTGGGATATCAGTGGATCCACTACTAAAGCGAGGTGTGTTTGGCTTACTAGTCGGTTCAATGTTTGGAAAATTGACATGAGATGGAAGAGAGCTGTTTCCAGGAACTGGTTGATAGTCATATGGCATACAAGGATGATTATACGGGTATTGCATTCCATAATTTGGTGGCATCATATTAGGATTTTGATAGCCATATGGCATATAAGGATGATTTTCAGGCCGTTGTGTATTTGGATTTTGAGGTTGCATATTCGGATTTTGAGATTGGTTTGGATAGTTGTAATTTGGGAGAAAGTTTTAGTTCTGTGAAGGATCCATGAAGGATGTTGAAGATGGAAGAAGAAGAAAAAAATGAGAGGGTGAGAATGTGGAAGTTGGTAATATAAGGAATGAAGTGAGTAAAAACTTGATTTTTTTTTGTGTCCAAATAACATAAACTCAAGCTCTATTTATAGACCTTGAAAAATAAAAAATAAGGGTGAAAAAAATAATTAATTTAGAGCAATTATTGATATAAAAAAAGTCATTTAAATAATGGAGGAAAGAAAAACAAAAGAAAAACATAAAAAGTAAACTCTAACACGTGAACAGAAAAAGCATAACCATCTCCAATGGCAAGGCAAATATTGCATTTCTCTCTCCTTCCACCTCACTTTATTCTCTCTCCACATCACTTGCCTTTTCCAATTGCCTTTCAACTCCACAACAACTAGTTTTTCAAAAGTTTTTCACTTTATCTTTCAACTCCACCTCACTTGACTTTTGTTTTTCTTTGTTTTTTTTTTTAATTTCAGCTGCTGACACGCGGGACAGTTGGTGAAATTTAACCGGTAGGCAAATTTTGCCTTTTCTCTCCCCTACTTTTCATTTGTCTATCCACTTGCTTAGCCATTGCACCAAATAATTGTCCCAATTGTTAGCCATTGCACTTGGTCTAATAAGTAAACAATGTACGACTACCATTCTACCAAAGCTTTCCAATAAGACCAAGTGCAATGGCTAACAATTGGGACAATTATTTGGTGCAATGGCTAAGCAAGTGGATAGGCAAATAAAAAGTAGGGGAGAGAAAAAGCAAAATTTGCCTACCGGATAAATTTCACCAACCGTCCCGCGTGTCAGCGGCTGAAATTTAAAAAAAAACAAAAACACACCTCAAACCAATCAGAATGCGCCACGTCGGCGCTGCTGGGCCTGCAGCAGCCCACAGGCGCGTGTCTCCCACGCGCCTGAATGACTTTTGTTTTTCTTTTGTTTTTCTTTCCTCCATTATTTAAATGACTTTTTTTATATCAATAATTGCTCTAAATTAATTATTTTTTTCACCCTTATTTTTTATTTTTCAAGGTCTATAAATAGAGCTTGAGTTTATGTTATTTGGACACAAAAAAAATTTGTTTTTCTTTATTCCATTATTTAAATGACTTTTTTTATATCAATAATTGCTCTAAATTAATTATTTTTTTTCATCCTTATTTTTTATTTTTCAAGGTCTATAAATAGAGCTTGAGTTTATGTTATTTAGACACAAAAAAAAATCAAGTTTTTACTCTTATCATTCCTTATATTTCCAACTTCCACATTCTCACCCTCTCATTTTTTTCTTCTTCTTCCATCTTCAACATCCTTCATGGATCCTTCACAGAACTAAAACTTTCTCCCAAATTACAACTATCCAAACCAATCTCAAAATCCGAATATGCAACCTCAAAATCCAAATACACAACGGCCTGAAAATCATCCTTATATGTCATATGGCTATCAAAATCCTAATATGATGCCACCAAATTATGGAATGCAATACTCGTATAATCATCCTTATATGTCATATGACTATCAACCAGTTCCTGGAAACAGCTCTCTTCCATCTCATGTCAATTTTCCAAACATTGAACCGACTAGTGAGCCAAACACACCTCGCTTTAGTAGTGGATCCACTGATATCCCACAATTTTCTACACAAATCTCTCTGGGAGAACTTGGTGGGGATACTCCCCACAGTTTTGAAGCTCCAACCCAACAATCAGCGAAGAAAGGAAATTACGCCAGTTGGACTTTTGAAGAGAACAAGTTGTTATTAACTGGTTATTTCCACTACAGTACTGACAGTGAATTGGGTTCAAATCAAAAGGGTGATACTTTTTGGGGCAAAATCTCTGATTACGTGAATGAGAACTCCGATCGTGGGATACAGAGGAACATTGTAAAATGTCAAAGTCATTATCGTGACCTCAACAAGAAGATTAGTATTGTTGGTTGTTATAGTGCTGCTACTAGGGAGAGACGTAGTGGTTGGTCAGACAATGACTACATATCCAAAGGTCTAGAGTTGTACAGTGAAAACCAAGGTACAAAGTTTTAATTGTTGGATGAGTGGAAGTTGGTTCGTCACCAACCCAAATATATCACAGGAGCAACTGAATCTGGAAGTAGTGGATCTAAGAGAAAGAGTGGTAGCGATGACGTTGATTCTGCTATTCATTCCCTTGTACGTCCGGAAGGTAGGGATGCAACAAAGAAGAAAGCTAGAGCTTCATCTAGTAAATCATCAACTTCAAGAAAATCAAAGGTTACCATTCAGGAAGAGTTGTCCGATTTAGCATCTCGTCGTGACGCTATTGAACAATACAGGGCGACTCAAGTCTCAGCTATCCAGGAGTACAATCGCAATAAGAAGTTAGAGATGTGGTTGAGCTTGAAGAACAAAGAGGCCCGAGATGATGAAGATGAAGCGGCGTATAGTATGTTGAAGAATGAATTGTTTGGGAACTAGTTTGCATATTCCGTGTATTATTATCGAATTGTGTGTTCTTCATAATAATGTGTGTTTTATTGTCGTGATGTATGTTCTTTAGTAAGCGTGTTGTTTGAATAAGAGTGTTGTTTTGAATTACGATGTTTTGTTTGAATAATAGTGTTGTTTGAATATTGTGTGACTACACATTCTGACGAATTGTTTTGTTTGAATAATAGTGTTGTTTGAATATTGTGTGACTACACATTCTGACGAATATAAGGACATGGATATGACTACTCACTGCATTACACTCCAAAATCAATAATCAACTCACTAGCTCAGACAAGACTATGACTACTCACTGCATTACACTCCAAAATCAATAATCAACCCACTAGCTCCGACAAGACTATGACTACTCAATATCTTATCTTCATATTCAATTTATCAACTCACTAGCTCAGACAAGACTATGACTACTCACTGCATTACACTCCAAAATAAATAATCAACTCACTAGCTCAGACAAGACTATGACTACTCACTGCATTACACTCCAAAATAAATAATCAACTCACTAGCTCAGACAAGACTATGACTACTCACTGCATTACACTCCAAAATAAATAATCAACTCACTAGCTCAGACAAGACTATGACTACTCACTGCATTACACTCCAAAATCAATAATCAACCCACCAGCTCTGACAAGACTATGACTACTCAATATCTTATCTTCATATTCAATTTAGTTAACTAAATTGAATGGAATCCGGAGCTCATTCACTATAAATCTGGTAGTGCACATCATATGAATATCAACCAAAGCATTTTACTTCATACTTTCCTCTAATTATCATCCAATGGATCTACCCCCAAATATGGTTAACCTTGAAGAGGTCCAACGACAATGGGAGTTGGAAAATTCCATACTCGATAGGCAACAACAACTTCTTGAAGAGTTACAACATAGAAACGAACGACCACACAAAAAAAAAATTCTGCATAGGGATCATGGAGCTGCCCATCAAAGGCTCATGGCCGACTACTTCGACGAGTCATGCACTTACCCGACATGCAGTTTCGCTGAAGATATCGAATGAAAAGGTCATTGTTTCTACGAATTGTAGACGCATTATCAAATTATGACAACTACTTCACTCTAAGGCGTGATAATTCAAAAAATTTGGGCTTGTCACCTATCCAAAAGTGTACAGCTGCCATCCGCATGCTTGCATACGGAGTCGCCGCAGATGCATGTGATGAGTATGTGAAGATTGAAGAATCCACCGCAATTGAGTGCACTCGCAATTTTTGCGACGGGGTAATTGCTTTGTTTCAAGATGAATACTTAAGACGTCCAAATGTGGAAGACGTGCAGAGGTTACTCCAAGTTGGTCAGGAGCGTGGTTTCCCCGGAATGATTGGAAGTATCGACTGCATGCACTGGCAATGGAAGAATTGTCCTAAGGCTTGGCAAGGACAGTTTACTAGTGGACACAAGGGGACGGCAACAGTTATCCTTGAGGCAGTGGCATCTTTTGATTTATGGATATGGCATGTTTTTTTTGGTTTGCCAGGTACATTGAACGACATAAATGTACTAGATAGGTCACCGGTATTTGACGATATTAAGTCCGGTGAAGCCCCGGAAGTGAATTTCATTGTCAATGGGCGACAATACAATCGTGCTTACTATCTTGCAGATGGAATATATCCGAAATGGCCTGTCTTTGTCCAATCAATTCAATTGCCCCAAACCCACAAAGCGCAGTTGTTTGCCAAACAACAAGAATCATGTAGGAAGGATGTGGAACGCGCATTTGGGGTTCTCCAAGCACGATTTGCTATTATTCGCCAGCCCGCTAGAATGTGGGACATTGAGGTCTTAGGTAAAATAATGAGGGCTTGCATTATTTTACATAACATGATAGTCGAGGATGAACGAGATACATATTCGCGAAACTGGGAAAATATTGACTTCGAACCATCGAACAATGCTAACGCTAGCTCTAGCTCCTCTTTCAATGTCCAAACACAAGTGTTGCCACAATTTGAAGTTCACGTTCAAGCCCGAGCCGAATCGGATATTCATACTAGAGCCGATCTACGTAATAGGACCAAACACATTCAGTTGAAAAAGGATCTCGTCGAGCACATTTGGCAAAAATTTGGAGCAACCTTCAAATAGAAATGTCAAAAACTTTCAATGTTTGGTGTGTTTTTTCTTGCATGTTTCAATAAACTATGTATGTTTGGTGTGTTTTTTCTTGTACGTTTTCAATAAATTATGTATGTTTGGTTTACCACTACATTAATAATAGTGTGTGTTGTTTTCTTTTATAAAATTAATATATTATTTATTGCATTAAAAATTAAGCTTTTTGAAAATTATAAATTATTAAAAAATACATATTATTTATTACATAATAAAAATTAAATTTTATAATTATAAATATATTAGTAAATATAATAATGATTAAAATGTATAAAAATTAGAATAATAGGATGAATAAATATGGTGGGGTATATGGTTGAGTGATGTGGAGGAAAGATAAAGTGAAAAACTTTTAAAAAACTAGTTGTTGTGGAGTTGAAATGCAATTGGAAAAGGCAAGTGATGTGGAGAGAGAATAAAGTGAGGTGGAAGGAGAGAGAAAGGCAATATTTGTCTTGCCATTGGAGATGGTAAGGGACTGTTTGGTTGAGTGGTTTTATAGAGAACATTATATAGAAAATGGCTGGATAGTGATAGTTTTGTAAATAAAGTTTTTCTGGAGATTTCTATAATTGTGTTTGGTTCAAAAAATAATTTACAGAAAAGTTTTATATAAAGTACAGAAAAGTACCCCATTTTATAGAAATCAATTTCCGCTCAAAACGGACGGAAATCACCCAGAAATCTGACGCATATATTAAAAAATTAATTAATTACATCAGTACTCTTCCCATGTGATTTCCCATGAGCATTGTTAGTAAGCTATTTTCTATAAAGTGACATCCAACCAAACAAAAGAAAAAGAAAACAACATATTTTCTATAAAGTTAGAAACTTTTTCCATACTTTGAACCAAACAAAGAAATAGCAAAAAATAAGAAATATGGTACTCTTTTGAGTTCTATAAATTTTTCTTACAAATTTTATAGAAATACAAGGAAATCAAATTTTGCGTACTTTTCTTTTTCCTTTTTTTTTATAGAAATTGAACCAAACAGCCCCTAAAGTTATAACAAGTATTCTTGGAGGAGTTTTATAGCATGCAGAAGGGTAGTACTAGTACAACTGAAAGCAAGCAACTGAGCCTCAAAAAATAGATTCAGATACGGAGTGCGACCTTGCAATCTGTGCATGGTCAGTCCAAATATCGCTAAACAGTGACTTGATATATGAATAAAGGTTCACACTAAATACTTGAGAAAGCTCAAAAGAAACCATCGACTCACCTTCAGAGAGGCATAGAATACATGAAAGATGATCCCTAACCACCACCATGAAAGATGATTAGTAATCACCATCACGAAAGATGATTAGGAATCACCATCATACTCAATCCCAACGCCTGTGAGGAGCTAAATCTTCCCTGTATTTATGCTCGTAACTGCCTCGCTCATGATGCTGCCCAGAAGTCTTATGCCTTTTCCTCTTGGCGTCATCATGGCCCTGTCCATATTCACGGCGGCTTTTGCTGTCACGCTTACTATCAGTTGAGTGTTCCTTCAGAGTCTGGCGCTCTCGATTATTCGAATATAAGCGATCTTCCATTATTCGGTCTTCCGAGCTGCGATTATACTTTGCATGACCTTTGCTATCCCCCTCTTTCTTTCTCTCCTCTTTTATACCAGCACTTCCAGATTTTGAATCCAGCATGTCAGGGAACTTTTCCTCGACTTCTCTCTTTCTGATGCTCTTACTAACACCATCATCAATATTCTGATTGGACATTCTATTGACTTCTCTCTTTCTGATGCTCTTACTAACACCATCATCAATATTCTGATTGGACATTCTATCGTTTCCACGATCATACCTTCCACCAGTCCAATAACTTGAACCGTTGCCTTGAGTAGACCTGTGTTTCTTGGTAAGTTTCTCATTCTCTCTGTCACCTAAACCAACACATGCCTTTCCACTTCCATGCCGTGTCTGCTTATAGTTTCTGCTATCATCAGAATCAGAGTCACTTCCATAATCAGACTCCGAGCTGTCATTATCATCAGTAACAGCATGGTGTTTCCTTTTAGTACCTTGCAGTTTCTTTCCATCTAACTTTTTTGCTTTCAGAGTCCTTTCCCTTGCGCCCTCACTATCACTGCTCTCGTCATCAGTATCATGTTGATTCCTTTTTTTCTCAATGACTTCTTCTTTTGCCTTCACATAAGCAACATCCTTCTTTATATTCTTCTTCTCGTTCTCATTCATCTCCCATCTTCCACCAGTATCATGCCTCATAATCCCGGGCTTGCTAATCTTCCCCGTTCCCTTTGTTACGTTTCCCTTTGTATCATCACCTTCAGCCTGCTTACCATCTGAACCATGCCCTCTACTATTTCTTTCCTGCCCTTTGTTATGCATGGCATAATCACTGTCACTGTCACTGTCTGAAGTGAAGGCTTTGTGCATTCTGCCATGCTTCTTGTGTTCAATCACCTTTTCTTTTCTGTTTCTTTTCCGATAATTACCATCAGATTCAGAATCATCAGAATCAGATTTTTTAGTATTAGTCCGTTGCTTCCCGAATCGTTTCCTGTCCAAGTCTGAATCCGAATCTGTGTTGTATCTACCACGTTTCTTAATATAACTTTGAGCATTTTTTCTAGCATCTTGTTTTCTAGAATAACTATCAGAATCCGAACTCCCGGTTCCCTGGCACCTATGGCCTCTCACCTGCTTGTTTGAAGTTTTCCTCGTGATCTGTTTGCCGCTGGTATCAAAATCACCCTGGAAATCATGTCGAGTAGGAACACCCCCATGACTTTTTCCCCTCCCTTCATGCCTTCCACTATTATCACTATCATAGTTATCAGAACCATAGATGTGCTTCCCCTTTCTATCATTAACAGTTTTAATTCCTCTGCCATCATCTTTCTTTCCATCCCATTCTTTCATCTCCTTTTTAGAATTCTTCCCAGCTTTGAGATCTTCCCCTATATGATTTCCCTTCTTCAAGCTCTCTTCATCTTCATCATTCATGGTACCATGATATTTTGAATCCTTTTTCTGATGTTGATCCTTCTGCCTATCAATTTCTTCAATGTGAAAGCTAGATGCTTCAGTCTCCTGTTTTTGTTCCTGGACTTCATTCTCAGAAGGTTCATCTGATCGCTTGATTCGAAGTGCGGCCCTCAATGTCTCTAGCTGTTTCTCTTTGCGTGCAGCAACTTGATGTGTCTGTGTATCTGAGAACCTGAAAAGTTCAAAATAACCACAAATGACCAGCCATCCCAAAAAAAAAGGAAAGAAGACCACTCAACTCTCCTAAAATAAAGACCAGTAGATAATATAGAGCCTATAGTTAAGCTGAAGTATACAGCCTCAAAAATCCATGCTCAACAGGCGTTGTAGGACACTTCAAAGTTTTCTAGATTTTATATTTCAAAGCACCTCTGTCACTTAAAGAATTATAATTCCGATGATAAAAGAAATTGGAACAAGTTACAACTTACAAGATACATGAAGATATGAAAAACCTCATGATACTACTTGCGTATGAGAGAGACATTACACTACAAGATGAAGATGAAGGGTGAAGATAATCAATGCTGCTCTAGTCAGCTGCTCTGGATTTGCAACTACTGGAAGAAAAAAAATCCCTAAAGCCCCCAACCCTTCACGCACGGTGAGGACAGGAAAGATGGAAATCATGAAATAACAGGGACCAACACAAACCAACAGAGGTGACAAAATTCAAGCCTATACTATTTCATAATTGGGTTATCTGGATNTTCAGAGTCGGTGTAGCCTTGGTCAGCCAGGGTTTCCTGGAGGACGAGAAGCTTGAGCTCGACCTGGCGCTTACGATCGTGCTCCAGGATGTCCTTGTTAGCTTTCTTGATAGAAAGACCACCTGCCGCAGCTCCATCTCCCCCAATCCCTCCTCCGGCGCTGTAACTGGTATCGACCTTTCCACTGCGGGGCTTCACAAAGAACTTATTGCTCTGGATGTATCCGTTGGTACCTGACCCTCTTGGGGTCTGCAGCCCGATCCCGTTATACATTCTTCTTCTTCTTCGTCTTCTTCTTCTTCAAGCCCTTATAAAATCCAAAATCCAAACCCTTTTAAACAAAAAAAAAACACAACCTTAGCTGCTGATGAGGTATAGCAAACGAAAAAGATAAAATCTTTGATTGATTTGTATAACTAATTAACTATCAAAGTAATTAATCGGCTAACCAAACAATATAGCTTGAATAAGAAGAAGACAAAAACCTAATCAAAGAAAAGGAAATAAAACGATCGAGATGCGTGCGAACTAATTCCAGATTTGAGTTGGAAACCCTAACCCTAAGAAAATAAGAGAAGATGGATACAGGTCTCGATTGGTGAATCGATCGATTGATTATTCTCCTTTTACCTTCCTTTCCTTCCTTGCTCGCTTCCTCTACCGCACAATCCTCCTGCCGCCGAATCCCTAAATCCCAGTTCCCGAAAGCAAAGCAAATCCTAGCAAAGATCGGTCTTGAATTGGGGATCTTATTCTCGATAATCCAACGGACTGGATTCAATGGGTAAGATAAATATAGACCTCATCCCTTGAACCCTTAAATCTTTCATATTTTTAACATAGTCCCTCACAAAATTTAATTTATCACTACGTCCCCCAATTTTTAAGCTACTATGAACTAGTACCTCAAATCGTTGAAATTGCTATTTGGGACTCCAATTCTTAAGGATTTTTTTTCAATTTAGTCCCACCAGTAGAATTAGAAATTAAAGGGATTAATTTGAAACAATTTATGATAATTGCAAGACCTTGTAGAAATTTTGATAGACCAATTACTCTTGATGAGAGTGACTTACTTCAAAATAACTTTAAAGTTGGGAGACTAAATAGCAACTTCAATAATTTGAATGAGTGTTTTCAAAATAGCTTATGAATTAGGGGCCCAATAATACATTTCCATAATATAAGAGTCTAGCTCAAAATATGAAGGATTTGACTAATAGAAAATTATACCTTCTTTTAAATATACTAGTTGATTTGCATGTTCAATGCACATGCAATGCACACGTGGTTGAATATCATAATTATTTATATTGATAAAAATAGAATAAAAATAAAAAAGGAAAACAAAGTTTTTCGTAAAATTGATCAACTCAATAATCTCTCTCTCAAATGAAATATTATCATTGTTTTATTCAACCCAGATTGTGACTACGTGATCTACTATTTGTGAGTTATAAACACATTAATCTAGTACAACATCTCTATTTATTAGTATCTTGAAGTCTTTAAAGATGGGTGATCATTCAATTCACAAAGAATTTTGCATATGAATTTATTTGCAATATGCCCATTAAATTTTTAGTTATGGTTTGGCTCATATTAACGTTAATTTTTAGTTGTAATTTCACTCATATTTATATTATCTAATATTCTCAATCAATTTTATAGCTCATTCTCTGTATCACAGAAGTAAAACTGAAAGTATGAAGAATTATTATTTTTTTAAATTAGAGCAGGGAGATTATGATATATTTCGCTATGTGCTCTAAATATTAAAAAAAATTCTTTGATGCAAGGTCACTATCAAATCTTACCACAAACGATGTGAATAAAAAATGATATTACAACTCACTTGCCACTAGTAGAAAAATGACCAAACTAGACAAAAAAAGTTTCCGTCTAGGTTGAGGAAAAATAGACGGAAATTTTTCGTCTGGATTGTTCCGTCTAGTTTGAGACATTCTAGATAAAAAAATTTGTCTAGAATGCCAACCTAGACGGAATAATTTTTTTAAAATTAAAAACTCAACCTAGACGGAATAATTCCTTCTAGGTTGATCTTAAAAACAAAAAAAATACGAAAACCCTAAACGTATCCGCCCCCCCTCCTCCCCCGCTGCACTAAAGCATTGTAATCCCAACAATCCCCCCCGCCCCAACCCCCCCGCCCCTCGTGACCCCCCGACCCACCACCGCACCCACCCAGAAAAAAATCGCCACACACCGCCCCTTCCAACAAATTCCTCCCCCTCACCCGCAAATAATCCCCCACCCCTCGTCACAACACCCAACATGCGTCCCACCATCGCTTGAGACAGCCCCTCGTACCACCCCGTAAAATCAACTCCCTCCCTCCCCCATGAACGGAATCACCTCGTCGTACTCTCGTCCCTCGCCGTGCCCTCATCTCTCGCCGACCCTCGTCATGCCCTCGTCCCTCGCCGACCCTCATCGTGTCTTCATCCCTCACCGACCCACCTCGCCTCACTCATTCGGTCTCTGAGAGGCTGAGCAAAATCCTCGAGAACAAGATCTCAAGAATCTCGTCAATGGGTAAAAGGTCATATTATTCTGATTTTTTTGTTGTTATTTTTGGGAAATTATTTGGTGTGTAGATGGAAAGATTAGATTTTTATCAGTTCTAGTTTTGGTCTGATTGCATCTTTAACACTAGGTGTCGATGGGTGTTTGGTGGAAAATTGTAATAAGAAAAATAATGAAAGAATCGTATTTGATTTATTCTCTCTAACTGCTTAGAAAAAGAATGATTACAACTCTCTCGATCTCGATTACAATTGGACTTCCTGATTACAAAAGAGAGGAGAATGAATTTGATTCTTCCCTTTGTTTAATTCTGGGTTCTTTACGGCGGCGATGGAGTGCCTCCCTCGAATGCTCGCGTCGAGTTTGCTCTCCGTTGACGATCCGCACGTCTTGATTCACTGGAACGATATCTCCTCCTCACGATTTGACGCTGTGGAGAACTTGCGAAGCAAGTTTGAAACCCCGGACGAGTTGATAACTCAGATCGAGTTTAGAAACTCAGAACGAGTTTAAACTCTGTAACAGAATTGATTTGAACCGAAAATCGGTTAATAAGCCAAGGATGAAAGCTCCAAGGAATGCTCCAGAGATTGAGCGAAGACCCCCCTTTTCTGATCTCCAGATCCGAGAAATCTCCAAGATCTGAAGATGATCTGCTCAAGAGGTTGCCGATCTCTCCTTTTGCGATCTGTTTTTGATGCAAAAAGCCGATCCCTTAACTCAATTGAGTTTCTAGTATTTATAGAGGATTAAGGGTGATAACTACCCCCTTAATCTGCTCCTAAGTGGGGCGGAAATCCCTCAAATTATGGGGGGAAACGGTTCCTGGAACTGTTCGGTTCGTGTTTGAACGAGTCAAACGCCGAAAATGGCGTTCTGGGCCCGAACTCTGCGTTTTAGACTAAAAACGCAGAGTTGGGCCTATGTTGGGTGGCTGAACGCACAGGCCGCGATACGTTGTAAATCTGAAACGCAGAGTTGGGACGCAGAGATGAACTCTGCGTTTTGGACCTGAGACGCAGAGTTGGAACACAGAGATGAACTCTGCGTTTTGGACCTGAGACGCAGAGTTGGGTTCTGCATGGACTCTACGCTTTGAGTCCACGAACTCTGCGTTTTGACTCTGGAATATAGTCACGGCCTCTGCGTTTCGAGTTTGGAACGCAGCCACGACCTCTGCGTTTTGAGTCTCAAATGCAGCCACGACCTCTGTGTTTTGAATATGGAACGCAGCCACGACCTCTGCGTTTTGAGTCTCAAATGCAGCCACGACCTCTGCGTTTTGAATCTGGAATGCAGCCACGACCTCTGCGTTTTGAATCTCAAATGCGATCATGACCTCTGCGTTTTGAATCTCAAATGCGGTCACGACCTCTGCGTTTTGAGTTTAGAACGCGGGCATGACCTCTGCGTTTTGAATCTTGGATGCAGAGGTGAGCCTTAGGTGGGCTCGGCGAACTTCGGGCTAAGCCCAATGTTCAGACGAAGTCTAATCTTGCAGACGGACTTCAGAACATAACTTGTTGCGAAGAACATGTCATAACTTTCAAACCGTAAGTCGGAATTGGACGAATTATATATGAAAATCGGCTATCTCGATGAGACGGAGCCGACCAAACCAACCTCATTGGGTTCGGTTTGCTCTGTTAGTTTTGCCAAATTCCTTACGGTTTGAGTGATATCTGTGTTTTAATATGAAGAGACCGTCAATTTGTAGTCTCTTTTGCTAGAGCGTTGCAAAGATTGTCACCTTGTAACCTTCGTCTTGGCTCCTTGAAAATATGAGAGTCATCAGATTGTAACTCCCGATGTTGATTGTGAACCTTCTACGTGAAAGTCTTCAAATTGTAGCCTTCTGGAAGTCGTCAGATTGTCAAATTGTAGCCTTCTGGAAGTCGTCAAATTGTAACTTCCGTCATCGGTGTTTGATGGGGATAAGATATATGTTGTGATTTTTAGACAGCCTACAATGGGTAATTAGATTTTGCTCTCGGTCCATTCATTAATGTGAAAAGCAATATCGGATTCAACTTGGGATAGTTGTAGGCTTTCTATGCTAATGTATTAGGTAAAAGCAATGAGCTTCTTGTCGCTCCCTCTTTTTTTTTTTTTTTTTTTGGGGGGGGGGGGGGGGATCCTGGCATGAATTGGTTTAGGTCAGGATATTCAGCTGATTGTTTACATTTCATCATGATCAAACTTTCTTCAGCTGAACAATTGAAGTATTCTTTAGCTTGGTTGTTTTATTTTATTTTATTTTTTTCGGTTAATATGTCTCTGTTTCCATGTTAGGGGTTGTTGATTTACTATGTATATGTATTATATTGTGGCTTTTACTGTGAGAACATGTATTATGCTTATACCGTGCTAAGCAATCCCTTTGCTTTGTGTTTATATTGATAAGAATGATTTTTTTTAGCTTTTGTTACAATTAGATATCTTCATGAGCTTAACCTGATGGCCTGGAAACATATAATAATTCTCAGTTCTCCTTTTTGTGCACTTACACAAGTAACCTCATATATGTGTATCGCTCCCAATAGAAAGGGAGAAATAAATAGATTATTGAGCTTACATATTATGGAATCAACGGAAGCATGTAATAATGGGAGAAAAGACAACAGCATAAAGGTGCAGATATTTAAATGACTCTGCATGAATTTAGTTATAGTTCAGAGCTCTTTTGAGTTTTGTGCTTGTGCATTGTTGTTGTTGGAGGTATTGGTCTAATTGTAGAGCATCAGGAGAATGGTTCAGTAGGTATTAGTATTAAACAAATGGTTCAGTAGGTGTTAGTATTAAACCCCATTATTTCTCCTTGTGTTGCCTTCAACCTTCCATGAATTGTTCTTGTCAAAGATGCTTGTTGTCTTGTTGAAAGCTCAGTGTGTTCCTTGGACGTGCATTTTGCTCTCAATTCCATTGCAGTATTCCATATGATTTGTGAATTTTCCAGTTGAAAGCTCATTTTTTTGGTTGTGCTAATCATAAGGAACAACATTATATGATTTTACAAATGCGACTACATGGATTTTATTTTTTATAGAACTTTTTTTCCTTTCACTATCATCCCGCTTTTGACTAAATTTCCATCATTTTTTTCTGTTTGTTTTAGTGATTGCGAATGTAGTCTTCCATCATTCTGGTAGAAATTTTTAGCTCATTTATATTTTATAAATCCTTCTATGTTTGTAATAATTATGGTCCAATATGTGTTAAACTTCTCAAACTTTCAAAGCAAGTACTAATGCATAGTCATAAAAGAAAAGTGGTGATGATAGTGAAGTTACTAGGAGGAGTGTCATTAAAGTGAACTGCTTTTTACTATGGAAAAATGGGTTAATGTATCATGTGTACATGGTTTGAGTATCTATTTTACTAGGTGTGATGGTCTATAGATGAATCAAGTATAATCATGTAATTTAATGTATGTTATAATATTGAAATGCACATCTAGAAGTTAAAATCATGATTTCTAAGCTGAAGATTCCTCTTTGATGAGGATAATTTGTTGTGGCAGTCGTCCTTGTTAACTTATTGTAGTTATGTATGGTGTATCATTTAATTTGTGTACATATCTAATTGCGCACCTCATATTTGTTAGCTTCTATATTTCTCGTGAGCTTGTAATTTCCATGATTCTATTGAGACTGCTTGTCCCACATAAACGAACAAGTTGTGTGTGCACCTCCAAAATATTCCAATGGAAGCCATCTTGTTTGCTACTTTTAGGTTACCTCCATCCTTTTCTCTACCACTTTCTCGCTCCTTTCATCTTTTGTACATATTATTGTGGCTCACATGTAATTGGAAATAGTTGTATTACGACTATGACTTAAATTTTTCTTTTTCATATTGGATTAAGTTCAAAAAATAGAGTGATATATAACACATTATAATTTTAATCACGTGTTATAATCCAATTTAGGTGAATGAAAAAATAATATTATCCCTAGACTTCCGTCCAATAATTACGGTCAATTCTTTGGACTTATAATATAAGATAGACGACTCATATTTGGGTAGGAGACGAAGTCTTCTCCCGAAAATGATCGTTTGTTTTATATTATACGAATAAAGAATTGGTACTGGAATTCATAATTATTGGATCTGTCCTTCTCAGACGGGTTAGGAACATAGTAGTGCATACATCCAACTTTATATACTTTATATATTTTATTCTTGAAAGTTTGGGTAGTATGTATTCGTTGTTCTCCGTGTACAATAAGTATATGTTGTTCTGCGTTTCGGGCTATTGCTGATATGCATAATAACATCCACACAGTGTACATGGAGAACAGCGAGTAGGTGCTACCGAAATTTTTAAGAAATAAAAATATACAAAGTATATGAAGTTAAATGTAAGCATTACTATATTCTTAATGGATAGAAGTTTTCCTATGATAGCCACTAAATTGGTGTAATTAGTTAAATGATATATAAACGTATATTTGATGTGTGTTGAATGTATAAGAGTCATGAATATACTAGTAGTTATGAGATTAATCATAGTTAATAATTATATATAATTTACAGATGAGGATAATTCCTGACAAATCATTAGGCCTGTCCATCCGACCCGGCCCGGATATCCGGGCCCGGGCCGGGCAAAACCGGAGCCCGGACCCGGGTACCCCGGACCGGGTTCCGGGCCGGCCCGTTTTTTTTATCAAATTTTCTTAATTTTATTTAAATTTTAAATTATACAAAAAAGACAAAAAATTAAAAAATAATAATAATTTTATTAATCACTTAAAATTACATAAATTACAAATAAAAAATTATAAAAATAAATTCTTTATTAATAATTAATAAATTATTTACAAATTACAAGTATAAATTTATTTTAGAATTCATCTCATCACAATAGATAAGTACATCCCAACTAGGTTTTTTTAAATTTCTTTTCTTTTCTTTTTTTTTTTGATAAAAAATGCTAAATATTAGTTTAATATTATTATATTTTATATAATTATGTATTAGTATATACTTCTAAATTATTATGTAACTATATATTATATATACATATATTATATGTAAATATATTGTATATATTTATAAGTTATAACTTGAGAGAAAGAGAATCGCATAAGTAGTCGTTGCTCGTTGGGCCAATGGGGAAGAAGTAGCCGTTGTAATATACTATACTTATATATACTTATATACTAAGAGAGAGAGTATACACACACACACATATATATAAAAGAGTATACTTATATAATAGGGAGTATACATATATAAGAGAGAGTATACATATATAAGAGAGAGTATACTTATATATACTAAGAGAGAGAGAGAGAGAGAGAGAGAGAGAGTTATATATATTTATATATACATATATTTAGGCATGTCCATCCGGGCTGGCCCGGCCCAGAAATCCGGGCCCGGGCCGGGCAAAACCGGGACCCGGACCCGGACCCGGGTACCCCGGGCCCGACCGGGTTGGGTTCCGGGCTGGCCCGGGTGATTTTCTTTTTTTTTCCAATTTTTTTTAATGCTATTTAAATTATAAATTATAAAAAAAGATAAGAAAAAAAATAAAAACAATAATTTTATTAATTACTTAAAATGACATAAATTACAAATAAAAAATGATAAAAACAAATTCTTTATTAATAATTAACAAATCATTTACAAATTACAATTACAAATTTATTTTAGAATTAATCGCATCACAATAGATAAGTAAATCCCAACTAGGTTGGCACCTACTTACCCATATCACTATCATTTGCAATTATTTCCAAAATAATTCTTTACAAATTTTAAGCTAAGATATAAAAACTACAATCTATTCTTTATATCTATCTGCTAGTCCCAATTCTTCAAATTTATCTTCAATTCCAGCCATCCGATCGATGCATTGCGTTCGCTTCTCGTACCTCCACCAATCTTGTAGGCACATCACCGCTTGTACAGTATACGGATCCAAGCATGTCCTGTGATCGTCGATCAAACGACCTGCTGTGCTGAAGGCGGATTCCGAAGCTACCGTCGAAACCTGTACTGTTAGTAAGTCACGAACCATGGTGGAAAGTATAGGATATGAAACTGATCCATATACTTTCCACCATTGCAAAATATCTAAAGCATTTCCTTGACATCTAACTAAAGAAGCAGAAAAATATTCATCTATTTCAGAAACCTCCGATGATCCAAGTCCAGATCCACCAGTTAGCTCGGCTACCATTGTATACCTATCAAAACTTACACTTTTACCTCAGGCTCGGGATGAGCTCGAAGAAACCGAAGCTGCAGACTGTTGTGCAGCTACACCATGTCTAGCTGCATACTCATCATATAAAGTTTGAAAATAATTTCTAATAAGTAAATGATGAGTAGTAGCATTCAGGGTGGTTCCATCATCTAAGTCTATAACCTGTCCACCATACAATGACTGTAACAAACTTCGAAGGCCAATATCCTTCAAGCATGGATCAATAAGAACCCCCAAACCAAAAATATGAGGAATAGGCCTAAAGTACTTATTAAATTTGCTCTCCATTTCAAAAACCATAGGTCCAAAAGTAGCATCCAAACGATATTTATCAAAAAAAATTTGAATATTTAAAATTTGTAAAGCAGCTAAAGTAATGGTTGGATAATAACATCCAGATAATAACATGGCAGCATCATAAAAAACTTGTAACATTTTATTTTAATTACATATAACTGTCCATTCATCTTTAGTTATTCCATAAGTGCTACTAGAACTAGAACTAGAAGCATAATAGTTTATAAAATCAGTTATAATGTCTTTATATTCTATTGCTACACTTAACATTGCATATGTGGAATTCCACCTATGGTCATCATCTTTTGGAATTAGTCTATGCTTTACATTTTTTCTTTTATAAAATTGTTTCCATCTTTTAAGTCTTTGTTCAGAAGCACTATGCATGTAAGCAACTGTTCTAACCTTTTCTATCATGGGTTTAATTTCAGTAAATGCACTTTGAACAATTAAATTTAAAATATGACAGATGCACCTAATATGAAAAAGATCACCATGACATGGCAATGATAAAGATGATCTGATAAAATCAACAGCTACATTGTTATTACTTGCATTATCTAGTGAAAGAGAAAATATTCTTTGTGAAATTTCTAATTTCATAAGTTCTTCAATTATTAAATTTGCAACATTGGCACCAATATGTGACTCTTCTATTGCAATAAAAGAAACAACTCTTTTAAACATTTGCAAATTTTCATTAATCCAGTGTGCTGTGATACATAAATATCCAGTTTGTGCTCTAGATGTTCAAATATCAGAAGTTAAAGAAAATTTACAGTTTAAATTTTTAAAATAAGAAATTATTTTTTCTTGTTCTTGCTGATAATATTTTAAAATATCACGTTGACAGGTTTGACGAGAAAATTTTTTAAATGCAGGATAAAAACCATCTCTAAACATATCTTCAAATTCATCATCTTCTACTAATTTAAAAGGAAGGTTTTTAAGAATGATAAACCTGATTACGCATTTCCTGGCTCTGACAGCGTCATAGTTCCAACTACCGAAACTACCAGGAGAGGAGGATCGAGAAATCATAGATTGTCGGATATCACCTTGAGGAGTCTGACCTTTGTTGTGTTTATCTAAATGGCGTTTGAGGTGGTTGGTGCCGCTCTTATGATGAGCTTGAAAAATCTTGCCGCACAAAGCACACTTAGCCTTCTGGTTGAGGATCCTACCGTGTTCATCCTTGGTGACGTCGATCTTCTCGTAAAAATTCCACACATCGGATCTTGGCCGTTTAGGAGCTCTTGGTGCAGATTCGTCGCCACCGGATTCGGGATTAACTTCGGTAGGAGGACTTATAGTAGGAGGACTCATAGTAGGAGGACTCACTTCAGGATCAGGAGAAATGTTTTGCTCTTCATAATCAGATCCGAAAGCCATTTGATAAAAGGATTAGAATGTATAAATAAGAGAGTATAAGAGTATAAGAGAGAGTATAAGAGTATAAGAGAGAAGAGATGAGTTTTTGGTGTGAAGAAAACAAATGAAAACCCCCCTCTATTTATAGAACCAGTCCCCTAGGCAAATGACCAAAATAACCTCACAAAATAGCCGTTTTTTGACCGTTTTTGGGGGCAAAACGGTCAAAAGGCCAAATCTGACCGTTACGGCCGGGCCGGGCCGGGGCAGCCACGTTTGGTGACCGTCTGTGTCGCGCGTTGCCGGCCCGCTCGCCGTTTTCCACACAAGCGTCACCATTAAGCTGCACGGGTTGTGGCCGGGCCGGCGCGGCGGCCCGGCCGTTTTTTTTTTGGTAACGGTCACGTTTTGTGACCGCTTGCCATACAGCGGCGCGGGTCTGGCCCCGGGCTGGCCAGCCCGGATGATTGCCGGCGGCGCTTGGACTGTTTCGGCGCCGGCGGCCGCGGCCGAACCGGGAGCCGATGAGGCAACCCGGACCCGGCCGGAACGGACCGGCCATGGCCGGATTTCCGCGGCCGAAGGCCTGGCCGGGCCCGGCCTGCCCGGTCGGGCCGGGGCTAAAGGACTAGGCCTGACATATATTATACATATATAATACATATATAATACATATAAAAATATAAAAATAAAAAAATCACTATTCCGGGCTGGGCCGGGCACCAAAGAGCCGACCCGGGCCCGGAGCCCGGACTTGGCCCGAGTTTCCGGGCCGAGGCCGGGCCAGCGGGCTTTATGGACACCCCTACAAATCATGAATAGATATCTCATGACTTCATAGATTTCGTGATACGCGATACAAGGAGGGATGTGACGCCTTCATGCGTTATGATAAAATGAATCTGAAAAATTTAAGAAGCGGTGCTATATATTGTCATTGTTGTAGGTGTAGGAATATGAAGCTGCTGAATAGGAATGATATATGGATCCACCTAATGAAATCAAGTTATGATAAAAAATATAAATATTGGAACTATCATGGGAAATGTATCACTGAAGATGAGGATCCAAATGTTCGTGTTGGTACGTCCGGTAGCCAACGGATAGATGACACAGAAATAATGTTGAATGATATTTTTCCTCGACCTATAGAATATGATGTCGATGATAATGTTGAGGATGATATCGGAGATAAAAGTGAAGATGATATCGAAGTTGAAGCTAAAGAGGTAGGAGATATCGAAAGTGACGAAAATATTGATGATATGCATTCCTCCGCAGAAATAAAACGAATAATAGAGCTACTAGAAGATAGTGAAAAGGACTTATATGAGGGATGTACCTTGTACTCCAATTTTCATTTATGCTGAAACTTCTACATATTAAGACACTTAGAGGTATGTCATATAGTTATTTTGAAATACTTCTTGATTTGCTTCGGACGGTAATTCCTGGAGGAGAGAATAGCATACCCCAAATAACTTATCAAGCTGAGAAAATTATCTCCGCTATGGGTCTTAATTATAATAAGATTGATGTAAGTCTGAATGATTATATTTGTACCATAACGCTAATAAAGACCTTCAAGAGTGTCTGACATGTGGAGTTTCTAAGTGAAAGCAACGTACAAATTCTTCAACAAGGATTACAACCGAGACAGGGATAACATAGAAGAAAATTCCAGCCAAGGTGTTTCGACAATTTCCATTAGCTCCTAGATTATGGAGATTGTACATGAACAAGGACACGACAAAGAACATGAGGTGGCACAAGGAAGATCGAGTAGATGATGGTAAATTAAGACATCCTGCTGATGCTTTAGCTTGGAAGCATGTTGCTAAAATTTATCCTTGTTTTACCGAAGATTACAGAAATGTAAGACTGGGTCTATCTAGCGATGGGTTCAATCCATTTGGGGTAATGAGATTTGGTTGGTCTATGTGGTCAGTTGTATTAATATCATATAATTTACCTTCATTGATTTGTATGAAATAACCGTTTATGATACTTTTATTACTGATACCCGATAAGCACGTACTGGGAAATGATATTGATGTCTACTTAGAGCCTCTAATTGATGACCTGAAACAATTATGGTCTGAGGGTATTTTAGCATATGATGCCCATTTAAAAGAGTCGTTTAGATTACGTGATATTTTATTATGGACGATTAATGATTTTCCAGCTTATGCTAATCTGTCCGGGTACTCTACGAATGGTAAGTGTGCTTGTCCTGTATGTGGTCCAGAATTTGAACCTCTTCAATTACCACATAGCCGAAAGAGTTGTTATTGGTTTAATCGAAGGTGGTTGCCCTTGAGTCATAAGTACAGGAAATCATCAACTATCTTTGATGGTACAGTTGAGAAGAGAATGAAGCCGTGCCAGCTGACAGGTAATGAGATCGTAAAATTACTTGAGGGGTTTCCAAAAGTTAGGTTTGGAAAAAAATCATTATTTTAAATTCAACCAACTTGGAGTTAGAGATTCCTTAAAGTAAAAAAGTCATTGAAGCGAAAGCAAAAGGTTCGAAAAATTACCTAGAGGATGGACTAAATTTAGTATCTTCTTTCAGCTACCTTACTGGCAAAATCTTAAAATTTGACACAACTTAGATATCATGTATATTGAGAAAAATATATGTGATAACATAGTGTCAACTCTCCTACAAGATGCAAACAAGTCAAAGGATGACCTACGGGCGTGCCAAGACCTGACTGCTTTGAATATCCGGAATGATTTGCAAGCTCAAGATGTTGGCCTTAAAAAATTAAATTGCCTTCATCTCGTGTTACAATGTTAAATGTGCAGATACATCGATTTTGTGAAATTCTCAAATCGGTAAAGTCGTTGGATGGTTACTCTGCTAATATTTCAAATAATGTCCAGGTGCAAGAGAGAAAACTCTTAGGTCTGAAGACCCATGATTATCATGTTCTTCTTTATCAATTGCTCCTAGTTGCAATCCGTAACAATATGAAAAAGAAGCGTCGAAGATTATTGTTGAGTACTATGGATTCTTCAGAAAATTATGCTCTAAAGTCATAGATGTAGATGAATTTAAAAAACTTAAAGCCGAGGTCCGAGTTACTCTATGCAATATGGAAGTAATATTCTCTCATTTATTTTTTACAATTATGGTCCATCTTACCCAGCATCTTGCAAGAGAGGCTAGAATCGCCGGTCCTGTTACTTATCGTTGGATGTATCCGATTAAAAGGTTAGGGTTTTTGTTACATTCATTAATTATATATGCATTTCTAAAATTATCTTGTTAATAATTACCTCTTCTTATAACTTTAAGATGCTTGGGCTCCATGAAATACAATGTTCGCAATCGAGCTCATCTGAGGGCTTAATAGCTAAAGGATATGTGGCTAACAAATTCTTTGTGTTTGCTTCATGTTACATGTGTAGGAAGAAATCACATCTCAAGCACCTGATAAGGAGAGAAAACGTGAAAAATATTCGAGATCTCTCTTAGATCAAATTCGTGCGTATGTATTGGAAAACCTTGGTATGTTCGAAAATGGTTTGTGGGAAAATTTGGAGTAAAAGAAATGAAGGAAAATTGATCTATATTCCTTTAATCTCAGTTATAATTGGATTTCCTGATTACAAAAGAGAGGAGAATGATCTGGATTCACCCCTTTGTTTAATTCTGGGTTCTTCATGGTGGCGATGGAGTGCCTCTCTCGAATGCTCGCGTCGAGTTTGCTCTCCATTGACGATCCGAACGTCTTGTTTCACTGGAACGTGGTCTTCTCCTCACGATTTGACGTTATGGAGAACTTGTGTGGCAAGTTTGAAAATAACTCTTAACGAGTTAATAACTCAAAGCGAGTTTTAGAAGAACTCTGTGAAAGAGTTGATTTGAACCGAAAATCAGTTAATAAGCCAAGGATGAAGAAGGTCATGTTGCTGGTCTCCAAAGCTCCAGCAATTCCCCTAAAAAGCTAGCCGAAGATCTCTTCTTTGCTGCCCAAAAAGAAGGATCCGAACTCAGTTGAGTTTCGAGGTATTTATAGGGGATTAAGGGGGTGTAACTGCCCCCTTAATTTGCTCCTCAATGGGCTGAGTGGGGTGTAACCCCCCCTTAAACAGCTCCCCAAATCATGGGGAAAACGGTTTTGAAACCGTTCAGTTCGTGTTTTGAACAAGTCAAAACGCCAATCTGGGCGTTCTGGGCCCGAACTCTGCGTTTTAGACCTGAAACGCAGAGTTGGGCCTGTTTTAGGCTGAAAACGCACAAGTCGCGCAACGCAGAGATGAACTCTGCGTTTTGGGCCTGGGACGCAGAGTTGGGTTCTGCATGAGCTGTGCGTTTTTGAACCTGGGACGCAGAGTTGAGCTCTGTATGAACTCTGCGTTTTGATGTTATTGTTAGATATAGGTGCCCTGCAGGTAATTATTGTATATTGTAACAGGACCTATATGTATATAACATCCTTGTTCAAAATGATAGTATGCTATTTTGGTCAGATTTATCTGATGTTCTAAAAATACAGATAATGTCCTTAGAATAAATACTAGACTATCAGACATTTCGGATAGTGATCGTAATGAAGAGATCTGATTAGTCGGTAACGTATATTCTAAAATGTTCCTAGTTGATGAAGTGTTGAGATAGGACATCATCACTTTGGTTTAGACTAGTGTATGCTTTATTTCTCCTTTTGAAGGAGATGATCAATCTCTTAGATCATTGATGTGAGACATCAAGATACAGTATACAGGTGACTCATTAGTGAATGAGTTGACTGAACGACTCGCCGAGAACATCTAGTTGGTAATATACTTAACTGTCAAATAGAAGTTCTCAAGTGATATAGTACATAGTAGTCTCTTGACCTGAGGCATGAGTGCAATATCTTATATGTCAGTAAAGATGTATTTAGACTTTTACCTAACCACAGTTCTTATTGAATTGTGCATAACGGTTCTTGTTGGGTACATCCCGAGACATAAGTAGATATTGAGATGCCAAGAAGGGATTCGTCTCTCCCAGTATAAGGGTTGATGTCATAAGATTGTTTGATATAACTATAGCCTGGAAATCATTGTCCAAGGTGAATAAGATAAACTGAGTGTCGGTTTGATCTTATAGGTTATGAGTTTAATATCAATAAACACTAATCAAGCTATTAGGGTTTGACAGTTTGCCATACCCTAGGCTCAATAGTTTGACATGGTTTGACGAAGAGACCGGACTGTACGGTATTATCATTGAGTGGTCCTGATAAAATTGGATAAGCATCTTGCAGACCTTTATCACAACTTATACCCGGGTGGTCTTCATGTGTAGCTAGCACCTCTGTTGTACTTATGGATATGATCCACTACCGAGTTTTTTAAGTTGGGCCCTAGAGTCACACCAAGCGCGTACTTGAATCCTATGAAACACAATTTATGGAGTGATGCGTATGATTGATACGGATATATGATTTCTTCCGGATACACATAAACGGCTATGTATATCAGTAAAATCGGAATGCTATGTGCTTAGGAAATGAATTCCAGTATTTTTCCCATAAAGTTAACTTTTAGTCAACTAGTTGACTTTTTGGTCAACAGTTGACTTTTGGTCAACTCTTGATTTATTTGGTCATATAGTGACTAATTAGTTAAAGATTGGAATAATACTATATACCGTATTTATGAAATACTGTATTAGTGATAATAATTTGGTATTCTCATTTATGAAATACACATACCATGTATAATGAGTCATGAGATGAGTCACTTAGTGGTATGGTTTGAGCACATGGTTTATTAGCACATGGTTTTGAAATGTAATGATTCATAAGATGATTCATTGCATGACTCACTTGATTAATCATTAATTTTTGATGATTCATTGCATGACTCATAGGATGAGTCATTCATATCATGAACACATTTCACTCTATAAATATGAGCTCTTTTTCTTATGGAAAGGTTAATGAAAAATTGGCTAAGTGTTTTTTCCATAAGAGAATAAAAGAGAGCTCTCCTCTTACTAAACTTTAGCAATCTTTGAGCAAGAGGAAGTAGTATGATTTTAAGAACCCCGGGGTGGATATCTTGCCTTGTGTCTTAAGAAGACTCCCTTTTTATCAAGCCCACTTGAAGACTTGGAGATCCACTATGAGGAGATTTTCTACTACAAGGAGCAAGAGCTAGGGGTTATTCGATCTTCCATCGAATCACGCTACGAAAGTATGACTTTCTAACTCTTGTATGCTCACTTAATAATAAGGATTATGTTAGATTTAATTAGACGATCCATATGAATATTTCATGCTCTCTACATGCTTAGTATTTTTGTATATACATGTCTTCCGCTGTGTATTATGCATGTAGATATAGCACGATATCCTTCAGTTATAACATAGGGATGACCTCTGCGTTTTGTGGTTATAACGCAGGTCCGACCTGTGCGTTTTGAGGTTATAACGCAGGTTCGACTCGTGCGTTTTGGGTTTGAACGCTAGGGATGAACCCTGTGTTTTGATTCTGCAACACAGGGCGAGCCGTGCGTTTTGAGGTTATAATGCTGGTTCGACCCGTGCGTTTTGGCTTTGAACGCTAGGGATGAACCATGCGTTTTGATTTGAAGAGACTGTCGATTTGTAGTCTCTTTTGCTAGAGCATTACAAAGACCGTCATCTTGTAATCTTCATCTTGACTCCTTAAAAATATAAGAGTCATCAGATTATAACTCCCGATGTTGATTATGAAGGCTGTTGATTAGAGCTTTCATCAGTTGTTGCGAAGGTCGTCAGTTTGTAACCTTCATCGATCTACATGAAAATCTTCAAATTGTAACCTTCTACAAGTCGTCAGATTGTAACTTCTATCATCGGTGTTTGATGGGGATAAGCTATCTGTTGTGATTTTTAGACAGCCTACAGAAGACTATCGAAGGTAACAAATAAAATCAGTAATATATATGAGAAATATTCATTTTACATATAGTTTATCAATACAAACTTATATATTATTTATATAGGCGACATATGGAGAAGCTTAAGAATGAAATAATCAGTATGAATGCAGCGCATAATATTCAGAAAAGACATAAGAATGAATTTTCTGATTGGTTCATGTATGTTGGAAAAATTACAATAAAGAGAATAAAAGAAAATTGACTTGTATTTCTTTGATTCCAGTTACAATTTGATTATAAAAGAGAGGAGAACAGATTCGGTTCTCCCCTTTGTTTAAAACTGGGTTCTTCAAGGTAGCGATGGAGTGCCTCCTTCGATTGTTTGCTTCGAATTTGCTCTCCGTTGACGATCCGACCGTCTTTTATCTCGTGGGAACGATGGACTTCTGTGAAAAGTTTGATGGGTAACTCTTTTACGAGTTTAAGAACTCTGAACGAGTTAGAACTCTGAACGAGTTAGAACTCTGTGAATAGAGTTGTTAGAACCGAAAATTCGGTTAATGACCAAGCAGATATTCTGTTGTTGAAGAATCCTTTTAGTTTTGATCTTATGGACTCGATTCAAAAATCCTATCTCCAAGGATTTCGCCTCTCCTGCCTCTCTGTGTGGTTGAGATCCTGAAGAACTTCCAAACCCGTGCGGTTCAGATGCTGAAAATTCAACCCTTTACTCTGTTGGGTTTGTTGAGTTTTTATAGGGGGATAAGAGGTTGTAACTGCCCTCTAAATCCGCTCCTAAGTGAGCGTGATTTCCCCAGATCGTGGGGTAAACAGTTCTGAAACAGTTCGACTCGTGTTTGAACAAGTCAAACACCCAATCTGGCATTCAGAACCCCAACTTCGCGTCTTAGAATTGAGACGCGAGGTTGGGTGTTGACTGAACATCAATGAACGCGAGGGCCGCTCGTGTTTTGCTTGTTATAGCTTGGAAACGCGGGGGTCGCCCGCACTTCCAGAATTGTAACGCGGGGATGACTTCCGCGTTTTAGAAGGGGTTAGTTGATCTGTAACCTCTTCTACAGAGCGTTGCAAGGACCGTTGTTCAGTAATCCTAGCTTTAGCTGTTGTGGAGTGTGAAAGTCGTCAGATTGTAACTTTCACTGTAGATTGTGAAGACTGCTGAATAGAGTTTTCATCAGTTGTCGAAAGTGTCGTTGAATTGTAACTCTTCTCGATCTATGTGAAAAGTCCTCCGTTTGCAGCTTTCGTTTGTTGACACGAAAGCAATCTGATTATAGCTTTCATCGTTGGAACTTGATAGGGATCAATTATCCATTGTGATATTTAGACGAATATTTACCCACAGCTCTCTACCAAGCAACTCACCAACTAAGTCTAACCTTTTATTTCTGAAATCATCATACTGCTCATCAGCATCTCTAATAGTTGCTAATATAATATTAGTCATGTTTTTGTCGGAGCCATCAAGATCAATCATCTCAAATATGAGGCCGTATTTTGTAGCGGCTGTAGAGTTGCGGATGCAGTGATTAGAAAGTCGTCTGATTGTAACTTTCATTGTCGGGGCTTGATGAGGATTAACTATCTATTATGATTTTTAGATAGCCTACAGAACCCCCTCCAAAGTTTTTGAAAGTTCTCGGTTGACTGGGACGAATTTTCGGAATACTTTGGATCTCAAAATTTAGTAGATTGATTGTTCGCTCCGCCTGATTTGAAGACATCGTGAAACTGGTTGTCGGAATGTTGAAATGTTGCTTCCTCGAACCAAACAAAACAGCTTTTGAGCCTTGATGATAATGAAGAATGAGCTGCGCTCCAAATTGAATCTGATGGTTTTAGCGTTGCTGATTGTAATCTGCCTGCACCCATCTGATAGACTCCCCGGTGGAGTCGCCTGTTTCTTCTCTATTTTGGTCACCATGATGGCTGACCTCATCTTTTTTATTTATTTTGAGGCCGTGTCGTATCTCCTGTTGATCATCACGCGTGGGTGAACTCTGTGCTTGAGAGTTTGAACGCGTAGGTGAGCCTCGCGTCTGGAATTTCAACCAACTCAAACGCTAGGGTCGAGTTTGGGCGGGATTCTGGCCTCGAATCCCGTCCGTTACGATTTGACAGCTCACAGGTGTCTATAAATAGATCGCTGGAGGTCAAATCAAGATTCATTCGACTCTTCTTGAAATTTTAACGAAAATTTTCGTTCTCATCTCCGGCGAGCACTGTTCTTCTTCTCCTCTGACTAGACTCCATGGCACCTAAGAAGGCTGTCTCTCGTCCTTCCAAGTCCGACGTCACCGCGGCTCAGGGGTCGGCGCCGTCTGCTCCGGCCGGTGGTGCTACTGCTCAGGCGAACGTGTCGCCCCAACTTCCTTTGATCGGCGGTGACTACGACCTCTATGGTCCTTAAACTTGCTTCGGCAAGTTCTGATCTTTGGATCAACGAGGAAACTTGTTTCAATAACGCGGGGCTGGACTCCGTCGTTTGGTATTTTTGATGAGGGGTTCGACCTCAGCGTCTTAGATTCTTAACGCGAGGGTTGACCTACGCGTCTGAACTTTCTGACGCGAGGTTTGACCTTCGCGTCTGAGATTTTTGACGCTAGGTTCGACCTTCGCGTCTGAGATTTTTGATGCTAGGTTCAACCTTTGTGTCTAAAATTTGCCTTTGCGTTGTCTAACTTTTTTCTTTATTTTGTAGTGCGTCATACCAGCGAGCCTCTCCCTTTTCGCCACCATTTTGGGCACGAAGGTGGTGTGGATCCGAATATGACCTTCAATCTGCGCCAAGAACTCCCAGTTTTCCGAATTAAGGAAAAGAGTCGCGTGGAACTAATCACCCAAGCTTCTCCTGAGACCCTTAGGATATTGGTTACAGATGCTCGACTTGAAAATCCGAGCCGTAAGCCAATAGTCAAACTTGGATTCCTCTTCGGGGATTTTGTTGACTTCGAGGTAGGCGCTGCTTATGATGGGGACTACAAGTGGCTGCGGAAAGTTGGAGAACGCAACCTCTTTTTGCCTAATATGGAGAGGATGTTCCCCATGTCATACTTCCAATGCGCTTCCATCCCCAGACGCATGGACTGGAACCTCGTCAAGGATCAGGATGGAGTCATTCTCGGGACCCTAACTTTTCAAGGGGTCCGCACACTTGGTTACAACAGGCAGGTGACAGCTTTACGGCCAGGTTTATTCGCTAAGGAATATCCCGTTGGTGAAGTGGCCAGTCCGGCGAACACCTTTGTCAAGAAGTTTCTGGCAAAGAAAGGAGAATTTCCCGCGCAAGGATTTAGAACTCCTGGCTGGGTTCATTCTCCGGTAACAGGGTGGTGGACCCGGATGACCAAGTTTGTTTTGGAGGAATTAGAAGCCCCTCTTGCTCGAGCTGGATTGCAGATTCCTGTGCGGGCTACTAAGTTCGGGATTATCCAGAGTCACTTTCATTTCTTCTCCATATTGGAGAAGTATAATCCTGAGACTTGTACTTTCTTCACCCCTATGGGGGAATTAGGCTTCGCTCTTCACGAGATGCATGAAGTCTCGGGTCTTCTTCTTGGGGATTTACCGTACGAAGAGTTTGTTCCGGGATCTGCGGAACTTAAAATTTTAAAGAAGACCAGCCCCGAAATTTATGCCACCCTCTGGGAAGTCATGTGTCACTTCCACATTTGTATGCAGCAGACGGGGGCCCGAGGGAGCGGCATTAAACAAGTGTCTTGGGCGGAATATTTATTCCAGAACTTGACCAATAAGGGGGCCTCAGTGACCAGATTATATGCAAGCACTTTGGAGGAGGTTCATGCCCGAATCGATGATGTTACCTCCCACTACACTAATGAGGCCAAGGAAGACGTTTTCTCGGCTCATACGGAGTTTGAAAGCTTCCATTATCAAGCTCTGATTCCAATTTCTGACGCGGCGCTGTTGGCTGGCTTCTTAATGCTGTGGCTCAAGCATTGCGTCGTTCCTACTAGGCCGATTGATGCCCTCGCTGTTGAGGTGGTCTACCCGGCTGTTCTTTTGGCACATGGGAGACCTGTGAGCCTCCTCAATGCCATGGTGGGTTGCTTGCAGAATGGGCTGCGTGAATTGGCCTTGGATTTTACTGATGTCACCGAGGTGGAGTCTGGAGGCCACAAGGTTTTCAAAACTCCCAATCCCAGGGTGTCACTGCCATATATCTATCTGATGGCTTGGTACGTGCTTCACTGCCCTCCCATAATAAGTGCAGCCTCTCCCCCAGGAGGCTTATTTACTCCATTTGTGCAACGATTAGAATCTGTAAAATGGGAGGGAGGTTATATGGTTAGGATTCGCCAACTTTTGTCGCGAGACACCCACTACCATATCTTCCGTTGTTTCCCTGATTTTGAGGGCGGCATCTACGGAGCGGAATATCAGGACGCAGCAGGTCCTAATGGATTCACTCAGCTGAGCGGGGGTGTTTTCCATTGGCTTCTCTCTATTAGGCCAGGCTACTTGATCTTCCGGCAAGACGCCAACTGTTTCATTGAGCCCTACCAACCCTATAGGTTCGCTCGCCAATTTGGGTATGATCAGTTGTACGTCGGGAACCCTCGTCCTCAACTCTCAGTTGTGGGCAATTTATATGAAGGAGCTAGGGCTTGGTATTATTCTGTGGTAGGTTGTACCAAGGCCATCTTCAGGCTTCCCCACAAGACACCCAACTCCTACACTTCCATAAGCTTCTGTAATTGGTATTTCGCCGCTTCTCAGACTCCCAATTACAACTTGAATACATCTTGCCTAAAAGACATCAGGCATATGTATGCTTCGAGAAGGGGGTCAAAGACATCTCGTTTGAGAGGGCTTGATGAATTTCTATCTATCGAGAACCAGCCTGCTGGACAGGAAGAGGAACAAAGAGCTGAGCCTGTTCCGGTGGAAGAACAACGAGTGGTTGATTCTCCCACGACGAGAGCAGCGGGGAAAAGAAAACTCTCTGCAGATGAAGCCGGCAAATATGATAAGCAGATCCGTCGGAAGTTGCTGGTTGATTCTCCTCCCCCTAAAGGCCAACAAAAGTCTAAGTTGATGGCTGATACCATCAGAGCTGCTGAAGATGAAGAACAACAGGAATCTTCTGTTGCTGGCCTGCCACATAGAACTGGACTTCGTTCTCATAGCCCGGCCCTATCGAGCGAAGCTTCTTCTTACCATCCCCCTGAGGACGAAGAGGACGAATTAATGGCTGCAGATGCAGAATCTGCTCTGGTGATGGACCTTCCTAAGTCCCCTGCATTAGAACCAGGGGGTCTCGAAGAGAATCCATCCCCTCCTCCTTCAGCATTAATGTCACAAGCTGGTGATTTAATTCCTAGTCCTACAACGGGACTTATGAATAGACCAGCTGCTGGCACAAATCTCGCTGGATCTTCCGCCACCCGGGATGATGAGGAGCGAGTAGACTATGAAGGCTCCTCAATTGGTGATGCAGCTGACGAAGATAGAGATGATGATGAGGATGCTGACGTTGGCAACATGCCAGGTGATGACGCGGGGGATGAAGAGCATAATTCTATGGATGACATAATCCTTTCTGATGATGCTCCCAAGGTCCCATCCGATAAGGCATCTGGTTATACTCCTTTTCATATATCCGGTAAGCCTAGTTTTCTTCGAATTCTTCCGCATGTTCTTTCCACGTTCTGACCCTTTTTTCGTGCAGGTTCCCCTTCTCCCGGGACTACTGTTGTTCCTACTTCGGAGCAAGATCCTGCGCATATGTCGGCTCCTTTACAAGAGCAACACTTACCTAGCTCACCTACGGTATTGCCTGAAACTACTGTCGCGACTTCTCCTCTGGAACAGCAGGTCGTGCAGGTGTCAGCTCCTGCGCAAGAGCAGCCTCTACCTGCCTCATCTACTGTAGCTGCTTCGCCTACTGCATTGCTAAAGATCTCGCTTACTCCAGCAGAGGCACGACCAAGCACATCTCAGGCAAGGGCAATGATGGCGTTGACCTCAAGCCCATCTCAATTGAATGTTTCTATCGCTTCTGCAGCTTCGGCGCCCGGATCTCCTGCACTAATTTCAATGGCTAGAGGAGCATCCCCAGGTGTCACTTCAAGTCTTGCGGGTGCACCTGAGTTTCTTCAAATTTCCTTGGTGTATTTGAATAGCCTCGCGAAGAAAGTAATTGAATATGTGGTGAGTGGTCAGGGAACTTTTAACTCCTTCCGACCTCTTCTGGAAGCAGGCTTAAACGGAGTCAGAAGTGTGGGAAACACTCTGTGGTTCGAGCGTTGTTCTGAGATTATCCTTCATTTGGAGGAACAATTACAGCATTTTGAGGCCTTGGGTCACAGAGAGCTTCAGCCACAAATTGTGTCTACTTTGGGCAGTCTCCAGGTTGCAGAAGTGGCTCGCCGGGAGGTGATAGAACGAGACTTGGCTGAAAGAGAACGTCAAATCACAGAGCTTCGCGAGCGTAATATTCGGAAGCGAGAAGAGTTAGAACGCTCGACTACTTCTATGAATTCGCTTCGTGATAGACTTGTTGAAGCTGAAGCTGAAGTCCTGCGATTAAAGGCTGAACTCTCCCGTGAAGAAAATATTGTCAATATTCTTAGCATCCAAAACGCTACTGGTGCTTTGGAATATCATACACAGGCTCGAGCTTTGGAACAAGCCAAGAATGAAGCAGCGGCTATCATCACGCCCAGTGCGGAAGAACTTCGGGCAAAGGCTGAAGCCATGGTGCGAACCACTCACAAGGAGGAGTTAACTGAAGTTAGGACCCAACTTATTTCTTTTGATTTGATGCACGAGTAAATTTTGCACTTGTAATGTTCTTTTGACAAGAACAAGTTTGCCTTGTATCACTTTCTTTTGGTTCTTGAATAAAAAGTGATATTGATTCCTCATTGTTTCTTGCATTTATCGTGTTTTGATTTTAAGCAACAAATCACGAGAAATACCCGAGATGTATTCCCGATTTAGAATAGATCTCCACAATGGTTCTGGTGCAGAAAACTCTCTTTATTATCGTTTAAGATAACTCTAGAAAGTTTCAAACTGCTTGAGGATTAATTAATATTCTATTATTTTCCCGTAATGAGGTTGACTAGTAAAATTCTTCCTGTGTTATTTTTGCTTGGAACACTGAAAGAAGTCTATAAGCGCCAGAGGTATAGCTTTTTAACTTGGCAGGGGGAATATTGCGATCAGGGTAATTTTGAGGACTTATCGCTCTATTGACGAGAATCGATAAGTTGATTTTGTCAGAGGTATGATTTTAACGTGATGTCTGTGGGGAAAGAATATTGTAGCGTCTCACTGGGGAGAACTGCTAAGTATTTTATCATCGGAGCGATGAATTGGGATACTTGTGATTTGAACAAGAAGTTGGGGTATTTTATTATCCCACTGAAAACTGTTTCTTTATTACTCTGCTTAGGAGAGCTAATAAATTGACAATGATCTGAATGATTTTAGAGACTTATCGTTCTATTAATGAGAATCGATAAGTGGATTTTGACAGAGGAGCTATAGCCGCATTGGTATTAATGCCAGCTAAGCTTAGACTCTGTAGGGATGATGATCGTCTGGGACGTAATGATAACCCGATGAGAATTTAGATTCTGCTGATGAGATACAGAGGTTTTGATTAACACTCTGTTAAGAGGGCTCATGACTTTGAGGAATAAGTGTCGTGTTTGAAGACACAAGTGTAGGTTCTTCATTTAGAAGAATTACAACGCTAAGGTGACCTTCGCGTTTGAGGTTCAAAATGTGAGGTTCAGGCCTTCGTGACGCTGGCTTAAGCCTTGCACTTGGGATTTTGAACGCGGTTGTGAACTTCGCATTTCAAAGATGGTTGGGATTCACTCCTAGAATCCCGTACCATCTAAACAGCTTGACGGCTGTTATAAATAGACCTGAGTGGTCACATCAAGAGTTATTTGACTCTCTAAATTTTTAGCTATTCCAAGAACGAGAACTCTCGTTTGATTTTGGCGAGATCTCCGACGAACTCCGTCTTCCTCGTTCAAAAACGCTTTTTCTGATCTACTGTATCGATGGCGCCTCGGAGAATGGGTTCTAGCTCGAAGAAAGTCGCTAGAGAGACTTCCAAAACGCCATCGGCTGAGGACGCCGGTAGTGTTCTTGTTCGTGCGGGGATATCGTCGTCGTCATTGCCATCACAGGGGCTTCCCTGTCGTGGTAAGTGTTGACCGAAATAACTTGCCTTGGTAAGTTCTTTGAAAACCCTAGATGGGTTCTTGACAACGAGGAAGATGACTCGTTTCTATTCGGTGAAAACGCGGAGTTGGGATTCCCTGTGGGTCTCGACTCTCGCGTTTAAGTCTTTTCAACACGAGGTTCGACTCTCGCGTTTGAGATTTCTGACGCGAGGCTCGACCATCGCGTTTGAAATTTCGACACGAGACTTTAACCCTCGCGTGAGAGATTCTTTTTGACACGAGGCTCACCCTCTTGTGTTTCAGACTCTGTCTTTATGTCAATAGCTCGCTTCTAGCTGCTAAACTCTGCTTTTGATTATGCAGTGCTTCTCCCAAATGTGCCGCTTTCACAATAGCATCATTTTGGATATATTGGTGGCCCTGACGCGAATGAAATATTCAGTCTTCAGAGCATAATTCCATTGTGTACCTTTCCTGACTCGGAGAGAGCGGATATGATTAAATTCCCTCGATGCTCCACTCTCAGAATTGTGATTACTGATTTAGACTTGGAGACCCCTACCGGTCATGCCCAGTTTCCCAAACCAGCGTTCATATTTGGAGATCATATACCTGTCGATGATCACCTCACATATGTGGAAGATTCAAAGTTGCTGCGGAGAGTTGATAATTGCTTCTTATTCCTCCCAAACATGAAGAGGATGTACCCACTCTCTTATTTCTTGAATGTGAGCTGTCGTCGGGGTTTGACCTTCGACATAGTCAAAGAGAAAGAGAATGTGTCCCTTAAATTTGGTCGGTGGGCTCGTACACAAATCGGGGGACAACTCAAGGGGTTGAGGCCTGGTTTATTTGAGAAGAAGGATCCGATTCAGGAGATGCCACGTCCAGCGAACATCTTTATTCGCCAGTTCCTTGCAATTCAGGGTGAATTTTCTACCCAGATGTTCAGATCCCCTGGATGGGTCTGTTCTGGAGAAGGAGGTTGGTGGATCCGCATGGTTGACTTCATTCTTGAGGAGCTTAAGGGGTCACTCGCTCAATCAGGTCTCACAGTTCCCATGTTAGCTACTCGACGGGGTGTCGTGCAGAGTTATCACAATTTCTTCGCTATGTTGGAGAAATATAACCCAGAAAGTTGCATATTCTTCACACCTACAGGAGAGTTAGGTTTTTCTCTTCATGAGATGCAAGCAGTATCGGGGTTGCCGCTTGGAAAAACACCTTACGAGGAGTTCATCCCCACCACCGTACTGAAGGTGGCGCACCCGGAAATTTACGCTACTTTCTGGGAGCTGATGTGTCACTTCCACATATGTGCCCAAGTCTTTGGGATGCGCGGAGGGGGCATTATGCATACTACGTGGGCGGAATACCTTTTTCAGAACTTAAACCGGAAAGATGTAGCCGTGTCTCGTGTTGCAGTCTTCTCTTCTAAGGACGTTAAAGCTCGAATTAAGGCTTCCAATGCTACCTATAAGACAGAGCATGCAGAGGATGATTTTGAGGTTGGTGTCGGATTTGAAAGTTTCCACCACCAAGCCACAGTTTCCATTTTTAACACGGCTCTTCTTGCGGGCTTCTTTATGATTTGGTTGAAGCGGTGCGTAGTACCGTCAAAACCAACTGAGGCAATACTACCTGAAGTTCTGTACCCAGCTACTTTGCTAGCGCATGGGAGACCTATGAGTCTCCTTACTGCTATGGTCGGCTACATGCAGAATGGTCTGAGGATGTTGACCTCAGAACTTCTCAGCGCTTCAGGAATCAAAGCTACCAAGAAGAAAGCTGGGAAAGCTCCTCAACCACGTATACCAGTGTCGTATACGTATCTAGTGGCCTGGTTCGTCTTGCATTGCCCTTCATTGATGACGGGAGTATATGAGGGCGATGACGCTTATATCCCCTTCATACAGAGATTGGAGTCGGCCATGTGGACTAATTCCTATATAGTCAGGGCTCGACAGCCTCTATCCTGGGAAGACAATTACCGGATTTTCTGTTGCGCTCCTAATTTTGACGGAGCTGACGTGAGAGATGCTCTCTTCATGGACTTGCTTTTTGAGGGCTCGTCTTCTTTGGAAGAGGGCACATTTAGCTGGCTTCTTATGATCAGGTTGGGCTACCTGGTCTATCGCTTGCGGGAGAAGTGCATCATCGAGTCGTACATGCCTTCTAGATTTGCTAGGCAATTCGGATATGACCAGCTCTACGTTGGCAATCCCAACCCGGCTTTGGCTCACATTGGGAATTTGTATGAAGGAGCTCGCGCATGGTACTTCTTTTCCGCCGGGGGAACCCATGCGCAATTTACTTTGCCCAATTCGCCGCCTGACTGCTCCACTGTTGCTGATTTTCGCAACTAGTTTGAAGAGGTTTCCCAAATCCCGGGATATGATATTTATACTTCGTGTATAAATGAGATTCGGGAGTTGTATCGTTCGAGGGGCAGTTCTACGAGGACTCGTCTACCCGGGGTAGAAGAATATTTATCTTGTGAACATGAAACAACCGGAGCCGTTGAGGCCCCTAGGGATTTGTCCACCATAAAACCTTCTGAGGAAGAGGTTCCTACGGGGATCGACGAGGGGACACCAATTGTTAATTCTCCCGAATAAAAGACAACTGAGGAGATTCCTGCAGAAGCGCTTGTTCCTGAACCTCGTTCTTTAAGATCGGGTAAGAAGGTTCTTTCTGCTGCTGAGCAAGGCGAGTATGACATGAGAGCTCGTAAACGGCTGCCTGTCATAGCTAAAACTCCGAAAAGGGCTAAGTTAATCGGGGATGCGATAAGGTCGGCGTGTGCCGCATCTCCTGAGAATAGAGGGGATACTATGCTTCCAACTGCTTCTCCTGGTCTTGAAATGACAACCGGTGGGCGGGAACCGACTACCTCAGGCTCAGCGCCAAATATGGCTGAAAAGTTATCATCTGAAGCTGCGCACACCTCCACTCGCACTGATTATGCGAATTGCTTTATTTATCCGACTGCTCCACCCCCAAGCTCGGGAACTTTGAGGGAGCTCATCGAACAATTAGAGCATTGGACACGAATGACTATCGACGTCGTTAGTCTCGGGGACGTGAGTTTCAAGGTTTTTGAACCCCATCTGCTGGAGTGTCTCGCAAAGATCAGGAACCAGGGGAATGCATTGTGGACCGAGAATTGTCGCGAGAGCATCATTATTCTGGAATATGAATTGGAATTCCTTTCAATGCTACAGCGCGACGACATAGGGCCCGAAGTGGATGAGGCTGTTTCTCAGGCCAAAGCTTTAAAAGCACAACGTCAAGAGGCTCTTCAGAAAAGTCTGTCTGAGACAGAATCTCGTATCGCCAACCTGCATGGGGAACATCTCCAAGTACAAGGGGACATGGGCAATTTTGCCGTAGGTCTCTGTGATACTGCAGCAGAACTTACTCGTGCTGGTGTTGAGCTATCTCAGATAAATGCTCAGCTAGCTGGTGATATGGAAGTTCTGAAAGGGTTAACTACTTACTGTGACGGGCTTTTCAAAGGCTATTGCGATGAACTTGTTGCTGCCGACAAGATTAGGCAAGAGATTGCAGAAGCAGCACCAAATAAAGAGGAGCTCAAGAGCAAGATAACAGAAGAAGTCAAGAAGGCTCGTGAGGAGAAAATATTAGCTTTAAAGTCTAAGCTCAAGTCTTTTAAGCTGATGGGTCCCAACGCTTAGGATTTGGATTGCTTTTAGCGGAGGGAGTAAGTTTGTATCATTTTCATTTCGATTGTCTTCATTTTGTATTTAAATTAACAATATTGAATGAAAATGATATTATTTTGGTTTTCATCATCTCTTTTGTTGAAATCTGGTTCAGGACAATGAAAAATAATGCCAATGCTATCGAAATTCTCTTTATTACTTATTTAGAATAATTCCAGAAAATTTCAATCGTCAGAGGTGTAGTGTTAACATAACGAAATACAAGACAGAATTACACTATAAATAGGCAATCCCCAGCCTGATTTAGCTGGGGTTTAGGGGGCTACACGATTTACGGGAAGTATCTCTTAAGGAACTCCCATTAATTGGCATCATGAGCCTGTCTCCTTTTTGATTGATGAGGCGATACGCTCCGTTCGAATAGACCGATTCTATTACGAAGGGCCCTTCCCATTTAGGATTGAACTTCCCTTTGGTTTTGTGTGTCATCACCATGGGTCGTATGTTAGCCAAAACTAAGTCGCTCTTCTTGAAAATCCGTTCTTTAACCTTTTTGTTATAGGCTTTAGAAATACGGGCTTGATATAACTCGATCTGTTACTGAGCTTGAAGTCATTTGTCGTCTAAGGCTTCAAGTTCTTACAGACATCGTTGATGTTTTTCTTCTTCTGTTAGTCCAGTTGTAATAGCAACTCTCAGAGAAGGGATATGGATTTACAATGGCAATACAGCCTCACAGCCGTATACCAAAGAGAATGATGTAGCTCTTGTAGGGGTCCTTACTGTCATGCGGTAAGCCCATAGACATTCACCGAGCCTTTCATCCCAATCGCGTCGGCTCTTGGAGACAAACTTCTTGAGAAGCTTCACAATGGTTTTGTTAAAAGCTTCTGCAAGACCGTTCGCTGGCGGATAATATACTGTAGATGCGACACTTTGGATTCTAAATCTGTCACAAAATCTCTGAAACCCAAAGCTGACGAATTGTGTCCGTTGTCGTGAACTATTCGCCTCGGGACTCCAAAATGGTAGATGACGTGATGCTTGATGAACTTGACTACATTTGAAGTCTTGACTTCTTTCAACGCGATTGCCTCCGCCCATTTGGAAAAAATAGTCGGTCACAGCTAGAATGAACCGATGTCCTTTGGACGTCGGAGGGGAAATTGGTCCCACGATATCCATACCCCACATTTCGAATGGCCAGGACGTCGATGTGGGGTGTAAGTTCCCCGGTGCTTAGTGGATGAAGTCCCCATGAATTTGGCATGCGTGACAACGTTTAGCGTAGTCAACTGCATCTGAGAACATCTTTGGCTAATAATAGCCGATTCGTCGAAGGCGGTCTCCTAATTTAGCTCCAGGCTGATGAGCCCCACACATTCCGTCGTGAGCTTCTTTGAGGGCCTCTTTTGCTTCTTTTCGAGAGAGACATCGAAGCAAAACTCTATCATACGATTTACGATACAGGACTTGAGACACTGCATCGTAATAGAATCGGAGGGCCTTTCGTTTGATAGAGGCCGCTTTATTAGGGTCATCGGGCAGAATTCCGTATAGGACGTAATCGATATATTGGAATCTCCAATCCCTAGATTCGAACTCCATAGAGGTTGTACAGACTTCTCCTGTCGTTGTCTTGTCTGGATTTCCCTCCATAGGAATCTTGGAAAAGTATATTTGCGTCCCGCGACTGGAATCGTTGTTTCGGCCTCCAGTGGCAATGCTAATGAAGTTGCCAAGGAGGCTAAAGCATCTGCATACGCATTCTGAGCTCGTGGTACATATTCGATAAAGAAACCTTCGAACTTCTGAGCTTGCTTTAGCATTGCGAAGTAATACGGGATCAAATCCTCATGACGTACTTTGTATTCCCCTCAGACTTGATTAACAATGAGCTGAGAGTCACCGTAAGCCTCGAGGTGCTGAATATTAAGTTCTTCAGCAAATTGCATTCCTAATAGCAGAGCATTATACTCGGCTACATTGTTGGTGTAAGGTTCGATTAGGAAAAATCCCATTGGGATTACGTGACCGTTCGGAGAGATTAATACTACTCCTACTCCTGCGGTGACTGCTCTATGAGGGTTTGCTCTAGACGCACCGTCGAAGAATAACTTCCACACTTGCGTAGCTTCTTGAGTAGCGCAAGCTTCAGCGACTTCGTCGGGTAATTCTTCATACAACTTAGACGCTCCCGATACTGGGTGATCGGCTAAGAAGTCTGTCAGTGCTTGACCCTTGACCGCCTTTTGAGGCATAAACTGCATGTCGTATTATGACAAGAGAATGACCCACTTTGCGAGTCGGCAATTTAAAGATGATGGTTTCATCATCAAAACTCTCAAGGGATTCACCTTAGAGATGACCTGAATTGTTTGTCCAACTAGGTAATGTCGCATCTTTTGAATTGCGAATACCAATGCGAGACATTCTTTTTCGACCGGATTATACCGGTGTTCGGCTCCCATCATGGTCCTGCTCAGGTAATAGATGGCTTGCTCTTGACCATGATCGTTGTTCTGGTCTAATAAAGCCCCAAGAGAATGGTACATGGCTCTCACGTACAATCGGGGCCACGAGAACTGGTGGTTGAGTGAGATATCTCTTAATCTCCTCGAATGCTTTTTGACACTCTCCATCCCAAACAATGGATATTCCTTTCTTCATGAGCTTAGAGAAAGGTTGGCAACGCCCTGAAAGATTTGATATAAATCTTCGTCCTTTCTTCATGAGCTTAGAGAAAGGTTGGCAACGCCCTGAAAGATTTGATATAAATCTTCGAATGTAAGCCAGTCTGCCTTGCAAACCTCTGAGCTCTTTGAGATTCTTCGGAGGCGGCATGTCTTGGATGGCACTCACCTTCTCCGGATTAAGAGAAATTCCTTTGGAGGTAACGATAAATCCCAGGAATTTTCCGCTTGATACTCTGAGGAACGATTTTGACGGGTTCATCTTCAGCTGATGTGCTCGCATGATCTCGAACATTGTCTTCAGATCTGTAAGATGATCACCTTTACATTAGCTTTTTACTGCTATACCATCAACGTAGCACTCGATCTTCTTTCGTAGGTGTTCGTGAAAGATCGTGTTCATTGCACGTTGATAAGTTGCACCTGCGTTTTTCAGGCCGAAGGGCATCACTGTGTAGCAATACACCCCCAGTGGTGTTCTAAAAGCAGTGTGTTTCTCGTCTTCCGGGTGCATCTTGATCTGATTGTATCCGGAGAATCCGTCCATGAAAGACATCCTTTCATATCCACATGTGTTGTCAATCATAACATATGTGATAGGAAGTGGGAACTCGTCCTTTGGACAGGCTGCGTTAAGGTCACGAAAGTCGATGCATATACGAGGAAGTGGGAACTCGTCCTTTGGACAGGCTGCGTTAAGGTCACGAAAGTCGATGCATATACGGACCTTGCCGTTTTTCTTAGGCACTGGGACAATGTTGGCCACCCAGTCCGGGTGTTGTTCTTCCCTAACAAAACCTGAGTTTATAAGCTTTTTAACTTCTGACTCAATTGATTCCATGATCTCTGGACGAAACCTGCGTTGTTGTTGTTTAACGGGTTTTGCATCCGGATCGATGTTGAGACGGTGCATGGCAACCTTCGGGTCAAGGCCAGGTATGTCTTCATAATTCCAAGCGAAGACATCTATATATTCTCGAATGAGAGATATAAGGTCCTTTTTGGATGATGATAAGTCTTCGACTATAAAAATAGGCTTGGGGTTAGATTCATCTCCCATGTTGACCTGGATCACTTTATCTTCAGTGGGTAGTTCGCGATGTTCGAAGCACATATCCCACAAGATGTTGAGACGTTTGATCCAAGGATCATGGTTGATTCGATTAATCCTTCATCACCCCCTGCGTCTTCATCTGGATGACTAGTTGAAACCATGTTCACAGTCAGATTTTTAAAGAAGGGTTCGACACTGATGTCAGATTCCCAAGAAGATGTTCCGGACGAATGGTCCTGACACAGATAATTATTGATTTCATTTTCTGAGGCAGGGGGAGTTGTGACGTAACCCACGCCCCTTCCGGTTTTTTGATAGTAGTCCGGAGGTTTTCCTTCAGGAGTGAGAGACATTCGGATCGGTGTTCGTCTTCCTTTCCCGAAGTTCAAGCCCTGTTTCTCATTAAAGTTATACCCCATTCATTTCATTAAGTGTATAGAATTGGGTTCGTGGTAATGGAATTGGGGAACTCCATCCTCCTCCTCTGAACTTCCTCGTTTGAGTTGTTCAGGTTTGACTTTACCAAAACAGATCGACTTCTGCCCTCTCCTTTTGGATGGGACTTTGAAGAAAGCCTTCTGTGTGTCTTCTACTTCTTCATCTGAAGTGAAGGATGACTCAATTGGTAATGTGAGGGATGCCTCTGTGCACAGTACGTGCCATGGGTTGGTACCTGCATTAGGATCATTCTCTATTTGTTTATTTTTAGAGGACACATCAGACAAGTACGCCAAAATAAAAACTTTATTAATGCACCACTCGCCCTCGCTCGGTACATTATTATTACTCTCATCCTGACCCATTACATCGAAGTTTAACTCCCATGGACAATCTTCATCAGGATCTGGTTCAATATCAGCTTCGTTACCGCTGTCCACATCTTCTTTCTCCTGGGACTCCAGATAGAAGACGGAGTCGGTGTGGAAATTTTCCACTCCTCGGAAGGGGTATTTTTCCGCAATTAAGGTTCGGACTTCCCCCTCGTCGTTGGCATACTTCATGACCTGATGCAGAGTAGATGGGACAATACGGTTTGCATGTATCCATGGTCGTCCCAGTAAAAGATTGTAGGACGTGTCCGCATCTATGATGTAACAAGTCACTTCGGACTTGAGATCTCCAATTTGACACCTGAGTTTGATTTTCCCCAGAGGCCGAGTGCTATTGGCGTTGAATCCGAAGATAGTGGTCTGGGTGGTGTTTAACCGGTGCATAAGAATCCCTAAGACCTGCATGACCCTATAAGGCATGATGCTGAGCGCTGAGCCTGGGTCTACTTGAACACGACTGATTTCGGAGGGTCCAATATACCCCGTATAGTACAGAGGTCTGTCATGCTTGTGTTTGACCTGCATGTCTTCCTGCGTGAACGATATGCAGGGTAAACTTCTTGCCGCTTGTAAACATTGCCGACAAGTTTGATCTTCAGAAGCTTCGGGAATTGGAGTGACTTGGGTGATGAAGCTCGCCGTATTCTTTAAGGCTTCGATCAGAGCTTCCTTAGTAGTTTTGGACAGCCTCAAGAGTTTATATAGGGTGATTCTGGCCGGTATGTTGTCCAACTGTGCCATAACATTAAACTGGAAGGGAGCGCTTGATTCTCCAGATTCCTGGTGGAAGTTTTTGTTGAACCGGAGCTCCTTTTGTTTTCCCTTATCAACTGGCTTTTTCGGGACAGAACCCCCAGCGTCTTGGGGTTGTTCTTCAACCTCTGGAGTGTTCTGACTGTAATCCCTCAAATAAGCTTTTCTTGACCGAGTGCCAGGGTTGTCTCTTGGGTATGCTGCCAGGGTAATCCTCTCTTCTTTTGAATCAGTAAGAGGTTTGAGGTGGTCATCATTTTCAGTAACGGAGGGGCTAATCATGTTGGAAGACTTAGCCTTGCCTCCCTTCTTTTTGAACGAGGTGTTCGTCCATTGTTGATCTCCTAGCAGATCAGGGTGGACCCACATGATTTCCCCTTTTGGGATAGTGAGGGGTACCAACCCCCTGTCTTTCTGACTATGCAAGTCAGCATTCTTCAGGTGCATTTCTCTCTTACGAATGGGAACAACGCCATTCGCAGTTACTACTGGAGGGAAGTCACCGAATTGGACCGCTATCATATTGGTGGATACGATCTTCTGCTCGGGTTTCAAAGTGAGCACATTAGCATTTACCAAATTCTACAAGATGTCTTTAAAGACATAGCATTTTTTGGTAGGATGTCCAAGGAATCTGTGATAACGATAATAGTTAGGGTCATCCACCTTCCCTGCTTCATCTGGCTTCCTGATTTCAGGCAACTGCAGCTTGTTGTTCTTTCGAAGCAATTGGAATAAGGTATCCACATGTTCTTCTTTAAACGAATACTGCTTGGACGCTCTTTGTTGATTTGGCGCCTTGCCTTGCTTAGTAGGCGGTGGTACTCGCGTGTAGGTTTCAGCTGCTAAAGTCTCTTTTCCCTTAGACCGCTGGGCGTTGTGCTGATTGCGTTGCTGCTGCGGCTTGGGTTGTGGCACTTCTTCAGCTTTAACTCGCGCCACTATCTCTTCAGCTTGTTCTTCTTGTGAAACTAGTTGTCTCCAGGAGCGACATTCTGCTACTCCCATCTGAGCAAGGAGCTGGGTCTACAAGTTGTGCCTGCAAGTTTTAACCAAGGTTGATTGGGTCATACCTGACGGGCATCGCAGTGTCATGCTGCGGAATCTCTCAACATAGGTCTTGATGGACTCTCCTTTCTTTTGCTTAGTGGCGAGAAGAGTCGGGACTGAGACCTCTGTGTCGTCCTCGAAGAACCTGGCCAAGAATAGCCTTTCCAGGTCTACCCATTTCTGGATAGATCCGGCAGGCAGTTTCATAAACCACTCAAAAGCGACACCCTTGAGGGTACCGATGAATAGCCGGGTCAAAATAGCGTCGTTCGCTACCACATCTCCCGTTTGGGATTTGAAGTAGTAAATATGCTGATTCGGCGACCCTGTGCCATCGAACGGTTGCAAGGTAGGGGCCTTAAACTTCGGTGGGTAGGGAGCTGTATCCCACTCAGCATGGTAAGACCACACTACTCCTTCTTCGCGGAGCTCGCTTCTGTTGGCGATTGCATTGAAGCGAGCCTCCAGTTCATCCACTTTAGCGGACTGAGGATGCAGCTCTTTTTCCATCCCCTTCTCATTTTCAGAAGAAGATTCCAGGTTGTGAGTCTCATGATCTGAATGTTCGTGCGCCTTCTGCTTTCCCTTTGACATAGTCCTCCGGGAAGACTCGGGTTTTTGGCCTTTTTCAGTGAGGAGCTGGGCCAACATATCCTTTACTTGGAGAAGTGTCTCCTGTTGCGCTTGGAGCATGACGTGATGTTCGTCAACTTTCTTAGCTAAGTCTTCATGGTTCCCTATCGTGTAAGCAGAGACCTCACGTGCGACAACAGAACTTGAAGATTGAGATTCGGCAATTGCCGAATGTTCATCGTCAGAAACGATCCCCTTGGCCAATTTTTGATAATTAACCGGACGGATAGCTCCTGTCTGAGTCCGAGTACGTCAGTATACTCCTTCGAATTCGTCACAAATTTCCCGGACAGTCGGGGAATGACTTTTTTGTGACTCATCAGAATCAGTATGCGAGGTTTTCCCTCGGCCAATCACATTGATAGTGACTTGAGGGTATTCCGCTTTAGCTGTCTTCTTTCTGTATCGACGTTATCGTTTGGCGGGCCTAACGACGCTCGTCAACCTGTCAAACACGGATTGCCGAGGAATGGATGCACAACAATGGCATTCTGACAGGACTGCCGAGATAAGCCTCTCACATTGGCATGAGTGAGTTGCTTGTACTGTCGGTTTTCCTCTCGACAATAATTTCCGCAAGTCAGGAACTTGGGAGGAAACTTTCCCCAGGTGTGGAGGCGGAGATGGAACCCCCTGCCCTTGGGTGGGTGAAATTGGTTCTTGTCGAACGTGGATTTTGAAACCATACTAACTTTTCTGAACCTGTTGGACCTCTTGAAGATTGTGTTCTTGAAGATCAATGCTAGGGTCACGTTCTTGAAGAATAACGCGAGGGTCGCGTTTAGATTTGTAAACATTAGGCCGAGGCCTACGTTTAAATGATGAAACAGACCTCTAAGGGTCATGTTTTGGTTGAACGCGCCCCTGAGGGTTGCGTTTGGTTGGTGAAACAAACTCTTGAGAGTCATGTTCTGTTTGAACGCGCACCTGAGGGCCGCGTTTAGTTTTGACAGCTTCCTTCTGAGGGCTGCGTTTTGAAGTAACAACGCGCCATTCAGGGTCACGTTTCAGCTGTATCAGCCGAGGCTCGTAGTCGGGCTCATAGCCGCGAAGTGAACTTTCTGTTTTGGGAACGCTATGCTCGGGTAAAATTTCAGAAACGCGATCTTCGCGTTGGGCCAACATTCGGCTTTCACGCAGGTGTGCTCGTCGTATGGATCTTCTCCGTCTGCGAGCAGCGTTCTTCTTGACTTGTTTCAAAGCCTTAGCAGCAGCGTCGTTGACGTTTATGGAGCTCGTCTCCTCTATAGGTCGTTTATGGCCTGAAGCACGTCGTGCTGACGCGGATGTGGGCTCTTCAACCAGCAGAGCTAGTTTAAGTTCCTGGCCGAAGGAGAGGGCTTTCTTCGGCGTTTCAACAACAGAGTCGATCTCCTTAGAGATCTTGCGGACATTGCGCTTAGCCTTGGGGCTAACCGATCCAGAGGATAAGGCTTCCTCATATTTCGCTTGATCAAACTCCACGACGAGAGTTTCTACAGTCGTTCCCATGAGGTGGACGTCGGACTGCACCACCACTTCTTCATCAGAAAAACTAGTCCCCAGCGGAGTCGCCATCTTTTGTATGTTGGAAAAATTGCAATAAAGAGAATAAAAGAAAATTGACTTGTATTTCTTTGATTCCAGTTACAATTTGATTACAAAAGAGAGGAGAACGGATTCAGTTCTCCCCTTAGTTTAAAACTGGGTTCTTCAAGGTAGCGATGGAGTGCCTCCTTCGATTGTTTGCTTCGAATTTGCTCTCCTTTGACGATCCGGCTGTCTTTTATCTCGTGGGAATGATGGACTTCTGTGGAAAGTTTGATGGGTAACTCTTTTACGAGTTTAAGAACTCTGAACGAGTTAGAACTCTATGAATAGAGTTGTTAGAATCGAAAATTCGGTTAATGACCAAGCAGATATTCTGTTGTTAAAGAATCCTTTCAGTTTTGATCTTCTGGACTCGATTCAAAAATCCCATCTCCAAGGATTTCGCCCCTCCTGCCTCTCTGTGTGGTTAAGATCCTGAAGAACTTCCAAACCCGTGCGGTTCAGATGCTGAAAATCCAACCCTTTACTCCGTTGGGTTTGTTGAGTTTTTATAGGGGGATAAGAGGTTGTAATTGCCCTCTAAATCCGCTCCTAAGTGGGCGTGATTTCCTCAGATCGTGGGGAAAACAGTTTTGAAACCGTTCGACTCATGTTTGAACGAGTCAAACACCCAATCTGACGTTCAGAACCCCAACTTCGCGTCTTAGAATTGAGACGCGAGGTTGGGTGTTGACTGAACATCAATGAACGCGAGGGTCGCTCGTGTTTTGCTTGTTGCAGCTTGGAAACGCGGGGGTAGCCTGCACTTCCAGAATTGTAACGCGGGGATGACTTCCGCGTTTTAGAAGGGGTTAGTTGATCTGTAACCTCTTCTACAGAGCGTTGCAAGGACCGTTGTTCAGTAATCCTAGCTTTAGCTGTTGTGGAGTGTGAAAGTCGTCAGATTGTAACTTTCACTGTAGATTGTGAAGACTGCTGAATAGAATTTTCACCAGTTGTCGAAAGTGTCGTTGAATTGTAACTCTTCTCGATCTATGTGAAAAGTCCTCCGTTTGCAGCTTTCGTTTGTTGGCATGAAAGCTATCTGATTGTAGCTTTCATCGTTGGAACTTGATAGGGATCAATTATCCATTGTGATATTTAGACGAATATTTGCCCACAGCTCTCTACCAAGCAACTCACCAACTGAGTCTAACATTTTGTTTCTGAAATCATCATACTGCTCATCAGCATCTCTAATAGTTGCTAATATAACATTAGTCATGTTGTTGTCGCAGCCATCAAGATCAATCATCTCAAATATGAGGTCGTATTTTATAGCGGCTGTAGAGTTGCGGATGCAGTGATTAGAAAGTCGTCTGATTGTAACTTTCATTGTCGGGGCTTGATGAGGATCAACTATCCATTGTGATTTTTAGACAGCCTACAGTTTAGAATTAATGTAAGTGTTTTACAATTAATTATTGAACATTCATAATATAACATCACCTAAATATTCTCAAATTGTTTTTCATAATATAACATCACCTAAATATTCTCAAATTGTTTGGCTTAGGTTGAAAAATCACTTCTTGATGGCACTACATTACCAGATGACCTAAATATTCTCAAATTGTTTGGCTTAGGTTGAAAAATCACTTCTTGATGGCACTACATTACCAGATGAAATTATTATTCATGCACAACGTCATTATCATGAAGTGAGACGTTATAATGAGCATTTGGTCATGTAAGGATCATGAATTTTGATACTAGTTAAAATATTTTTTTTAGTATTTTAAAATATTTAATTATGATTTTTAAAAGAGTATTTGTATTTTTCTTGAATTTCTATAATTTTCTATGATTTAAAGTCTAAGTTTTATATTTATTTTAATGATATTAATATTTATAAATTAATTTTATGCGGTGAAAATTTAGGGAATTTATCTGTTGCGTTATTGATACTATTACGTATCATTTTGAATAATATGATGTATTATTATTATTATTTCATATTATTTTGTATAATATGTAGTATTATTAATTAGGTATTATTTGTATAAATTGTTGTATTATTTCAATTATCGTGTATCAGCTATCGTATTAGCACAAATGGTACGTTTTATTGTATAGATAATTATCCCATAATTATTTAATTTTAAAAAATAAGTAATTATATTTTTATTATTAATTATTCTTATTTAATTGTACAATATGGGTATATTTCGACTATTTCGTATCAACTGTTGTATTCGCACAACATGTACGTTTTTATTTGTAGATAATTATTTCATAATTAGTTTAATTTTTGAGTACACGTAATTATTTATTTTAATTATTTTTGATTAAATTCCCTAACCCTAACCCTATATTATATATATATATTATATAAACTCTTCCTCCTCTCTCCCTCTCGTGTTAACCCCGCCGCCCACTCTCTCTCCTCTTCTTCCCGCTGCCTATCTTCACATCCAAAACCGCTCCCGCGATTTCGCCGCTGAACCGCCGCTAGCGAGCCCCGCCCAGTACGTGCCGCTCTGCCTTCATCCACCGCCTTGAAACTCCGCCGCTGCCCTTCATCATCGCCGACTGCCTGCAGCGCCTTGCTCTGTCGTCGCCACGCAATAACCCCTATCAGATCCCCTCCGCTCCACCCTCAAACAGTGCTCCTCTATAACACCGCCAGCGCCACACCTAGCCGACCGGCCTCCTCCAGCCATAGCCGGGCTCGCCGCCGAAGCCCACCCGACAGTACCCTCTCCTCTCTCTGTCGGCCGCCGCGACACCAGTCGGAGGCTCGCAGCCCACCTTCGCCCACAGGCCAGCGGCAGCCGCTGCTCTCCCACCTTCTCGCTCCTGCAGCCCAATCCAGCACCCCGCGCCGTCCCGCGTCCCGCAACTTCGCCGACGACCCCAGATCCAAGCTCAGCCCGACGCCCGCTGCCCACTGTAGTGACGACGTCCCTCCCCACTGTCCCCTTTAGCCGTCGCCACAACCGCCGCTCATCGACGCCGTCGACGTTCATCCCCGTCACCTCTCAGATCTAAACCGTCATCCGCTACATCGCTGAGGTCCCCGTCGACATCGAATCATTCGACGAACCCGTAGGCAAGATCCCGCTTCCTGTTTCGTAGTTTGAATATTTATATTTATTATGAATTATTTGCATAGTTTAATTATGATTTGTTATTATCTGCGTGGGACTGTTGATGACGATATTAAAGGATTTCAAATGATAAATTAATGTTTTGTAGATTAATTAGAATTATTATGATGAGAAAAGAGATTATTTGAAAAAAAAGTTAGTTTTGAATAATTATTAAATAGATAATCTAAAATAATTTATTTTGGAAAAATAGATTATTTGAATTGTTAAACTATTTTGAGAAAAGATTATTTTCAGAATAATTATAATGAATTGAAAGAATTTAATTCGGCAAAAGAATATTTTTTTAAGATAATTATAATAATTTAAATGAATTTATTTTGAAAAAGGATTTATGTTGAATTAGTATATGAGAAAATAATTTAAAGAATTTATTCTGGAAAAGAGAATGTTTTGGATTATTATAATGAGAAATAATTTTAAAAGAAATTATTTTGAAAAAGGAATTATTTTCTGAATTACATAGTTGCTGTTTATGGTCACATTTCACGTTTTGCAGTTATTTAATGTATTTTGACATGTCTGCTATGTATTATCCATCTTGTGATTGAGAACCATTAGTAGTTCATGACTTAGTGACCTCGTGCGTCATGAACAGACTTAGTGACATGTGTGAGTGTGTTGACTGAGTTTAGGTGGTGAACCCGAGTTTCAATGTGGATTATGTTTGACTTAGAAAAACAAGAAGAGTGGGGATGGGGAAGTCCATGTTCATGTGATCGGATATAGCAGTTGATGTATCTTCCAGGCTCGTGCCAGTGAATTCGTGTATTCACTGGGGTTGGTTTGTTAGTCTAAAGTGAATTCGTGCAGTCACTTTAGTCCGTGACTTGTTTCGTCACCTGAGCTTTGCCTGAGTTCGGACCAGGCCGAGATCGGATTGCGTGTAGTCCTCTGACCGATTCGTGTAGCGGTATTGGATGCGCGTAGAGCATTTGTGAACATTTAGTTATCCGGTAATATGAGCGTTGACTCTGTGTGAGATGTGGACCAGTTGTATTTCTTTTCATACATAGATCGGGATTAATATTTTAATTATCTACAATTTGAGACATATGGTATATACATGAGGGTTTCCTTGTTTGGATTATTTCGCTCGACGTACTACGTCTCGAGTTGTAGATTTTTAAGTATTAATCATATCTAGTTGTATGACCTTATGACTTAGATGATTGTTCTGATTACTAGCTGCATTACCTCGTTACCTGATTGATTTTTGGATTCTTCTGATTATCATGTTTTAGTAGTGTTATCGCATGTCGATTTTGTTGCATTTCCAGTTGTTCGTCTCTTTGTCATTTTCTGTTATCGTGTCGTTTTCTGGTTGGGTTTTCGTTCGTTCTTTTCTTTTGTGGGGTCTTGCCGTGTGCCATGCACCCTGACGTACACCTGTTTTCTTTGGTGTACGTCAGACTTAGAGGAAGAACAGTTTTAGCAGGAGCCAGAGGATTCTCAGCAGTAAGGTCTTCCAGATGGAGCAGAAGAAGCCGAAGCTTAGTCATTCCTTTCAGCTTGTTTTGTAGCACTTTCATTTCCTGTTGATCAGTGTATTTTTATATGCTCCAGTATTTCATTCTGATAGTTTTGTATAAGGGCATGTTTGATCCGTATTTTTATGTCTCAGATGTTATCCCATTTGTGATATGATATTTCTTTATTCTGAGTTGTCTATTATATTCTTGCTGATTGTAATCGGGGACCTGTGCCTTTGCATTGTATTATTTTCAGACACTTAGCGTATTGGATTGAGAAGAAAAAAATGGTAGTGTATATTTCTTCTCAATCTAATACGTCGCGGGCTTATTCACGTTCCGATTCCCGGGTATTTTGGGAAGCGGGGCGTGACAGGTCAAGATATAAATTTCGAATGCTAGAGACCGATGATAGGAGGGTAATCCAGAATAGTAGGGTCATGGGTTTGTTTGCTCAAGAATGTTTTTCAAGTATATGAGATCAGAACCCAATTCTAGCTGGCATACTATATTATGGTCAATTAGAAGATATTATTAAGGTAATTTACGAGTTTGGTAAACCAAAACAATGTAGTTATACGATGTTCAAGGTTCGGTGGTATCCTACAAAAAAGCAAAATGATCATTATGGATTTACACTTGTCAATCTCCATCGAGAAGTATATACGGATAAGAAATTCATTTTTGCAGAACAAGCTGATCAGTGCTTCTTCGTGAAAGATCTAAATATCATGTTTGGTTGGGTGGTTTTATACAAGGAGCCAAGATCTCTTGTTCTTCCTAATAACAATAAAAAAATATTAAAGAAAGTAAAGATAATTATAGTGAATCAATTAGGTCATCTGATGACGTTTGGCAAGAATTCTCTTACACACAGAATGTGGTGCTTGATGTAGGTATGAGCTACGTTACGCTCCATTACCGATAGTCAAAATATAATAATAAAATCAATAATACATTTTATAATATATAATCTTTTAGTAGAAAAAAATACCATTGGAATTTAAATACTAATCCATTAATAAGGGAGTATATATATAATATATATATATATTATATATTATATATATATATATATATATAAATATATAGAATATATATATATATAGAATAAAAACATATATCAATTGTAAGGATCGATGGCTATTTAGAAATACGTAGAAATTCGGAGGGGAACGTATGAAAAAAACACGTAAACTAATCTTCAAACTATATTCATGCGAAAGATGGGGCGCAACAATAAAGGAAGGAGGAGAGGCTGTCCAGGATCGGTCGATAGCGCATCGATGTCGTACTACTGCAGTCGCCTCTCACTGGCGTGAGATTGCAGCAGCTAGCAGAAAGCAGCAGATTTAAGTGTTTGTTGGTGGTGGAGACGATGATCATGCGCCAACATGCATCATGCGTACTACGCCGCGGCTCTCTTTGATCACACCACCGCCACCATCTTCTCGCGGCAGCAGCAGAACGCCCCCTGCTCGCCTCGCCTCCCCATAAACAGCTCTCCCTCACGTACGTAAGCCTCTTCCTTTAATCTACTTTCCTTTTTTATTTTTTGTTTTGATTTGATTTGATTTTCGTTTGGAATTGATACTCACGATAACAAGCCACAAACCCTAATACCCCAGGGCAACGGGAGAGAGATAGAGAGAGAGAGAGAGAGTGAGGACACAGATTCCGATACAACTTATGAAGGCAAGCCCGCCCTGCAGAGAAGAAAAAGAAGCTAATTGATATATAAGCCATTCAGCATTTGGTTGGTTGATGGTGATGGCGGCTCCTCCGCTGTCGTCGACCACCTTTGCCTTCAGTACTTTCTCCTCCTCCTTCTTCTTCTTTGCAGTCTCATCCCTTCTCATCAATCCCGCCGCTTCAGACACCAAGTCAGCCGATGGTACCTACACCCTCCCTTCTTTCCTTTTCTCTTGTTGGTGTGCTCCTTAACACTCGCGCGCGCGCGCTCACACACGCTAACTAACTGATATGTAATTTTCTTGCTCTTCTTTCTTGGCTGCAGTTTCTGCCCTTAATGTCATCTTCCAAAGCTTAAATAGCCCTTCTCAGCTCTCTGGCTGGAAGTCCAATGGAGGAGACCCTTGCGACAAACCCTGGCAAGGAATCACCTGCTCCGGCTCTTCTGTCACTGAAATGTATGTATCACATCTTCTTCTTACGGCGCATCTCTGAAGATAGGCGGAAATCACCGAGCCATAATATGCTTTTCCTGTTTTATTTTGCTCAGCAAATTGCCAGGTCTTGGCTTGTCTGGTACCTTGGGCTATCAGCTCTCCAGTTTGACATCTGTAACCTACTTGTAAGACACTCTTGTAATTTTTTTCATTTTCTTTTAGTTTTTGATATTTCACCCAAGTGCAACTGCTTTCTCTGTCATAGTGCAGTGATTTCAGCAAGAATAATCTTCATGGTGATATTCCATACCAGCTCCCGCCGAATGCACTTCACATGTAAGCCACTCTTTCATGTTCGCAAATATTTCTAAATGAGGAGTTGTTAGGCTAAAGGGTTCTCCTCACACGCAACTTGTGGAATAAATTGTTAAATTTGTCAATGTGTAATAGATTTACAAACACAACTAGAATTGCTAGTTTTACGTGCTCTTGGTCGTTGTCAGATCTAGATGTCTATATGTTCATTTTAAAGCCATGAATTCCTGTAGATTAGCTTTCTGAGAATTCATTTCCTTGTTGATTTTTATCATATCTGTAGATGACCAACCTTAAGCATCCTAAGAGTTATTATTTGCCTGCCTCCCTATGCTTATGCCTTAATCTTCAATGTGCAGAGATCTTGCGGGGAATACATTAACTGGTGGGATACCTTATTCGATCTCACAAATGACTGACCTTGAATATCTGTAAGAACGCTTCACTGCCGTCCACTCCTGATTTAATCATTCCTATTGTCCTTTAACCAAGGGAAGTTTGTGATGGATTGCAGAAACCTTGCCGGTAATCAGCTTAAGGGCCAAATGTCTGACATGTTTGGGAAACTACAGAAGATGTCCGAGCTGTGAGTTAACTTATACTACTTCCTTTCATGCTCATATAGCATTATGAATTTTCAACTTTACATCATTCGTCTCCTTTCCAAAAGTTTCATTTTTCAGATGTCGAGGTAATTCTAGCCGTTATAATGTGCTTGACAACTTACCTGGAATCTTGTGAAACCTTTTCAGAAAATTTCAGAAGTTTTCTGATATCTATAAATTCATAAGGACATATTGTTTCTATTCAGGTGAGCCATAGGTTTCCCAGAGTTGCATGTTTATCTATTGTCATCATAGAGCGACCAAAGTTAAGCAAAAACAGATAAAAGAACCTTGCTAGTACATTTCAGAGTATCTTGTACGCATGCACTTAATGTGTTCCTTATCATTTCCCCCCACGTACGGTACATGGAGTTATGTGCCTTGGTAGGGCTGTCCCTGATAGGTGCAGGTTGCCTAAGTGGGTTGAAGATAGTGCATCAATAAGATGAGTTCTCTACTGTCAATTGTTTAGTGTGGTTCTATGAAACATTCGTGAGAGTAGATTGTTATGTAGTGATGGTGTTTAATAATTTACTTTCCAATTAGAATAATCTTTAATTAATCAAATCCTCATTTCGCTTCTATCATCTGATTTCTCCACGGATTACATGTTCACATGATTTTGACACCATTATGTGTCTATTGCCCCTAAATATTTCAGCTATAATCAATCACGTTTTCTGGCTTTGATGTCAATGCTATCGCTCATACTCTTTTTTTGCATTTTCATTGCGAAACTAAAGTCTGTGGTGCATGTGCTTGTCCATTTATTGATGTTCTCAAGTCATGACATCAGGGATCTGTCATTCAACCACTTCTCTGGTGACCTGCCTGAAAGTTTTGGATCTCTCAGAAACCTTAAAACTTTGTAAGTAACAATCTTCGTTCGATATATCAACAAATTGTTTCAAGTTTCTTTGGCCTTAATAGTGGTGGTATTTTTCTTGCGCAGGCATCTGCAGAACAACCAGTTTAGTGGTTCGATAAATGTTCTTGCTGATCTCCCACTTGATGATTTGTAAGTATGCTATTAGGTGCTCATGAAACTTCTGTTTCTTCTTACAATTACATCAATATTTTAGTACTTCAACTTGAAACTTACCTAGTTATGTTGCATTATATAAAATAATCTCTGCCTAATTCTTAATAATGTAAAGATGCTTTGCATAAAATATGAGCAGCAATGCAATTGCAATGGAAGCCTTTTGTTTTTGGGGGTGGGGGTAAGCATAGTAGGCACCAGCTAATATAGGTCTAGCTAGTTCATACTTGTTTCCTTTTACCAGATGTACAAATATGAATATTTATTCAGATATTGAACTTACTATAAATATCTGGAAAAAAGGAATGTTGGTCTGGGCTTTATGAATTTGACTAAGAGACTTAATAAGAGCCCCAGTGATCTCTTTTATTTATAGTACAATAATCAAAGCATGTGATATCAATTCTCGAGAATATTTTCAACATATTCAGATATTCCTCTGTACTCCATCAGCATATTCCTATCATATTCTTTAACACTTTCCCTCGAGCTACAACATATACCTTATACACGCCCTTCTTGTTAAAAATAAAGTGCACACCCACGTTTGAACTTCCAAGAGTACTACTCAACATGTCTGTCAATTGATGGTTAGAAGATACATCCTTGGTTTGAATGATTTGGTCCTCCAAATCTTTAGAACATGACAATTAACTTCAATCAACTTGATACTGTCATGATAAAAATGGATTTTCTATAGTATAAATTGCTGCTTGGCTGTCACAATGTAACCACATTAGACTCAGAAAGCAAAACCCAATTCATGAAGTTCTTGTATGAATACTAATGCATGTGTCGCACTGGTCATTGCTATGTACTCCGAGTCTAGAAACAATTGCCTTAAAGAAACATAGTATCCTGTAGTAGATCTTTTGTTGACTGGCAAAGCTGTCCAATTTGCATCAGAGAAAGCTGCAATGCGACCATTATCCTTTTCCTGAAGCGCTAAGTATTTGTAATATATGTACTGCTGCATCCTAATGACTTAACTGAGGAGCAGGTAAATGCTTGCTCACAATACTTACTGCATAAGGAATACCTGATGATGTCATAGCTTGATAATTTAGCTTATCTATCACTCTTTTATACCTTCCTGCATTATTAAGAGGGTTCCTCTGGTCTAGTAGCAGTTTGCAATTAGACTCTATAGCTGTGTTCTGTTGCATCCTAACATCTCTGTCTTGGGAGTAGATCTAGAACATTCTCCCCAGTTGAGAGTGGAAGATTTCTGCCTTTCATACGGCCAGCCTGATATCCAAGAAATACCAAAAGTAGCCTAGATTTTGGTCTATTAATGTTGCTGCAAATATGATTTTAAATCATTAATTCCTTGCGCATTATTTCTTTTGATCACCATATCATCCACGTATACTACAAGAGCAATCTTTCTAGCATGCCGACTAATTAAACTGAATTATTTTTTGTGTGCGCCGCAAATCCAAGCTCTTGAACTGTTGTAGCAATCTCCCAAACGAAGCTCTGAGAGATTGCCTTATACCATATAAGGACTTCTTCTTTTACAAACTTTCCCTATCCTACTGGCATGCCTGGCGATTGCTCTGCATAGATCTCTCAATCAAGAAAACCATTTAGGAAGGAGTTCTTGATGTCATGCTGATAGAGTGATCAATGGTAGATTTCAACAAGAGACACAAGCGGTCTTATTGAAGTCATCTTAGCAACAGGGAGAATATCGGCTCCAGAGGGCTCCGTAGAATAGGATAATGCTCAGGTCTCTCTATGTGTGTATTCCTCATTTTTTTTACTAGTATAACGCACGTGCTTTTCACGTAAATGTACATGTTTTTAAGTTTTAATTTTTTTATTGAATAGTAAAACTATGTGTTAATAAATAAAATTGTATAATAAGATTGCTTAAAAAGAAATATATGAATTAATTATTATTGTATAGTTATTGTAATTGAATGTTTTTCTTCTAATGATCGCATAGTGTTAACCTTTTTTCAAATAAGTCCCCATATCTAAAATTATTTTTTAATAAAACTGTTAATTCTATAAGTTCTCTTAAATATGCCACTCCTACTTGAAATTTTTTAACTTAACTCTAGATTAACTAAGTTGTCATTAATTTTGTTAGCTTTTTTCTGATGTTCTCTAGATAGTTATACTTGATACCTGCAACATATTGCAATAGTTACTTCTCATTATAATTATTTAATATGGTAAATTACACTAAACATTTATGAACTTTCAGCCCATATGAACTTTTAAAATTACACAAAACCCCTAATGGATTTTTTTTGTTTCAAAGAAGACTCCTAATAACCCCTATAAATTAGAACCAGAAAATGGCATGAAAAGACACTTTGAAAGTTATTGGGAGTTGGTGTAATTTATCTAAAAGACATTTGGGGCTTTCTACAAAAGTTATTACGGGTTTAGGGATTTTAAAAGTTCGTAGGGTTTATTTACTACAAAATAGTGAAAGTTCATGGGGGCTTACTGTAATTTACCTTATTTAATATGAAAATTTCTAGTTCAAGTAATACCATTAAAATAATTATACTGTCTATATATTATAAAATATTTATCTAATTTAATTTTTTAACTATGCTCTTAAATAATTTAGCACTATAAATATTTTTAAATCTTTATTATACTATCGTTAACAATTAATAGTATTATTATTAATATTAAATAATATTTTTTGTAACAAAGTTAGTTTACAATCATTACCAAGTATAGATTATTCAGTATCATCTAATAATCCTTAAGAAAATACTCTAAAAATAATTTAAAATTTATTTATTTAATTTATTTAATAATATAATACTAAATAAATAGTGTAATTCATAATTTATGTGATACTATTAAAATAGTTATACTATTTATGCGATTCAAAATTTATTCTATTTATTTTATTGCTCATTGAATTATAGTATATTTCTTAATAGTATTTAGTAATATATTATTCTATTTTATCTATTATTTTAATTATTTTATTATAATTCATAATTAAATATTATATTAATTTAATTGGTTACTGCTAATAACTTTGTATACTTATTTTATAAATTATTTATTTTATTATTTTTAAATAATTAATAGTTATAATATTATTGATAATTATAATTATTTAGGAAGGTGAGGAGATGCATAATTAATAAGAGGTTATATTTAATAAAGGAATAATTATTGATAATGACATAGTTAGAATTTATCAAAATTTGAGAGGGCAAAAAGGGAAATTAAAAGTATTAACACCCTAATCCTCTTTTTATAGTAGCATAGATAATTGACACAATATGTCTATGAATATCCTTTTGGCAGCAGGCAAGCCTTCAGCTTAGGTAGCATACTATCTGGCTTTAATCTAACGGCATAAACACATTGATAACCTATTGCCTTCTTCCCCGGTTGACTATATCCCATGTTTCATTCTGCTTAAGAGCCATAAGCTCTGCCTATGTAGTTTCTCTCCAATCTGGAATAGATGGAGCTCTTGACAAAACCTTGAGAACAGAGGATAAGATACAAAATTGGACAAAGAATAAACTGCACAATGATGTTTACTCTTTCGTAGAGCAGTTCGTTTGCCCTTTCATACAGCAGTATAAATATCCAAGCCAGATTTGACAGACTGACCATGAGATGGCGAAATTCAAATGTATGTAGATTATGAAACAAAAGGAGTATTAGAAGAAGTATTGGAAATACTGGAAGGCTCTGACATATGTTGAATTCGTCTAGAATACACCTTTGTGGGCTATTCATGTTTCAAATCAAGTGTCTAAGTAGAAGTCTGATGAATCAAAAACTAAAAATAGTTCTGATCTGTTTTTGATGGAAGTGATGCATTATTATAAAGGAATGAGAATCAAAGTATAAAAATGATAAATTTCTTCATGCTCAGACAGTAACATCGATTTCCTTTTTTGTGTAAGAATACCCTAAGAATTACTCTTCAGAATTCTAGGGTCAACTTTTGACCTATCTGGAGTATGATGTATAGAAAACATGAACACCCAAAGATCCTAGAAGGTAAAGGAAATAACAATATATTAGGATGTAAAAACATAATAAAATACCTGAACAATAAATGTAGAAGAAGGTATATAGTTTGTAGGATGACCAGCAATTAATACTGGATCTCCAAAATTCTATAGGAACTTTCGTATGTAGAATAAAGTTTGTATTTCTAAATTACGCTCTGCAACACCATTTTCCTGAGGCATGTTAGAACATGAAGATTGATGGAATCATATCATTTTGAGACAAAAAAGATATAAAACAAGAGCTGACATATTGTTTGGCATTATCAGTATGTAGAACTTGAGCAGAAGAATTGAATTGAATTTTCACTTTTGCATTAAAATTTGAAATATAGAAAATATTTTAAAATTATTTTTTTTCATCAAATAAAGTCATGTCTCTTGAGAAAAATGATCTTGAAATATAACAAAATATCTAAAGCGCAAGTTGTGGACCCTAGATATTTTAATGGGTTAATAAAAAGGGTGCTCGCTCTTATTATTGACACATAATGGGTGAGGCTTATGGCTCTATGATGTTCAGGATGTTACCAAAAAGTAATGCATCATTAAACTGTCTTTCTGTATTTATGGGGCTGGGAAGTTCTCAAGTCAAATGTACTTCATTCCCTCGTCCTTACTTGTAGATCTGAATCACTTGCTTTTGTTGTAGATAATTGTTGCCTTCAAGTTTTTTTTATTTGTTATCTCCATAGAAACAAAATCAGTAAAAACAAATTTTACGTTAACAATCTTGAAATTTGCCATGTCCTGAGTATATTATCCTGCACACCATCAACATATTCCTATATATTCCTTAGCAGGATTCAATGTGGATATTAATAACAAGTTATTGAATCTGACTGATCATTAGAGCTAGAAACAAGCTCAGCCTTCAACTGTGGTCCCTTGTGGCCCCTTCTTATATTAAAATAGCCATCTAAACAAAACATAGGAAATCATATTTTGTTATATTTCATGATGCTATACATTGTAAATTGTAATATTACTAAGGCTTAACTCTAAAAACATTAAGACCCTTTCATGTATATCTGCATGTTTTATGTTATTTAGATATCCACTCAGATGCTTTCTGTAGTTAGCATTATAAAAAAATGACATCCATAAACATATGGTTTTGAAAGTGTCCTTATTTGTAAAAAGTACAAATGCCAAATTAAATCCAGAAATAGATTTTGTTAACCGTTTACATACCCTGCTGGAAGACTATTTGGAGCAAGAAAGGGAATCATGGAGTTTGAATTTACCCGATCAGATTGGTTATTTACTAATATATGCCTAATACTTTTATGCTTATGTTTTCTGGAAACTGTCCCTTGTTTAATATTAGAGAATCTTATGGTTATGCATATCTATGTACGTTTTTGATGTCATTGTCTAGTCGTAGCGATCCTGTGGTGAAAACTGGACTATCATCCACCCCATTAGTCGTGGAGCTCCGTATTCCGTTGACTTCAGTCCCTTTTCCTTTGTTTCTAGATTCTTATGCACCGGAAAATTTATCATTTCCTGCTTTAAAATTCTCAAGTGATTACTTCATTGAAGCTGTCAATTAACAAGGATGGTTGTGTGCTGTTTTTTTTTCCAGGAATGTTCAGAACAACCAATTTACTGGCCAGGTTCCACCCAAATTGAAAGATATTGACAATCTACAGTAAGTTAACTATTATGAAAAAGTACACATTGGTCATAGATGGAGCCATAAGCGGTTAAACTGTTGGCTGACAACTATTTTCTTTTCTTTTTAAGAATTGATGGAACTTCTTTATCTGGTTCATCGAGTAGTAAAAAAGGAGGAAAAGCTAAGGGCATGAATATAGCAATCATTGCTGGGGTAGTTATAGCTGTGTTGCTTGTCATTGTGTTGCTACTGGCCGTGCTGAGAAAAGCAAAATCATCTTCAGCTTCATCTCCTTATATTGATGAACACTCTTACCAGAACAGATCATTTACACCTTTAGCTGATAATGAGTTAATAGGTATTTTTTTTCCGTTCAAATGAATTGCTTTTTTTAATTAATTTATTTGTTTAATCATATTATTACATTGAAAATATAATTTTTATATGAAATCCTGGACTCTGTGCTGATACGCTTCCCTTACTTGTTATATATTTTTTATATAGTATAATTTATTAATTTTCTTTGACTTAGGCATACTTCCTGCTGATACTGTGAGTGGAGGTTTCAATTTCTCAATATCCTAACATAAGCTCCCATGGATAGCAAATATAAAGTGGGTTTAAATTCAGCTATTTTCACTTCAGTAGTGGAGCAATGTGATTCCTAATTTTGATGGAATAAAAGTTTTAGGCATCTTGCCTTTGAGTGGGTGAACCCCTGGCTTTGCCTTGAAAGGCTGTTCATCTAGATAATGAGCAAGTACTTGTAGCAGTAAATACCTGCCTGTTCTTTTGTCCTGACTCCTGACCTCTGTAGTGCATTCTGGTCCTCATGCCGCTTTCCGAATCACCCTCCTGTGATGCGTAATCACTACTGAATTATATGAAAAATATTTGATGAATGATCATACATAAAAAACCAATAGAAGAACATACATCATCTCATTTCTAATCTTCATATTATAATTTCATAGTTGTAGTTGGTGATATTTAATTGGAAACTGTACATATTGAGTGAAATGTTGGTAATAATAGAATGCACATATTATTATCAACAAAAAACATGCGAGTGTGTGTGTTTTTTTAATGTACATGGTCCATGTTCTTTGTGTCTGTGTGCATGGGCAGATTCATGTACAAATTAGGAGGGAAGATATACAAAATTACAATCTAAAGTATTGTGAACTTGCAATTTGTTCCCAAATTTTAAAAAAATATTTGCACAACGTTTAGGTTGGAAATTTAGCCTATTTGTCAAGAATATTGTTTTATAATATTACATTTTAATTTTAGGTAAATGGATACTTGTCATCCACCCCCATACTTGCATCCACCCCCCAAGAAAGTTTTCCTACATCCGCCATTCTGTGTGTGTGTAAGCGCAGGAGCGTGCGTGTGAGTTTATAGGGTATTTCCACCAGAATTTCTTTTAGCCCATGCATGCATCGCTTTAAATTATTTATCTCAAGCTCTCATCTGTTAACTATGGAGAATAATTCCAGGGATGTTCTATATTTGAGACTTTTACATTTTGTCCCTTATTACAATTAGAGGTGCCAAATGGACTGGTTTGCCCTAGCCCAACTAAAACTAGTCGGTTTAGGTCCAGGCTTTTGATCTATCTGGTTTAAGCCAAGCCGGGCCCAGCTGAAAATCAGAGTGGAAGGTCAGGGCCCAAAATCTTTCATCAATTATCAGCTGTAAGTGTTCGATATGTTATTAATAAATTACTTTTTAATGATTGTCCTCTCTAGAAGCGTCCATTTTTTTTCTTTCCATATTTAAGTTTATCAGTTATGAATAAATAAATAGATTTCCGATTACCATCCAAATCATAGTATTTTTAAAATTAACC
>NC_033794.1:474944-490344 GCF_001876935.1 Asparagus officinalis | reverse complement strand
GACCTCTCTCCCCTTTCTTCTTCAACTTCTTGTTTTCCAGAACAGTTCTCTCCAAAACTCATTCACTGCAGTGAACTGGACTGTGTGCAGTTCATTGCAGTGCAGGTCAGTAAGTGCAGTGAACTGCATGGCAGTTCATTCACTGAAATGCATTTTTTTCTGGGAAAAATAGATAGACAGAGAGAGACCCTTAAAATAATTTTAAGCATGTTGACATGGAATCAAGAAAACATGAGAAGGACCATCAAAATTGTTTTGGTTTATCTAATTCGTATTCCTCAACATCCTTGTTGTAAACTGCTTTGTCCTGGATTCTGGCTTCATTTTGTTGGATACCTGTGTTTAAGAATCTCTCACTTGAATTGTACGTTTTTGATGCTTTAACCTTTGCATAACTTTACGTCATGTTTACTGACTAAATGAGGTATTGACAGAGCAAGCAGTGGTGTCTTCTTCCCTTAACTTGAAGGGGTTACAGACGTCTCCTCCTATGGACCTTAAACCCCCACCTCCTGGTCCCCATGAATCCTTAAATGAGAATGAATTTTCTGTTAAACTCAACAAACATAGCATAGGTCATGCTCATGCCATAACATATTCATTGATAGATCTGCGAGCAGCTACTGGGAGCTTTAGTTCAAGTCGACTTCTTGGAGAGGGATCCATTGGAAGTGTTTATAAGGCAAAATATGCAGATGGAAAGGTAAGGCTTTTCTAGTCCTGTCTAATTTGTAACAACAACCAGTTCCTACCTTCTTTGTTTGACTGTTCAAATTGTTCTTGTTTTATTTTTCTCTATTATTTGTGTATTTAACAGTTGTGGATGAAGCCTTTGTGCTGTTTTGCTTGTGTATTCTTCTTTTGTTTTTGCTTCATTCCTTTAGCATAAAGTTTATGTTCCATTTTTCTTTTGTACTCTCTTTCCGAAGATAATCATTAACTAATGAAGACATCGCAAAGATTGTAATTGAACTTACTAATTGTTAATCACCAAGGTAGAGTATCATCATTTCCATCACCAAATTAGAGTAGTATCATCATTACCATCTCCCATTACATTGGTAGAACGGACTTTAAGTGTTGGCTATAAATTTTTTTTACAGAACTTTTAGCTGTAGGAACTTGATGACTTAGACCTAATTTATATTTCTATAGGGGACACATAAACCTCAAAATGCCACAGTTTATGCGGTGCACCATCACTTTTCTTTTTCATTTGGAATCAGAACGCTGAAACATTACACATGAGGAACCTCAAAATGCACACAGTTGTCGACCAATATTTTTAGTGTTAGTATACCTGTTTATGGACCATTGGATTTCAATATTACAATAAACAAATGGAAGATCTAATCTGTCAAAGTTAATCTATGTTATTTTAAGTGACTGAAAACCAAAAATCAAGGTTTTGAGATTTCACGGACATGCATCAACTAGGAAGAAAATGTTGTAGAAAGTGACTAGTTGTTTATTTTGGCGGTTGTATGCTTAAATTTAAAATCCAAATATTCTATCATTTGGTCACTTTAAAACCTGTGTACAACAATATTTTTTGTTTCATTTGGAATATTCTAGAAAAGAATTTCTAAGGTCAGCACATATATTTTTCAAACTGACCATAGGAAAATGATTTTAATACAAGGTCCATTATGCCATCCTTGTCAGGCTACCATGTCCACTTTTTTCTTTGAACTTTGCTGATTCTACTCTTGTCTATTTTTATTTCCTAAAATCTACAGCGTTCTACAAAGTTTTCTGTTAAAAATATACTAGGTAGTCGGCAATGATCTACTATAGACTATTTCTATGTAACCAAACTTTTTAGTGACAAAGATATATTCCTTTAACTACCTGGTAGTCGTTGGTTATAATATGCACTCTTCACGGCTCACAGGTTTTGACTGTGAAGAAAATAGACTCAAAGCTTCCCGGAGACAGCTCTTCAGCTTTTATGGACATAATTGCTGCAATTTCTCGGATGCATCATCCAAACATTTCCGAATTAATTGGTTTCTGCTCGGAGTCTGGTTATCAACTTTTAGTTTATGAATTCCAAAGGAATGAATCTCTTCATGAATTCCTACATTTATCAGATGATTATAGCAGGCCGTTGACATGGGATACTCGAGTCAGGATTGCTCTAGAGACAGCTCGGGCTCTGGAGTAAGTTCACACCATATAAATGTCCTTATGAAAAAGAAATGCCTTTCATATTATTAGTAGTTTCACTTAATATATGCTAGCTGATTGCTCAACCTCAAAGACAATTCTGTGCCTCTATGAAGCACGGACACGCATAACATGAAGCCGTGTCGTGTCCGTGTCGGACACACGTGTCTAACACACGTATCCTATGTAATTTTTAGGATTTGCCTCGTGTCGGCGTGTCGGATGGCCGTGTCGGATCCGTGTCCGTGCTACATAGCTGTGCCTTTGCTCACATAGTGAAGATGGATTCACAGTCAATATAGCGGAGAGAAATTGGACCAGCAGACAATATGAGATGCAATTTCAGAATGGGATGAAACAATTTCATATATCTTTGTGCAACCGTAGCTTATTAAATTCTTTAAAGGTCTCTCATTATTTTTGTTCTGAAGTCAGTTGATAAATTAGTTGACAAGTGAGAAAATAGAGGCAGCACCAATTAAGCTTGAGAATGAAGCTCTAGTGGTGTTGCAATTAGAAAGGATAATAGAATTACAACTGATGATGCTCTTATGCAAGGCTCAAACCAAACAAACTTGAATTTAGGATGTAAGGAGATGTATTAATTAAATCTTCTATTTTAGCATCTTAACTTACTAGAGTTCTAAGACATTCTTAGAATGTAAAGAAGATATTAATCAAATCTTCTATCCTAGCATGTTAAGTTACTGGAATGCTGAGGCATTCCATGTGTGCACGCACTAACCAGTATTCTGACATAAGGGTCTAAATGGTGTAGTATGAATTTCAGGTGGGAAGTATGAATTTTTTTATAATCTGATAGTAGTTTGAATGGTAGAAATATTAGTTAGACTATTAATGTGAGTGGCGGAATAAATAGCGTATAGTTATATTTTTGTGCTTCTAATGGCATGCATCCACATAATATAATAGGTAATTGAAGAGTTTCATTAAAGACAATAGGGGTGAAATTATAGCCTTATAGCAATAATTTTTTTTTTTGGGTGGGAACGTGCATTCAAGTGAAATGTGACCAACATTCAAACTGCCGAATGCAGACCTCCTAGAAGGGTGTGTATTGTATATAATAGATTCCTAAACCTTAACAGGGATTGATAGGGAAATAATCCTTATGAAATCATCTGCATATTAGGGTCCATCTAGGATAGCGTCCATGTTGTGCCTTTGCATTATCCAAATTATTATGTATAGCCGAAACTGATTAAAGTTTTTATTTGGCAAAAATATGATCATATTACGTATAGCCGAAAGAATCTCCCTCCCTCCCTTCCTCTCAAATCCCCCAATACCTATATCTAACCACTGTACTCTGTTCTCTTTCTCAAATCCCCCGACAACTATCATAACCACCGTATCCCATTTAGGTCCGATTGTTGTAGTATTCCATGTTTTATCCAATCTGGACAAAGAATGTTGATAACTGGAGAATGGTTCCTTCCTAGATTGGTGGATATTGTTATTGTGAGAAAAGTGACTTGATCCCATTGTGGATCAGTCCTCTCTATCATATAGATTGATAAATAGTTCAAAATTACAAGTGTACCTGACATGGGACTAAAAACACTTAATAAAGAAAATAGACACTAAAATACTCTTTACTCTAATACTCTCCCTCAAGCTGGTGCAAAGATGTCAATCATGCCCAAATTGTTACAAAGTGCATCAAATAATGACTGTGGCAAGGCTTTTGTAAGTATGTCAACAATCTGATCAGTTGATCGAACATGTGCAATAACAATCTTTTTAGATAGTACCATATCACGGATAAAATGACAATGCACTTCAATATGCCTTGTTCGCTCATGATACACAGGGTTGCTTGCAATGTAGATAGCTGCTTGATTGTCACAGTAGATTGCCATGGGCTTTGAGAAAACAATGCCCCTCTACTGTAACAGTGAGCGAACCCAAGTCATCTCGCATGCGGCATGAGCTATAGCTCTGTACTCAGTTTGGCACTGGAAAGGACAACGACTATTTGTTTTCTACTACGCCAAGTGACTAAATTGCTGCCAATAAAAATGAAATAACCACTAATTGAATGTCGATCATGATGATCACTTGCCCAACCAGCATCAGAGTAGCCTACAATATCCAAATTGTTGGAACTATGATAAAAGTGTCATTTTCCTGGTGCTCCTTTTAGGTTTCGTAGTACCCGACAAGCTGCAAACCAATGTAATTGATGTGGATTCTACATATATCAATTGAGAACTTCAACAACATAAATGATATCGAGACATGTAACCGTCAAATAGAGAAGCTTGCCAATCAATTTTTGGTAACTAGTAGGATTAGAGAGCTTCTCCTAAATTTTGATCAAATCTAAATTGAGAGTCCATGGACGTACAAACTAGCTTGGAATTAACCATGTCAATATCGTCAAGAAGATCGAGAAGATACTTCATTTGAGGTAGAGCTAGCCCCTTAGAGGACCGAGCAACCTCTATCCTAAGAAAGTACTATAAAACTCCCAGGTTTTTCATATGAAAGTGAGAACTAAGATCTAACTTCAAATCTTGAATGCATTGATGATCATCTCCTGATATAACAATATCATCCACATATACAGTAAGGACAATAATACCAATGTTAGAATGCCGCAAAAAAAATGGAATGATCCGGTGTAGGATGCTTCAAGCCATAGTTGCTAGCCACTATACTAAATTTATCAAACCATGCACGAGGAGATTGCTTCAAATCATAGATGTCTTTTTTAAGGTGACAAACCTTACTACGCTCCTCCTGAACTTCATATCCTAGTGGCTGAACCATGTATACCTCTTCTTGCAAATCACTATGCAAGAAGACATTCTTGATATCTAGCAAAAACAATGGCTAGTTTTTCACAACTGTAACAGATAATAAAATTCGCATTGAATGCAAGTGAGCAACCGGAGAAAATGTCTCAAAGTAATTCACGCCAAATGTTTAAGTATACCCTTTAGCAACTAGGCGAGCCTTTAATCACTCCACTTGATCTGTCGGAAGAAATTTCACTGCATACACCCATCGACAACCAACTGCAACTTTTCCTAGTGGTGGAGTAGTAAGTTTCAAAGTTTCATTAGAATGCAAGTCAGCAATTTCTTTATTTATTGTACTTTTCCACCCTGGATCTGAATAGCCTTCACAAAAAGATTTAGGAGTAGACAGAGAGGATAATGATGAGGCAAAGGTAGGAGGCAACAATGTGGTGATAAATGACAAAGGGAAACAAAGTTGTCAATGGAATTTTTTTGGGTACAAGAACGTTATCTTTTCGAAGGGCAATAGGAAGATCAGAGTCATCAGATTCTTGAGGAACAGGAACAAGATCTTCCTACGGAAGTAGATTGGATAGTAGGTATAGTGACAGTTTGTGTACTTTTATTTTTGCATCGCCGATAAACTTGTAGCGGTTTCATTGCCTACGACGATGATGTTGCTGATTCCTCAGAAATAACCGATATAGCTAAAGGTGCATCTACATAAGGAGACTCAGATGTGGAGGATGTAAAATAAGGAGTATCTTCAAAAAAATGTAACATTAGCACAAACTATTTCCTGGTTTCGGGATTCTAACATCGATAACCTTTTTAAGTTTTTGAGTATCCTAAGAAAACACATTATATAGCTCGAGAATCTAATTTACTACGCCCTTTATTAAGAATTTGAACAAAGCAAAGACATCCAAAAACTTTAGGAGGCATATCAAAAACCTTTTTATTCTTATCATTATATAGCACAAATACAAGTGTTTGACCATTTAAAATAGGTGAAGGCACAGGGTTAATCAAATAGCAAGCAGTTAATACGACGTCACTCTAGAAATGCTTTAGTACATGCATATGAAGCAATAATATTCGTGCAATATCTAGAAGATGACTATTCTTACGCTTAGGAACACCATTTTGTTGTAGTGTGTGAGTACAAGATGTCTGATGAATAACATCGTGTGAAGAATCTTGAAAAGTTTTTTTGTATATATTCAACAACATTATCAGAGTGCAAAATTTTAAAGAACAACCAAACTATGTCTTAATCTCTTGATGAAAAACTTTTAAAACTGATAGAATCTCAGAACGATTACTAAGCAAAAATAACTATGTCATATGAGAATAATCATCAATAAATGTCACAAAATAAGAAAAACATAAAAAAATTAACAAGTGTAGGACCCTAAATATCCGTATGATAATATCAAATATTGAATTACATCTGTTATTTTCCCTAGAAATAAAGGTAGTTCTATAATGCTTTCCTAGTTGACATGAAATACATTCTAATTTAAAGACAGACTTAGTAGAAGGAATGATAAAATGCAATGATCTAATAGATGCATGACCTAAACGATTATGTCACCGAAGAGCAGAAACAGAAGTAACAGCTGTAATGTTACTGAATTGTCCATCAGCACCATGAAGATAGTACAACCCATCACGTTCATACTCTCCACCAATCATCTTCTTCGTGTGAAGATCCTGAAACACATAAGATGAAGGAGAAAACGTAATGGAGCAGTTTAAAATTTTTGTCAAACAGCTAACAAATATATGATTAAAAGGAACATCTAGAATATAATTTATATTTGACAAAGTAAGCGAAGGAGTATGTGTAACTGTGTCGGTGACAAGGATACTGCGTGAGCGCCCATCAGCAAATAAAATAGAAGGTGAAGAATGAGTTTGTGAAAACTGTGAAAAATTTATAGATTTACCCATAAGATGTGAAGAGACGCTAGAATCAATAATCTACGAAGTAGGTGTACTAGCAAGACAGTAATACCTGGATGGGCTAAAATGACAACTTTTGAAGTAGATGCCGCCTGCACCTTCTGAAGTAGAGAATTATACTATGACCGACTCATGGAAACATGCTCATTAGATGGACAATAGAAGATTTCTTTTTAACTGAGGTAGATAAGCCATCCTTATCACAGATATATGCATTATATGGAGCTTGTGACCACCTTGGCTTGTCGTGAAGCTCCTAACTAACATGTTTCAATATAGTGATTTGTTCGCCTATAGTGAGTACAAAAACATGAATCACTTCCTCGAGCACAACTACGTCCATCATGACCACCACGATCAGTGCGCCCACCACGTCCTCGAGGAATGAATTCACTAAGACTACTAGAAGACTGTGGAGATCTTGTGAAGGAGAAAAGTGCTGAAGTCTCAGCAACCGAGGGCTATAGTTGAGTTTCAGCAGCTTAAGATCTGGAAGTGCTCAGGCATCAACATAGTAGCAAAGGTCTAGGAATATGTCGTTGATGGGGCAGCGATGATTAGATCTAAACTATCATCGTGATTTGTGCGATGTCATCGAGTTTCTGTGATAGGTGGTGAACTGTAGAGGGGATGAAGACGCGGGTGAGGCAGTATGGAGGTTACTGTTCACACGATGAAAAGGTTACTGTTCACATGATGAACAATATCGAGGTTACTGTTCGTGTGAAGAACTGTTTCAGAGTGAGAGAGGTTAGGAGTTGATTGGGGTTAAGTTTGGAGAGACGGATGAGGAGAATTTAGGGTATGAGATGGAAATTAGGGTTTGAGGAGGGAATTAGAGAGTTAGGTTCTCATAACATTCTTTGATACCATGTTATTTTGGGAAAAGTGACTTGATCTCATTGTGGATCAATCCTCTTTATTATATAGATAGATAAATAGTTTAAGATTACAAGTGTGCCCGATGTGGGACTAAGAACACTTAATAAAGAAAATAGACACTAAAAGTACTCTCTACTCTAGTAGATATAATGATTCATCCCCGTGTATACCAGCTAGATAAGTATACCAGCTAGATAAGCATTGAAAGTAGAAAAAGACATTCCTCCATTCCAAACTTCTACAGTACACACTTCTAGAGCACAGTACACACGGATAGACCTGCATCTTCATCTCAGTGCGTTGTATTTTGAAAGGTGTTTCTGCCTCTTAATTAAGGCGTCTAGCTTTGTTTTCGTACCTCATCTTATGTAACTTGTCATTAGGGACCCAATATTTCTCCACTATTTTCTGTATATTCTCGCCTTCTAGCCATCTTTCCTTCATTTTTATGTGGTCATTGTGCACATCCTAAGTAAAGGAAATAATCTCACACGGATAAATTTTGTAGAGATCTCTTGTGTATCTTTTCTGAACTCAATAGCTATCATTTCTGAGAGAGGAAATAGTTAGATTATTAAGTGTACTCGAACTGAAGTACTCTTACACACTGCACATTCATAAAAGTTTGAGACGGTGGCAACATGCAATCGAGGGTGAAGGGTAGGAAGCGATCATGGGTAAAAAGATTCTACTCGAGAATGTGAGGAGAAGCATTGGGGCTAACTGAGCTCTAATTCTCCTATTTCGAGATTTATATAAAGCAGATTCAGGTCCTTGCCCTGAACCCAAGTCCGAGCTTTAAAATAAATGTCAACTCAGAACTCAATTGCTATAGTGAAATTCTTGAATCAAATATCTCCCAGGATGTCAAAAATATCCCAAAATACAGCTCAATATATCAGAAAATCCTGACAATACTGTTGATTTACTAGAAAAGATAAATGACATGTAAAACCTTTCTTGTAGCAGCAGAACCTATAAAAATGACATATTGGAACATTTGACCGATTTTTTAAACATCGAGTCTTATCTCCATTCCTGTCTTTTTAGTCTCTGATCATCATGACAAAAGGCAAAGGGAATCTAGTTTGTCAGTATGTGCAATTATTGGTAAAGGTATTAAATGGAACTGGAAAGCTGCAATCAAATGCATAAATGATAAATGAGCCATTTGGAAACTACAACACTAATGAAAAATGGTCACGTATCAGTTATTCTTATGTGTATGTAAAATTTTTGTTATTATTGGTATTAGCCAGGTTCTTTACATCGTGTACAGGCTTAGGGATGTTATACATTGTTGTGCGTAATCAGCTCATACTTACGCCTACTTCATTGTGAATTAAGCGCCTTCATTCAAATATGTGTACTCGCTGTGGTTATGTATCTCATGTATGATACTATGGCTATTTTTTTTGGTATTTATACAGACTTTTATTATGTGTCCTATAATGTGAATCTTATCTCACATATGCTTAGCTTAGCTAATCCAGAGTATGTGCCCCAGTGCATTTGTGCTTATTAACATAAACTCTTAACAGATATCTGCATGAGGTATGCTCTCCATCTTCTATCCACAAAAACATAAAGTCGGCCAACATCTTACTTGATGCTGAGCTCAATGCTCACCTGTCTGAGTGTGGGCTAACAGCTTATTACGAGGTGTGTAGATCTGTTTAGCAAATAAAACAACCTGGTATCCATTTTTCAAATATTAATGGTGATATCTTATCCTTCTTTGTCAGGGACAAAATTTGAGCCCTGGATACGATGCTCCAGAATTCACCAACACCCGTGCCTACACATTGAAAAGTGATATTTACAGCTTTGGGGTGGTTATGTTAGAGCTATTGACAGGTCGGAGGCCTTTTGACAGGTAACTAGAGAGAAAAAAATTTTCTTATCTCACCATTTGCTTTTGTATGCCAAACTATTGCATGTCTTAACATGCAGATCACATTTATTCCTTTTGTTCAATGGCTGACACATTAGTTTGAAGTGAATCTTTAGATGTGCTAAACTTAGCCTGTTCTAGCACAGAGCTAAAAGCACAGCTGATTTCTATATCGATTAAACAAATGTCTTCCTCACTCACACATTAGTGTGTGCGAACTTTTTTTTAACCTGCTAGGAACACTATTATTTTACATTTTCTTTTTGTTGGCTTGAAGTTAATAAGACTAACTATATATCCCTGGTTCCTTACAGTTCCAAGCCAATGGCAGAGCAGTCGTTAGTTTCTTGGGCCATACCACAACTCCACGACATGGGTTCATTGAAGCAGATGGTGGATCCTGCCCTTCATGGACTCTACCCACCTAAATCTTTATCTCGATTTGCTGATGTTATTGCGCAGTGTGTTCTGGTAATACAAGTCAATACTAGAATCATCTAACATGAGATTTTGTGCTTCGACTCCTTTAACTAGTTTTTTTATTGCAAAAAGGGTCAAATTTGGCTATAGGAACTCTACATTTCTGTGGCACAAATGAAACAAATTAAAGTGAATTGTACTGTAGAATGACACTAGGTGATTAGTTTTGTATGAATTTATCTATCACTGGGATTTAAGTTTAGAGGGTTTGTACTTGCTGTTATCTTGTTCGTTGCATTCTCTGTCTATGTTGTTTTTAACCCCATCGCCCTTGGTCTTCTGCAGTTGGAACCTGAACTGAGGCCTGCAATGACAGAAGTGGTGCGATCCTTAGCTCAATGTGTTCGTCCTGCTGGCATTAACAACAAATTGAGTGGAAAGATGAGTACTTCCCTACGGAGTGATGATTCGGATTACGGATACTATTGATGCTAATTTGTACATAGATTCAGTCTGATGGTGGAGAACCGACTTTTATCAAAGCATTTATTGACATATTTATATCTGATTTTCTAGTTCTAGGATGCTAAGTTGTATTGCCACATGCATCGCTTTCCCTTTCTCTCAGGCACTGGTTTCCTTTGATACCCGTAATTATCATCTACCCAAAATAGAAGAGTAGAAGGTTATCCTGAAACCAGTACATGATGTGGCATTGTGTTGTGAGTACGGGTTGCAGTTATGGGATCCACTTTAGGGTTGGGCATGGGCGAGTTGCCGTGCATGGTGACCTGGCCCTGCCCGTCATGGGACGAGACCCGGCTCGGCCCGTAGTGGGTCGGGCTTATGATATACACAGGTCACGGGTCAGACTAGGTCCAAATCGAGACCCGAGGTCAAAGAAATATGCTCGGTCTACCATTGACTCGACTCAATATTGACGTGGTCTAGCTTAGACCAGCCTGATTCGAATTTAATTATTAGTTTTTTTGCGAAAAATAAATGACAAAGGATAATTTAATAGATACAAATACAAAATTAATATAGTTTAAAAATGAAAAATATGGGTTGGTGAGTGAGGTGATATATTTTCCTCCACTCATTGAAATCAGGCTCACATTCATATGGGTTGGTGAATGGTTAGGAATTGGAATGAGTGGATGAGAATAAGACATATCACTATCAAGTACAAAATTTATGTTTGATACCAAGCATACATATTTCTCTCACTCTCTTTCTCTCTCTCTCTCTCTCTCTCTTTATATATATATATTGTTGGTGTTAATTAAATAAAGAATAAATATGAAATAGTTTAGAATTATAATTTAATAGATACAAATATAAAATTAATATAGTTTAAAAAATAAAAAATAGAAAAAATAAAAAAAGAACTATGGCCCAAACTCATAACCCATGGGTCGGGCCGAACCTGGCCCGCGCTCTGGTAGGATAGTGTGGCTAGGTCGGGTCCTATCCTAGCATCTAATATCAAAAAAACAGTCGATGATCCACTCCGACCTGGGCGGGTCCGGTCCCGCCGGACTGCTGACCCGGACCCGCTCGAACCCCGAGTGGGCGGTACAGAACTGGCGCAGCCCACGCCCACCCTAATCCAATCCAAAGTTTTTATGGTCAGAAGCAGTCGTTGAGAATGTGCATGGGTTATTTCTTTACATAGGAGGAGGCTCACATCACGTGTATATCGTACAGGCTAACAGGAATGCAGCTGAACTAGTTGAGTTTGTTACTCAATAACGGACCAGGACTCCAACTAATGTCTCTCTTTTCTGCTCTTGTATGCACATTAGCAGGGCTTCCCTTCATACTTCTGCGATATTATGCTATTCTATTTTTTATTTTGTGCCCCCTTCCCTTCATACTTATGCCGCTATTATGTTATTCTATTTTTTCATTTTGTACCCCACTCCTCGCTTTTTTTTGTGCATTTCAAAAGCAAAGGCGGGTTTTCCCCTTATATAGCCAAAATTTTAGCCCGTTGATTCTTAAACCCACCAATTTGATATTATTGTTTTCTTTGGGGATAAAAAACTGAATAGTGACAATTAAAGCCTATTGGAATTATTATTTTTCCTCAAGAAAACTGATAAATGACTTAAAATAGTTTGAACAAAGTCTTTCCAATTGGATGAAAGAAAATTCCTACAAAGAGTTCAATTGGTTAGAAAATAAGTAAAATAAATATTAATGAACTAGAAAATAAGATAAATAAATAAAACAATTAAGAGGTGATTTCGTCTTAAATAAGCCCTGGGAGGGATAAACATAATATATATTAGTTTTGGTAGGGAAAAGTGATGTGAAAAAAAATGTCCAGAGGGGATAAATGAGACGACCATGTACACTAACAATCATATTATGAGATTTGGTCGACATTCCGGTAAGTAACATTTCCCGATGCTTCCCGTATTGATTTTTCACTGTGAGCCTTTATTTATATGCAATATTCTGACATGGACATCTTATCTCATACAACTAGAACTTGATATATATTCATCTATAATAATGAAGGATCCAAGATTCACTATTTATACGATAGTAATTAAATGGTACAATATTATTACTGTAGCACTAACTGAAGGATCCAAGGTTTACTATCCATGATACAATAAATTTCTGTAGCATTATTACTGTAACACATACATGTACTGTAGTGTTTAAGAACATTACTATAGTATTATTACTGTAGCTCAGACGAGAAACTGTAGCAATTAAAAATGTTGCTGTAGCGCTTACAAAAACTGTATTTAAATACAAAATTACTGTAGCGAAAATAAAAAAATGGAGACCGTGTTTTGCACAGGGTGCACACTAGTATCCTTGTAATTGGAGAATATTCATCTGACTATAAGATCAATTGATGTTCTTTGTAGGAATGCTCGTTGCTTTGATGTCACTGAAAGTATCTCTTTCCTTTTGGAATACGACTATTCCCTACCGATACCTTTGATGGAAACTCATTATGAAGTTGGTGCTCGTAGAACATGTTGCCAATAGATGTTTAATTTGCACACTATTTCCGTGGAGTTATATATAAAGTGCCATGTGTAAAGTAATATCTCACCGAGGACCGAGAGCTGATATTTGAACTAGTGCCCCGTGTGAGATAACATCTTAACAGTGCGCAAGTACGTCACTGATCGCATACTTGCAGCGAAGTCCCATGATCCGACGAAAATTCAGAGCCCAGAAAATAATAAGAGCAAATTTGTAAACTGCTGGTGTCTTATTGAATCAAGTCGATCCCTTGGGGATTTACTAGGTATATTGACATTTCCTCTACAATTCATCTCGGTTGTGCCGGTCCTTGTTTACATGTTCATTTTTGTTACTTACAGAGCTTTCGCTCACCACCTTTTTCAGTGTTGCTGCATTTGTTCGTAGGAAGTGACTTGATATAGGTACAACACCTGCTGGATCTTCCAATCAATAGAGAAGAAGCGTCTAGCATGCCTCTTTGTAGGCCTTTTCGCAAGCAAGTCGTTTCGACCTGTTCGCAAACAATTTCACAGAGGTGAACGTTCACGATTTCATACGCTATAACCCACCATTTTATCTATTTTTAGTCATTTGGATCCATTGGCAAATAGTTTTGCGGAGACCAAAATTTACAGTATCATGAGCTATATAACCCACAGTTTTTAGTTATTTTTAGTACCCCTACCCTACCCGTACCAATACACATACCAGTGCAACCTAGCTTGGGCCAGAATGATCCTAAATTCCATATAAAAGTAAAGTCCTTTAGAAAAAGTTCTCTGGTACGAACAATCAGGATGATATAAGCATGTAATGAATGGATATCATTTTGAATCTGTCAACACCTAGACATTCACAAAGAGGATCCTGAGCTAGTAAGACCCAGCAACAATGATGTAATCAAGTGATCGACAAGTTAATAAATCCATAAAAGTACAGAGATAATAATTTTTGCATCCTCTTGTTAACAGAATACTATTGACATCTACATGCATCTATCATTTTGACGCACTAATAATATAAAAAATAGATTATTTTGATGCAAAAAAGGCAAACAATAAATGCTAAAAAAACTGCCATGTTTCTCACAAGAAAAGTGTTGAAGCAGGTTCCAATTTCTGAGAGGAATCAGCATGAGATTGATGTGCAAGTAAATTTTAACCAACATACAAAAGCAACATACTTCTCCGACACCAAAAACTAAATAGAAATTTGGGATTTGGACACAAATGAATAAATCACTTTTATCAAATTTATGTAACTACCTTCAGTACTGACACTTTGTATTTTTTGCAAAATATTTAGTGGTCAAACTAAAAAGAGTTTCAAGAACCAGGGTTCATACTAGTGTTATAGAGAGGGTACCAGGAAGAGAATGTAAATAAAAAAACTTACTTGACAAGATGACAATTGCTTAAATAACTAGACAGAAAGACTTAATGTAGAATAAACAATAATTTTGAAACAATAAAGATGTAAAGCCCAACAATAGGCATACAACAAAAAACTAATTAATATACAAAATGCATCACAAAATACAAGCTTCACATTAGTATAACTCCTAATTAAATCCAATTTCTTGTGAAGATGAGATTATAGACATGATCATGTGGTTAAGACAAAAGAAGAGGGGAATGTACGTGGTTTGCGCAGGTATTTGTACCTATGCACATGCACACCATGCACACACACAAGGGATGCACACGAGAGGAAGGGAGGGGGGAGAGAGAGAGAACTTCAATGTATTGACCATCTTGAAGCGCAGAATTTTTTCGCCAAGCCATCCTCTGTGAGGAGGGGAGTTTTCCAGATCTTTGCCCTTCAAAGAACATGATACTCTTCCAAGGAGCTTCTGCATAATTATTTTGGGTTTGTCTTACAGCTCCTGTCAAACTCACATACATTTAATGCTACTATGCCTGCAAAAACCAACAAAACAGAAAAGTAAAAGCTTTTTATATTTCTCATTCTCCTCGCGCTTTATAGCATTCACTTACGTTGGGTCAGCCCTGCGCTTCAAAATCAAAACGTAGAGGTTCACCTTCGCGTTTCAAGTTCAAAACGCGAAGATCGCGTTTGGGCGTGATTTTTACCTAAAATCTTGTGCTAATTCGACAGCTCTAGCTGTCTATAAATGGACCACCAAAGGTCAAATCAAGAGTCATCTTGACTCTTGTTTTTTATCAAAATTTCTTAACAAAAATTCTCCGGCAACCTTCACTACTCATCACCGTTGACGATCATCTATTGCCCCCAAGAAAGCTGTTTCAAAATCCAGGCTAGTCGTTAAGGCGACTCCAAG
>NC_033794.1:463595-474440 GCF_001876935.1 Asparagus officinalis | reverse complement strand
GCTCCAAACTCCCCTGATTGGCGGTGAGTTTTAGACTAAGAACTTGCTTCGACAAGTTTAACTTGAAACACGAGTTTAATCTTCGCGTTTTGAACTTAAAAACGCTAGGCTGACCCTCGTGTTTCGAACTTGAAACGTTGGGTCGACCCTCGTGTTTTGAACTTGAAACACGAAGGTAGGCCTCTACGTTTTGATTTTGAAATGCAGGGCTGACCCTCGCGTTTTGAACCTGAAATGTAGAGGTGGACCTCTGCGTTTTGATTTTGAAACGCGGAGCTGACCCTCGCGTTTTAAACTTGAAACGCGGAGATGGACTTCTACGTTTTGATTTTGAAACGCGAGGCTGATCCTCGCGTTTTGAACTTGAAACGCGGGGCTGATCCTCACATTTTCAACTAAGTCTTTTAGACTTTTCTTAGCTCCTTGTTTTCTGGATATTAACTATTTATCTTTTCTAGTTTGCAGTACGCTATCCCGATGAGCCTCTCTCTTCCCGTCACTACTTTGGTCATGTAGGTGGTGCGGACAACAATGTGAAGTTCAATCTACGTCGAGAACTTCCCATTTTTCAGGATCAAGACAAGGAACGTGCGGAGACCATCACCCAAGCTATTTCGACAACTCTTAGGGCTCCAGTCAATGATACTAGATTTGAGACCATAGGCCGTAAGAAATTCAACAAGACGCCTTTTATATTCGAAGATTCTGTTGAAATTGAGACAGAAGTCATGTATGATGGGAACTACAAATGGCTGGGGAGTTGTTGTTCTAGTCTCTTCAACTGCCGGAGTCGGGGACTCTGCATACGAAAGTCCTTAAAATGTAGAAGAAAAGTTCATGGAAAGTTAAAATGAACAATGCTTACCTGCGGGAGAAGTAGCAGTATAAGCCGATGCTTTGTCAGAAATTCAACAAGACGACTTTTATATTCGGAGATTCTGTTGAAATTGAGACGGAGGCCAACCTCAAAACACGAAGGCAAACCTCGCGTTCCAACTTCAAAACGCGAAGGTCAACCTCGCGTCCCAACTTCAAAACGCGAAGCTCGCTCCCGCGCTTCAAAATCAAGACACGAGAGTCATGCCCACGTCTCAAAATAAAAACACAAGGGCCAGCCCTGTGTTCCCATTACAAAACGTAGAGATAGTCACCGCGTCTCAAAATCAAAATGCGAGGGTCAGACCCGCGTTTTAACTTCAAAACGCGAAGGTCAATGTAGGCATATAAAATTGCTTATAGGTCCCCTAGCATAGCTCGGCACAAACCAACGAGCCAACGAGGCGACGAGATCGACGAATCGCACGGAAGCGACGGAATGAATCCACCCGCGTGCAGAATCAAGCTAATGAGTTGAGGAATCAACGAGCCATCCAACCAAGGGGAAACTCGGACGAATCACGATCGAATCAAGATCAATTTCGGACTCGAACTCAGAAGCGGATTTACTGCCAAATCAGGAATCCAACTTACTGCCAAATCAGATCAACCAATCAGAGTCTCAATCAACCGAATCACGGACAGAACCGGAACCAACGGAAAACGACTCGAAAAAAAGTCGGAAAACACCGCCCGCGGGGGCTCGGCCAAAGCCGAGCCACCTCAAGGCGGCTCGGCCTTAGCCGAGCCACCTTGAGGTGGCTCGGTGGCCGAGCCACCTCAAGGTGGCTCGGCCAAGGCCGAGCCACCCTGAGGTGGCTCGGTGGCGAGTATAAACTGCTTCTTAATACTCTGAAAAGTATACGAGTATAAACTGCTTCTTAATACTCCGAAAAGTATACGAGTATAAACTGCTTCTTAATACTCCGAAAAGTATACGAGTATAAACTGCTTCTTAATACTCCGAAAAGTATACGAGTATAAACTGCTTCTTAATACTCCGAAAAGTATACGAGTATAAACTGCTTCTTAATACTCCGAAAAGTATACGAGTATAAACTGCTTCTTAATACTCCGAAAAGTATACGAGTATAAACTGCTTCTTAATACTCCGAAAAGTATACGAGTATAAACTGCTTCTTAATACTCCGAAAAGTATACGAGTATAAACTGCTTCTTAATACTCTGAAAAGTATACGAGTATAAACTGCTTCTTAATACTCTGAAAAGTATACGAGTATAAACTGCTTCTTAATACTCTGAAAAGTATACGAGTATAAACTGCTTCTTAATACTCCGAAAAGTATACGAGTATAAACTGCTTCTTAATACTCCGAAAAGTATACGAGTATAAACTGCTTCTTAATACTCCGAAAAGTATACGAGTATAAACTGCTTCTTAATACTCCGAAAAGTATACGAGTATAAACTGCTTCTTAATACTCCGAAAAGTATACGAGTATAAACTGCTTCTTAATACTCCGAAAAGTATACGAGTATAAACTGCTTCTTAATACTCCGAAAAGTATACGAGTATAAACTGCTTCTTAATACTCCGAAAAGTATACGAGTATAAACTGCTTCTTAATACTCTGAAAAGTATACGAGTATAAACTGCTTCTTAATACTCTGAAAAGTATACGAGTATAAACTGCTTCTTAATACTCTGAAAAGTATACGAGTATAAACTGCTTCTTAATACTCCGAAAAGTATACGAGTATAAACTGCTTCTTAATACTCCGAAAAGTATACGAGTATAAACTGCTTCTTAATACTCCGAAAAGTATACGAGTATAAACTGCTTCTTAATACTCCGAAAAGTATACGAGTATAAACTGCTTCTTAATACTCCGAAAAGTATACGAGTATAAACTGCTTCTTAATACTCCGAAAAGTATACGAGTATAAACTGCTTCTTAATACTCCGAAAAGTATACGAGTATAAACTGCTTCTTAATACTCCGAAAAGTATACGAGTATAAACTGCTTCTTAATACTCTGAAAAGTATACGAGTATAAACTGCTTCTTAATACTCTGAAAAGTATACGAGTATAAACTGCTTCTTAATACTCTGAAAAGTATACGAGTATAAACTGCTTCTTAATACTCCGAAAAGTATACGAGTATAAACTGCTTCTTAATACTCCGAAAAGTATACGAGTATAAACTGCTTCTTAATACTCCGAAAAGTATACGAGTATAAACTGCTTCTTAATACTCCGAAAAGTATACGAGTATAAACTGCTTCTTAATACTCCGAAAAGTATACGAGTATAAACTGCTTCTTAATACTCCGAAAAGTATACGAGTATAAACTGCTTCTTAATACTCCGAAAAGTATACGAGTATAAACTGCTTCTTAATACTCCGAAAAGTATACGAGTATAAACTGCTTCTTAATACTCTGAAAAGTATACGAGTATAAACTGCTTCTTAATACTCTGAAAAGTATACGAGTATAAACTGCTTCTTAATACTCTGAAAAGTATACGAGTATAAACTGCTTCTTAATACTCCGAAAAGTATACGAGTATAAACTGCTTCTTAATACTCCGAAAAGTATACGAGTATAAACTGCTTCTTAATACTCCGAAAAGTATACGAGTATAAACTGCTTCTTAATACTCCGAAAAGTATACGAGTATAAACTGCTTCTTAATACTCCGAAAAGTATACGAGTATAAACTGCTTCTTAATACTCTGAAAAGTATACGAGTATAAACTGCTTCTTAATACTCCGAAAAGTATACGAGTATAAACTGCTTCTTAATACTCCGAAAAGTATACGAGTATAAACTGCTTCTTAATACTCCGAAAAGTATACGAGTATAAACTGCTTCTTAATACTCCGAAAAGTATACGAGTATAAACTGCTTCTTAATACTCTGAAAAGTATACGAGTATAAACTGCTTCTTAATACTCTGAAAAGTATACGAGTATAAACTGCTTCTTAATACTCTGAAAAGTATACGAGTATAAACTGCTTCTTAATACTCCGAAAAGTATACGAGTATAAACTGCTTCATACTCCGAAAAGTATACGAGTATAAACTGCTTCTTAATACTCCGAAAAGTATACGAGTATAAACTGCTTCTTAATACTCCGAAAAGTATACGAGTATAAACTGCTTCTTAATACTCCGAAAGTATACGAGTATAAACTGCTTCTTAATACTCCGAAAGTATACGAGTATAAACTGCTTCTTAATACTCCGAAAAGTATACGAGTATAAACTGCTTCTTAACACTCCGAAAAGTATACGAGTATAAACTGCTTCTTAACACTCCGAAAAGTATACGAGTATAAACTGCTTCTTAACACTCCGAAAAGTATACGAGTATAAACTGCTTCTTAACACTCCGAAAAGTATACGAGTATAAACTGCTTCTTACTCCGAAAAGTATACGAGTATAAACTGCTTCTTACTCCGAAAAGTATACGAGTATAAACTGCTTCTTAACACTCCGAAAAGTATACGAGTATAAACTGCTTCTTAACACTCCGAAAAGTATACGAGTATAAACTGCTTCTTAATACTCCAATAAGGTATATGAGTATAAACTATTCCCTATTTTTGGTTTGAGAAGTTCCTGGAGAATATTGTTTATAAATATTCTTAAGGATAACTCAACCACACTACGCCGGACAACGCGTTGTGCATAAAGACTCGACGCCACAATCAATGGTCAGCTCAAAGGAATCGACTTCAAGTTCAGAAAATTCCGACAAACGGTCAGACAATAAATGCAGCACCGGAACTCTTACAGACTTTCGACAAAGCACCGAAAAGCCTGGAGAATTGAAGGAGTCAAGAACAGAAGCCATTCCGAGGTCCCGTTATACCGACTGAAGGTAGGGACAATCATATCCAAAGTATCCCAGACTCTTCTATAAAAGAACGAGACTGAAATACTTTGGAGGGGGTATCTGTAGGCATATAAAATTGCTTATAGGTCCCCTAGCATAGCTCGGCACAAACCGACGAACCAACGAGGCGACGAGATCGACGAATCGCACAGAAGCGACGGAATGCATCCACCTGCGTGCAGAATCAAGCTAATGAGTTGAGGAATCAACGAGTCATCCAACCGAGAGCGGACTCGGAGGAATCACGATCGAATCAAGATCAATTTCGGACTCGAACTCAGAAGCGGATTTACTGCCAAATCAGGAATCCAACTTACTGCCAAATCGGATCAACCAATCAGAGTCTCAATCAACCGAATCACGGACAGAACCGGAAACAACGGAAAACGACTCGAAAAAGTCGGAAAACACCGCCCACGGGGGCTCGGCCAAAGCCGAGCCACCTCAAGGTGGCTCGGCCAATGCCGAGCCACCTCGGGGTGGCTCGGCCATGAGCCGAGCCACCTCTGGGTGGCTCGGCACAGTGCCGGCCACCCAGAGGTGGCCGACAGTGGCCAGAGGTGGCCGACATTTCCCTTTTTGCAGCCACTGTCCTGAGAGCCTATAAATAGGCCTAGAGATGTTCATTTTCGGAGGTGGAACTTTCAAGAGCCGAAACTCTGCCGGATTGAAGAGTGAACTCGGAGCTTGAAGACCAGAAGACTTGCACATTCAGATCTGATCCTCGGCGACCATCCACGTCAGAAAAGGCAGGATCTCGAGAGGAAGAAAGAACAGATCTGAGATCTACACGAGACTACACTCCAGATCTAAGCTTGGTCTTAGATCTCGAGATCTGAGCGATTATTCCCTTGGTGGATTAATCCCTCCCGGCTATTATTCCCTTCGTGGAATAATACCCGCATACTCGTGTAGATCCGACCGGATCTAGATCGCGCGGTGGTCCACGGATTAACCCCGGCGTCGGCAAAGAACCCACACAAGCAAGCAACCGCAAAACAGGAGCTTGCGATTTGTTCACAAGAGGAAAGTTGTAATTTTTATTTTTTTCTTTGATTTAGTTGTAACCGGATCTATAAAAGACCGGATCTTTGTAACCCAAGATGACAATCATATCAATGAAAAAGAAAACAGTTTTCCACGCGAACAATTAGTGCGTCCCGGAAAGGGAGTTTCAGTTTTTGAAAGATGTAATTGCGGAAACGGCCAAAATTCACAGGCCTGGCGCTTTCAACGAAGAGAAGAGGATATGAAGACGAGAGAATTTCCGAGGGTCACCACAACATGGACAGCAAAGAGACGACATAGATTTCTCAGTCGTTGAGCGTCGCGTGTCCGTTGCAGTCCGGAGCATGAACGAGGAATTATGGTAGCGTGGACAAGATTGCTTCGAAGATTGAGAATCGATTCCGCTCTTTGATGCACAATCAGTGTCCGCGGAAGGAACCCCGGAGATTTATTGATAATCACGGAAGAAATGGCCAAGATGCTGAAGAACGTTTGGCTAGCAGAAAGCAATTTTCAAATTCGAGATGGAATGGCCATGCATCAGATGAGAGAGATGCTGTGAAGCCAGCAAATCCATGGCATTCAGGAACCAGCAAGTGATCGAACCGCCGTACCCGATTGTTAGAAAAGGAGCACGCTAGAAGGATGAAGCTCACGAATCCAAAACTCTGTCAATAAGAGAGGGGTGGTAACGAGGATGCAAATGAGAACAAGTGAAGATTGAAGACAAGATCTCGAGAGCAATCACACATGGTCTCGCTAGAGACGATAAAAACATGCTTCCCTGTCATTACCACGAAATGGATGTCCCTACGCGAGTTCATCTATCACTTACGCCGTTCGATGCGGAAGGGTTTCCCCACCAGATTTGATTTATTTCAATGAACTGGGTATATTTCCGGCAATGAGCCTTTTGATGTGCAGGTCTTCGTCGAACGATCGCGGAGCCGCCTTCGGATGATGGTATCTCCGCCTCAAGACATGCAGCGTAAATAGCTGGACGACGATGGAGAAAATTCCTTTGCTTTCTTCGTCGACAACACCGATGTATCTATCGATCGTTGCTCGAGAGAAGCAGTAAGACGGGGAGTTAGTCACACCTTCGTCAAAGGTTCCGTAACAGCGCATGAACTGCGCGACATCACGATGAGTTGTTCTTCCAGATTGCCATAATAATGGCGTCTTAGACGTATTGGAAGCAATGGGACAGCCGCGCATTGGAAGGATCTGAGGTCCGAGTGGGCAGGGCTGAGCGATTCCTTGAGGAAGAAGCCGAGAGGAACAACGACGGCATAATCCTCTGATCTCAAAACTTCGCCTTCTCGTGGTAAGGGCAAACACTGCAGCTACTGTGTGCTAATCAAGAGGTCACAAAAGCAAGTCCTGAAGCAGCAAGATTCGGGTTCGAGGACTCAAGAGAGTTTCTTCAGGAAGAGTTCAGCCATCTTCGAATCCCTCTGAGATTGTACAAATCAAGGTACAGCCTATCAAATCAGGAGAAGTACAATCATTACAGATCCCAAAGTATGTGCGTACACAGGAGGTCGTTCATCACAAGTTGCTTTAATCTCAAGATATGCATTTAGACCTTTGTTGAGCCGGTGTCTACGCTAAGTAAGCATGAGAATGAGATCGATAGGTATAAGGGTAAAACTGCTTCTCAAAATCAAAGTATACGAGTATACGTTTTCATCCTCCGCCCGGATATAAGAGAGTTAACTTCTGAGACTCCAATAGTATATGAGTTCTAATTGTTTCCACTTTTGACGTGGAAGTTCTGGAGATATTAAGGTAATATTATTAAGGATAACCCGCGTTAGTTAAGTGATATAATGTCGAACATGTTCCGCAGATGACTGGGGTGTGGCGATTTATGTAATGGGAAGTTTCCAAAACCCAGCAATCTAATGAATAAGATCCCATTCTCATGTTATGCATCAACACTATCTCTGTTAGAGTCCTTGGACGTAAAAGTACCATTGGTCAACCTTCTTACGTAGACCACAGTCAAAATCCCTCTCGGATTCCCCAATGAGACGAGAGGTGCCACATGAGCGATCAACTTCCTACAGTTAGAGTTGCTCAAAACACACTTGGTCAACTCTGTACAGTTAGGACACAGTCAATCCCTTCGTTCCCCAATGAGAGGGTCCAAATTGAGCGATAAACTTATACGTTAGGATTGTTCAAACACCACTTGTAAACTTCTTACGTTTAGCGACCACAGTCAAATCCCTCTCGATTCCCTCCAATGACGAGATGTCACTTTCAATCGAGTGATCAACCTGCCTACAGTTAGGTCACCTAAATCCTGTTGGCAACCTTCCTACAGTTAGAGCAAATATAATTGTTCTCGATAAACGAGATTTATCTTTTAGTTCGTAATCACTTCGACAGTTGCGGTTTCTGATCTTTCGAATCTCGAGTGGAGTCCACTCTGGTTTCACGCTTCGGTTCTGGGGGGAGATCCACCGTCGGTCTCTTTCGCTGAAGATAGATATAAATATTTTTTCATGTCGGGAGTAGGGTATAAAATTATTCCTCTCCCGGTTCGGTTGTCTGATGCCCAGAGAGGACATCACTTTTTCACTCCAAAAGTCTTGCTGCCTCAGCAGGTACAGGATTTTATCCGATACTAAGAAGGATTTAGTCACGTCTAACAGCGTTGCCGCGGGTTATAGTCTTTCACGATTGAAGAGACAAGATTTCGCTCTAGGAAGTTTATCACGAATCTAAGCTGGGATAGTCTGCGCTACACCCTAGCGGTTTTAGTCTTTTCGCATCAAAAGAACAGAGTTCTTTCGGGGTATTTTTATCCTGAACCTAGCAGGATAAGTTTGCGCTTAACCTGCGCTGGCGTTAGTTCTTAACCGTAAAGAAGCCTCCACATTTTCAATGTGGCAGGTTGTTTTAATAAACAATCCATCCTCATCACGCGATGGGATTCATCCTGAATCTTAAGGAAGGATATGTCGCACCTAAACACGTGTCGCGGTTTTGTTTTTACGAGGGAAAGAAGCACCTCAGATACAGTCTGGGGTATTTTATCCCGAGCTAAGGTGGGATAAGTCACGTCTAATAACGTTGCTGGTAGCTTTCATACAATGGTTAAAGCCTTGTATTAATCAATAGCACAAAAGTCTAAGAGAATTCATCTCTTAGCACAACTGTTACGATGCTCGGACGGATTTCGTTCAATCCGATGCTAGCCGATCAACGGTAGTCGTAAAGGCTATAATCGTTAAAGGCTTGGCAGGTAGCCAAATCCTAAAGTCAACGCCTAACACGCGTCGCCGGGTAGTCTATTCCCTGTGTAAGACGAAGTCTACGTATTCGAAGTCGTAGATCAAGTCTAAGGGGTTATTTCTTTAGACACAACGTCACAGTGCGGAACGGATAAGCAATCGCATGTAAGCCGATTCAAACGGTAATCGGTAAAAGCATGAAAATCGTTGAGGGCTGAGGATTTTGCCAAAATCCAAGTCACACGTTGATAACGTTGCTGTTTATGTCTTCTTGCACAGGAGAAGACGGAGTCTACGTTTCAATTATAGTAGCCACTAAAAGAGTTAACTTTTTAGCATAACGTACATGCGGACGGATTTAACTCCGCATGCTAGGGCCCGTAAACGGTAGTCAGGGTAAGGCGCATCAAAACCGTTGATGGCTGGGATTTGAAAATCTATAATAGCAGAGTCATATTGACGATAGCTTCATTGTTGGTCTCGTGCTTGAGATTCCGCGCACATTCAAACCCTGTAAGGTTAAGCCGGAACGCTAACCCTTAGGTCAAGCCAGTCAACGCGTTGCAAGGCAAACAGGTCAACGATACGACTTCCAAACCCTAAGTGCAACGCGGAAAGCGTAACCCTAGGTAACGCGCAGTCAATGACGTTTCGATCAAAAATCAGTACACGTTCAAAACCCTAGGTCACTGCCGCGCACACGCAAACCTAGGTCACGCCAGTAACGCGTTGCAATAACAGTCAACGTACGACGTCAAACCTAGGTCAGAGCGACATACGCGTAACCCGGGGACACACGCCCAACAGGAGAGACTAGGTCAACGCCAGTCAATGCGTTGCCGCATCAAAAAATCAAAGTACGCGTTCAAAACCCTAGGTCACGCGTACAAAGCTACCTAGGTCAACGCTTCAATGGCGTTGCAATGAAGAATCAATATCCGAAAGTATACAGTATAACTGATTCTTAATACTCCATAGGTATATGAGTATAAACTATTCTATTTTTTGTTTGAGAATTCCTGGAGAATTTGTGTTATATAATATCTTTAAGTAACTTCACTACACTACGTCGGAGCACAGCGTTGTGCATAAGACTCGCGGCCAAATCAATGGTCAGCTAAAAGGAATCGACTTCAAGTTCAGAAAATTCCGACAAACGGTCAGACAAATAAATGCAGACGGAATCTGTACAGATTTCGAAAGCACGAAAAGCTGGAGAATTGAAGGAGTCATAGAACAGAAGCCATTCCGAAGGTCCGTTATATGCGACTGAGGTAGGGACAATCATACCAAAGTATCCGACTCTTTCTATAAAGAACGAGACTGAAATAATTTTTAGGGGTATTCTGTAGGATATAAAGATTACTTTAGAGTCCCTAGCATAGCTTTCGGCAACAACGACCAACGAGCGCGAACGAGATCGACGAATCGCGACGGAAGCGACCGGAAGTGAACAGCACGGTGCAGACCAAGCTAATGAGTTGAGAGATCAACGAGTCATCAAACGAGAGCGGACATCGGACGAAATCACGATCGAATAGAGATCGATTTCGGACTCGAACTTCAGAAGTGGATTACTGCAAATCAGGAATGCTCAATTACTGCCAATCAGATATCAATCAGAGTCTCAGGTACGAAACAGACACGAGAGCAACGGAAACGACTCGAAAGTGTCGAAAACACGCCCGGCGGGCGCGTCGCCAAAGCCGAGGCACCTCAAGGTGGGCTCGGCCAAGCCGAGCACTCGGGGTGGCTCGCAAGCCGAGCACCCAAGGTCGGCTCGACAATGCGATGCCACTTGGGGTGGCTCGCGCGGGCCGAGCACCTCGGGGTGCTCGGCACAAG
>NC_033794.1:444373-463570 GCF_001876935.1 Asparagus officinalis | reverse complement strand
TGAGCACCAATAGCCTGAAGGATTAAAGGAAATCAAGGACAGAAGCCAGTTCGGAGTCCCGTTACACCGGACTGAAGTGGGGAAATCATATCCCAAAGTATTCCGACTCTTCTATAAAAAGAACGAGGTTCTTGCTGAAAATACTTTGAGGGTATCTCGTAGGATATAAATTGCTTATAGGTCCCTTAGCCACAGCTCGGCACAAAACCGACGAACAACGACGGCGACGAGATCGACGATCCACGCAGAGTAACGAAATACGTCCATTCGGCATGCTGGGATTCAAAGCCAAGCTGTTCGCAGAGATGTCAACGAGTCATCCCAACCCAAGGGGAAACCGGACGATCACGATCGAATCAAGATCAATTTCGGACTCGAACTCAAGAAGCGATTTACTTGCAAATCAGGAATCAATTCTACTGCCAAATCAGGATCATCAAATCAGAGCCAGGTCAACCGAAACACAGACAACAAGACAACGGAAAACGGACTCGAAAAAGATCGGAAACACCGCCGCGCGGGCTCCGGCCAAAGCGAGCCACCTCAAGGTGCGTCGGCCAAGGTCAGCACCTGAGGTGGCTCGGTGGCCGAGCCACCTCAGGGGTGGCTTTCGGCCAATGCCGAGCCACCTTGGGGCTGCTCGGCGGCAGGCCGAGCCACCTTCGGGCGTTGGCCTCGGTGGCGAGCCACCTCGGGGTGGCTCGGCCATGAGCCGAGCCACCTTCAGCTGGCTAGGCACCAGTGCCGGCCACCGCCGAGGCTGGCGACAGTTGGCCCTGACGGGTGGCCGACAGTGGCCAGAGGTGGCGAACAATTCCCTTTTTGCAGGCCACTGTCCTGAGAGACCTATTAATTAGGCCTAGAAGATGTTCATTTTCAGAGCGTCGAACTTTCAAGAGGCCGAAACTCTTGCCCGGATTGAGAAGACAGTGAACCCGGAGCTTGAAGACCAGAAGACTTGCACATTCAGATCTGATCCTCGGCGACCAATCACGTCAAAATAGGCCAGCGATCTCGAGCAGGAAGAAAGAGCAACAATCTAGTCACACGAGATACACTCCAGATCTAAGCTTGCGTCTTAGATCTCGAGATCTGAGCGATTATTCCCTTGGTGGATTAATCCCTCCCGGTATTATTCCCTCGTGGAATTAGATACCCGCATACTCGTGTAGATCCGACCGGATCTAGCACTCGCGCGGGTCCACGATTAACCCCGCGCGCTCGCCAAAGACCCACACAAGCAAGCAAACCGCAAAACAGACTTGCGATTCGTTCGAAAGGCAGGAAAGTTGCTAATTTTATTTTTTTTCTTTGATTTATGTGTAAACCGGATCTATAAGATCCGGCGATCTTTGTAATCCAAGACGACAAATCATTTCAATGAAAAAGATAACAGTTTTTCCGCGAAACAATTGCTAAAATATTATTTTTTATTATTATATTTGCAAAATATTACATTCAAGAACACAAAAGCAAATAATATACAAGAAAATAATTAAACATTAACAACAATGTACAATTTACAATTTAGTATGCACTTAACTATCTGAATTAGTGTATTTCCTCCATAGCATGATCTATCAATGCTATTACGGAAGCAAATATGGGCATCTTTATCCTTTGACTTTTTGCAATAAATTGACGTAAATCTTGTAGTTTCATCTGCTACTCATATTTAACTTCTGGGTGCTGCTTGCACTCACTTCTGAATTGGTCATAAAGATTCACGTTCATCCTTGATTATTCATATTGCTGCATAATATGCATGCAGTCATTATGTCATTGTATACATGCTTTTTTCCAAAAAAGTTCTTGAATCCTGCCACAATCTGCATATCTGATTGAGAAGGAACTGCCGGACTGCACGTTCTACATCCTTTGTTACATATGCTTCCTGTTCATCGCAAAATATTTTTTTCTTCCTACCTTGTGGCTGTTGGATTGTTTGTACAATAGTAGCTCATTTTGAATATTACCATCAGCCTAAAATACATTAAGCCCCATATTATTACCTTTTCCTTGAATAAACATAGTGAGCCGAGCGACAAATACCTTTGAGCTGAGGTTGGAGAAAAAGATTAGATAACTCAGCACATTGAATATCATTATTGCGTGCCGGGCATAGACAAAAATATGCGTGTCATATCCAACATCATATCTGTCACAGCTTCAAGATAATAGTTGGTGACCCACTACGCCTGTGTATTGCCAAAGACCCATGTGTTGGATAATTTTTTTATTTCCAATGCATACAATCAAGACCCTAACATTCCTGGAAAATCATTTTTTTACCGAATATAGAGTAGGCCCTTAGCAATATTGTTAAGCAGTTTAAGGTGTTCGTAGATACCGCTCTGCCGATTATTCCCACCGCATATCATGACAATAATGCTTGTCATACTTTCAATTGCTGTTGACTCGATCTATTTTAACGCTATTCGTCCATAGCATCAGCTGGTAGACGCTATGCCAACATGCTGAAAACCAGCTGTTACTTTCTGTACGGTTGATAATCCATTCTACCAAAGTCCCATGCATTTCATTCTTGGAAATGATCGTCATGATCTTTCACGCATCAACAATACGAATGAACAAACTTCTTGACATCCGGATATCGAAAAGACGAAACATATTTCATCCAAACAGTGGATTATCGACAAAGAGTAATATATGACAACATGCTGAATTGCGTAGTTTCATCGATCGCGGTTGATCACTGTCATGACCGCAGAATCGAGCCCCCATGAATCGCGTTCGGTAGTTTTTGTGACCGTAAATTCTTAGCGATGATCATCGTTGTTGTGAATTGTACTCACAACATTACTTCTTCGTTTCATCAATCTCTGCAATGATATTGAGTCAGAACATCTATCATTATCCGAGATGCAAGACTTGTGATAAATATGATGGAACTCAACATAAAAATTCATCTTTGGTCAGTAAGAATAAGAATGACGTGAGGTATGCAGAAAATGGAGATGAATAATTTTAACACAATAACGAATACTATTGTGTGATGTACTAATCTAGTATGCTTTTAATAAAACTTTGCCTGAGTTGTGTATACGTTGGACCAATGATGTAAAGCTGATTCAGTTTTTTAAAAAAATGATTCCACTCGTACAATAGTTTCACACAATTCAAGAAGAGCTGAGATGTTATACGATTGGACAATGCTGTAAAGCCTGCAGTTTTAAAAATATGATGTCCCACTCGTACAAAGCTTCAACACAATAAGAAAGCTTAAGTGTTTATCGATGGATAATGTGTAAAGCTGATCTAGTTTTAAAAAAAAATGATTTCCACTCGTACAAAGCTTTCAACATAATTCAAGAACTGAGTTGTGTATTACGTTGGACGAACTGTGATAAAAGCTTGAAATCTCAGTTTTCAAAAAAATTTGATTCCCACTGATAAAAGCTTTACACAATTCAATGGAAAGCTGAGTTGTGTACTATGTTGAGATAATTGTGTCTAAACCTGATCAGTCTTTGCCAAAAATTTGATTCTAATTCATCCTCACTCTTCTCATAAAAGTCCTTTTCAGCAACGAAAAACTCTAGAGAAAGAGCATATCTCGGATCTTTCAGTCATTAGGTTACGATTGAGCTTCTATAATGCGTTGGACAATGTGTAAAGATGACTATTCTGTTTTCAAATAAAGATATATGATTCACGCCCACTCGCTACAGATCACTCACTTATTTAGATGTATATTCATTATGTCATCCTCATTTCTCGTCTTTTTGCCGAGCCACCTCGGGGTGGCTCGGTGGCCGAGCCACCTTGGGGTGGCTCGGCCATGAGCCGAGCCACCCCAAGGTGGCTAGGCACAGTGTCGGCCACCCCGAGGTGGCCGACAGTGGCCCGAGGTGGCCGACAGTGGCCAGAGGTGGCCGACATTTCCCTTTTTGCAGCCACTGTCCTGAGAGCCTATAAATAGGCCTAGAGATGTTCATTTTCGGAGGTCGAACTTTCAAGAGCCGAAACTCTGCCGGATTGAAGAGTGAACTCGGAGCTTGAAGACCAGAAGACTTGCACATTCAGATCTGATCCTCGGCGACCATCCACGTCAGAAAAGGCAGGATCTCGAGAGGAAGAAAGAACAGATCTGAGATCTACACGAGACTACACTCCAGATCTAAGCTTGGTCTTAGATCTCGAGATCTGAGCGATTATTCCCTTGGTGGATTAATCCCTCCCGGCTATTATTCCCTTCGTGGAATAATACCCGCATACTCGTGTAGATCCGACCGGATCTAGATCGCGCGGTGGTCCACGGATTAACCCCGACGTCGGCAAAGAACCCACACAAGCAAGCAACCGCAAAACAGGAGCTTGCGATTTGTTCACAAGAGGAAAGTTGTAATTTTTTATTTTTTTTCTTTGATTTAGTTGTAACCGGATCTATAAAAGACCGGATCTTTGTAACCCAAGATGACAATCATATCAATGAAAAAGAAAACAGTTTTCCACGCGAACAGTCAACCCCGCGTTTCAAAATCAAAACACGAGGATCAACCCCATGTTTTCAAAATCAAAACAGGAGGATCTACTGCCTTGATAGCACTACTATCTGCTAAAGTAACTAAAAAGGAGAGACAATATACTAGTGATGAATATCACTAGCGCAAATCTGATAGTTGTACGACATGTCTGCAAGCATGCAGACATCTATGTGCTCCCATGGTGAGCATGCAGACACCTTGTAAAGGAGCACATAGATTTTGTCTGTGCAGTGCTGTGCTCACCTGAATCACCCACCAAATCTAAGAATTACTCCCATGGTGAGGACCTGGACTTATAAATGCCAAATAAACTTTCATAAGCAATTCATCTTTCAAAATAAGTGCTTTGAAATGTGATCTGTAATTTTGCCTACATTAAGCTTGTTGAGTTTGCTGCCATCTTTAGGTGGGCTTCTTTTCAAGCCGGGAGGAAGCAACATGCAAAATCCCACAACACTTTCTTTTCTCCTTGTTGTCTTTGCTCAATACATTAACGAGAATAATCAGATTGTCACTTGCAACAATGGTGTTATTGCTCCACCATCAAGGCTTATAGAACTAGCCAAAAGTCAGGTACTAATAGTCAGGGTCGGATTTACATATGAGTTAGGGGTGCAACTACATCCAAACAATTTAAAATTTGCCTTTGATTTCTTTTAAATTTGCTAATCGTGCTCCTAGTTTTAAAATATTTGCACCCAGTACTCTCTCACTTTTTCTTAACTATCATATTATATGCAAAATACCATGAAAAGTAGTAGCTAAAGCGTATTAAGCTACATTCTTGTTAGGTACTATAATTTTATTATATTATATTTTTATTTAAGGTAAATAGATACTTATCGCTCCCCCTCCACACACACACACACAAAGAAAATTTTCTGCATCCGCCACTGCTAATAGTTGTATCTCCTAGTCCTCAGTACAACAATACTAAGGATGTCATCTTGATTCAAATGTGACTAAACTATTTGAAAGTTTAGCTATAAATAGGCTCACCACAGTCAAAGCAAATTTCTAGATTGTACAAGAATATTTTAGGTACATGCATTTTCATTCTGGCATACCTCAAACGCCCCACCCCCACCACACACACTAAAAATGGAAAAAAGAAAAATCCATCTGCTACCTTTTTGCACAAGTCCGTGTCGTCGTTTGCAACAAGTTATACTGATTTTAGGAATTATAACTATTTTATTTCCTTAGTTTACTCAATGCTCGTTTAATTAGGGTTAACGGTAGATTGTAATTATAAGTTAAACATAGTTAAATAAGAGTCCAAAAACTCAGGGTAATATAATTAGGGTTAGGATTAGGAACATAGTTAAATAAGAGTCCAAAAACTTAGGGTAATATAATTAGGGTTAGGATTAGGGATATTAATGCTAAACTAGTTTATTTAGAGTTGGAATTAAGTTGTTATTACTATACTAAAGTTTGTTTAATTAGGGTTCTGGAGTTAGGGTAATATAATATTATTAGGATTAGGCATACTTTGTACTAAAGTTTGTTTAATTAGGGTTCTGGAGTTAGGGTAATATAATATTATTAGGATTAGGCATACTTTGATGGGATTATTTTACTAACAACTATTAGGGTTAGTTAGGATTATTAAAGTAAAATTCGTTCAAATAGGTTTCTGGAGTTAGGGTAATATAATATTATTAGGATTAGCCATACTTTGATGGGATTATTTTACTAACAACTATTAGGGTTAGTTAGGATTATTAAAGTAAAATTCGTTCACTTTGATGGGATTATTTTACTAACAACTATTAGGGTTAGTTAGGATTATTAAAGTAAAATTCGTTCAATTAGGGTTAGGATTAAGGGTAAATTTAACTATTAGGGTTAGTTAGGATTATTAAAGTAAAATTCGTTCAATTAGGGTTAGGATTAAGGGTAAATTTAGGTTAAAGTTAGTTTAATTAGGGTAATAGTATTCGGGTTAGTATTAGCATTATTTTGGGTCAATTGGATTAATTAAAGTAATTAGGGTTGTGACATGAGTTATTTAAAGTTAAATTAGTTAATTAGTGTTAGGATTGAGGTGATTTTGGGTTAGAGTTAGTTGAATTAGGGTTCTAGACTTGGGTAATGTAGTCAAGGTTAGTACTAGGATTATTTTGGTTGTTCAGTTAAGGTTCTAGATTTAGGGTAATGTTAGGATGAGGATTATTTTGGTTAGCATTATTTTGATGAGAGCTCTTAGGGTCAAGATTAGGGTTTTTAAGTTAGGGGTTTGGTTAGGGTTAAGGTCAATTAGGCTTTTATTTGGGAAAATAATACAAAAGCAAAAATAAATCATTACATCGCATAATAAAACTGAAAAATACCATACAATCATACCTCAAAAAATGGGAGTAATAGTGGCGGCTACGGGTTCCAGTTAGTACGAATGTGGGTGGCGGCGGCTAGCTGTGGGTGCCAGGTCAGGCGGATACCACCGGCTCGTGAACTAGGTCTGGGTCTGCTTGTGGGATCTCGAACGGTCTGCCTATGGCCTATGGGAACGAGAGAGAGAGTGTGTGTGTGTTTGTTCAGGTGGTGATTTTTTAGAGTGAAGTAAGTGCGGGGAGCTTTCCTACAATAATTTCAGGCGTGTTTGTTCAGGGGGTGATTTTTTAGAGTGAAGTAAGTGCGGGGAGCTTGCCTACAATAATTTCAGAATGCCCCTACAAAATACGTACATGGTTAGATTTTCTATGGTTTTATTTCCGTTATTCCTTTTATTTTTGCTCAAGCAGGATGATGGAAAATTTATCATGTCAGGTTCCTTTCGGGGGATGGATCCATAAAAATGCATCTATCCCAATAACAAAGAAATCTGATTTGAATGATCCGGTAGTAAGAGCTAAATTGACTAAACACGAATTTATTCAATCACATAGTTTGGGATCCTAGAATATGACGTCCATGTGCAATTTATTGGATTGTATCGAAAGGCCTATAGAATTAGAAATTTCCTATTGGGCAGGTTCATTTCAGGGTCAAATAGATAGCTTTGGCCGTCAGTGATGTGCCCATCAAAACTTTGCTGATTTCTACTAGTGATACTGATATGTTCTATTTTAAGGGATGATAGTGTATCGTTATTCTGTCTCATTTTATCCTCAGTAATCCCAACCATAAAAAATAAAAGAAATATAGAAAGAAAGAATCAAAAAAAGGGGGCAAAAACCTTTAGGGTTAGCTATTATTTTGTATCGCTATTATTGTGAGTTGAGGAAAATTTTGAAGTATTAGATTTTTTTTTTTTTTGCATCAATTAATATCAATTTTTTTCACTATACAATGCGCAAGGTATCAAACATATATTAATTGAAATAAAAGCTAGCTGCTAGTGCACAAAGTTTCGAATTGATATGAAGTACTACTCAACAAATAATTTGCTAATGATGATGCATTATGTCGCAGGTGGATTATATTCTGAGTGACAACCCATTACAAATGTCCTACATGGTAGGTTATGGCGATAAGTTTCCGCAGAGGATCCACCATCGCGCTTCCTCTCTACCATCTATGGACGTGCATCCTGAGAAGATCCCTTGCAAGGGTGGAACACCATTCTACTTGAGCAGTCAACCCAATCCTAACTTGTTAGTTGGAGCCATCGTGGGAGGACCCGACGAGGATGATCGGTACCTCGACTTGAGATCTATGTTTACGCAATCAGAGCCCACCACTTACATAAATGCACCCATGGTTGGACTCTTGGCATATTTTCATGCCAATGCATGATGATGATTCATTCCTTTGTATTGGTTGTTCCATTTCATATATCGAACTTTAGCAATATTCAATTTGTCTTTGCTTACCTTTTGGGCTTTTTTTTCTTTGAATTTTTTTTCTTCTTTTACCACTCTTTTTGTGCCTGCGTAATGTAACCTAATCATTACGTAAAACGGTTCATGTGAATTAGTGCAATTATTGTTCTTACAATGCTTTTGGTTCCACTGACACCAGACACAGTTGACATCATCATCTGCTAATTAATGTTAATAAGCCAATAATCCATATTAAAGGGTAATTAGCACAATAATTACACTAATTATACGTAATCATATCCTATCGGTTATAGATTTGAGTAACCATATTCGTATTTTAACGAATACAATTACGGATATTTCCTCGAATACGGATAAACTTTAGCACCCCTAAGGGCAGGCGTGAGGTTGGGGTTTAACGGCGTCAAAGTTATGATGGGGATATTTTGGTTAGAGAGAAATTGTGGAGAGGTTAGGGATTTGGGGGGAGATTGTGAAAAGAAATAGGGATGGGATTATTGCAATTTTTTAATTTTTGGATCATGCCATTTTAGGGGGATTTCTGATTTATGTGCCACAACAGTATTTTCGTGCCACATCAACACCTTCACAAAACCAACCAAACAGATAAAAAACAAAGAAAACTGACAGAGAAGCGCACTTTTTTTACCACTTCCAATTGTTTTCACTTCACCAGATGCCCAACCGGATAGCCCTTTATAGGGCTGGGCATATTCGGTTCGGATCGGTTTTAAGCTCAATCCGCATCCAATCCGAATTTTTCGAATTCTCAAAACTCTCATCCAGATCCAGATTTTTTTCCCTTCATCCGAATATTCGTCCCAACCGAAATTCGGATCGGTTCGGATCGGTTTCGGTTTTGGACCGAATTAATACTATTTCACAAAAATTTGCCCACACCTGAGATCATTGTCTATTAATTTCTGATGAAGTATCATTATTTGCCCATTTTGTCTACTTAACTTTTCCCCCAAACAATGAAATGTGGAGCTTGTTTGAAGTAACACCATTGCCACAGCTAACAAAAAACCGAAATCAGTGAAATGAGCGCAAACCATATCAACAAGTACATATGGTTACGTAACATTCAAATATTAATTAACTATAATCAAAAGGTTATCTTTCATTTCTTGGAAAACAACTTAACATGCCTCTAGTAGAATTTGAAAGCTTATATGAGGTTTCACCGATTTTAATGCGGGCATATACGCTAGCAGGCCCAATGAAAAAGGAACTATACAATATAAACATGTATGTAAACATAACAATCAAATTACCGAGCAATTATATAGCTTAATGTTCAAGTGATGACTCACTAATAAGAAAGCTATTCCATCCGACTTCGTCCGAACCAAAAGTCCTTTCCATTTTGATCGAATTCTGAACGACGAAGTCCTTCCCATTTTGAGCAATATGAATATCCGACAAAGAACGAATTAGAAAATTCGGTTCGGTTTTTTTTCGGGCGGTTCAGGGGTTCAAATCGGATCCAAACCGCTTTAATTCGGTTCGGACGGTTTAGAGTCTTATTCTCATCCATTTAATCCGGTTCGGTTAACCGGCCCGCTTTTTCGGGCGGTTTTTTCGGTTGAACCGATTTTTTTCGGTTTTTGCCCACCCCTAGCCCTTTACCCAAGAAACCAACCATGCAACTAGAACCTGATAGCTACAGTAATTACCCAGGAAAATGGGCCATGTTGAAGGGAACCGGACAGAGTGTTCGTGGGAAATTTGCAATAAGAAAATGATAGAATTGAATTTGATTTATTCCTTCTAACAGCTTAGAAAAAGAATATTTACAATTCTCTCAATCTCTAACTGATTACAATTTAAATTTCCGATTACAAAAGAGAAGAAGATCGGCAAAGATCCTCCCCTTTATTTAACCTAGGTTCTTCACAGTAGCGATGAGATGCCTCCCTCGACTTTCGTATCGAGTTTGCTTCTCGTTGACAATCCGAACGTCTCACTTCACTAGAACGATATCTTCTCCACACGATTTAACGTTGTAGAGAACTTGCAAAGCAAATTTGAAATTAACTATTAATAAGTTTAGGAACTCAGAGCGAGTTTAAACTCTTGTAAAAGAGTTGATTTGATTCGAAAATCAGTTATAGCCAAGAACGAGCGTCTCTGAGGCGATCTGCTTCAATGTCGTCGGTGGCAGTTGCCGGCGAGGAGTCAAAGGCACGGTTTAGAAAGTTGGAGTTTGGGGATCGGAGGAGGCTTCTCGATCTTATTTCTGGCAGGGTACGGCAGTGAATCCCGACGGATCTTGAGCTCGTCCCTCTGTTTGCCAACAGCTTAGAGGGGGAGATGATGGTGGCTGATTGGAGACTTGAGCGTGAGAAGAAAGGAAAGAGAGAGAGGTGGCCGTTTTGGAATTTGGAAAAAAAAACTTTCTCATTGTGTTGTGTTAGAAAGGTAAATAAGGGTTGAAACACAAGCATTTCATGTGTTTGGTGCTTTGTCACACAAAAAATAATATGGGGGGCCTTGTCACAATAGCTTTTTTATTTTGGGGTCTTGACACATTTTTCCCTTTTTAAACACACAACCTTGTTGGAGTTAGTAGTCAATAGGAAATGAAAAAATTGCCATTTTAACGACAAAAAAATTCTTATTTAACTACAAAAAGAATTGCCATTTTAACAAACAAAAAAATTGTCATTTTAACAACAATAACAAAAAAAACTCTATTTAATTTGAGTTTAATATCACTGTCTCTTCTATGTCTACGGTGTCTTCTATGTCAACTTTTTCTTTGATTTGCGTTTAGTATCATTATTGATGAAATAAAATGTTTTTTAACTATTGATGGATCCTTTTATGCGTTCTTAATTAATTTATTTATTTATGAGAAAACAAGAGTAACTGGAATTTAGTAAGGTTCTAGAATCACTCCACATATTACATTTAGTTCTTAATTCAATTGGCCTGTCGCATGAGGGCATTCAATTTCTATGCATTAGTGAAATATATATTATCTACCAATATAATAAATTTACATTTCTTCATGCCGTTTTATATTTTACGCTTTAAATGCTCCAAAATGAAATGAATTAATGGTTTACAAACTTAAAACATTTCTTATTTCCCCTTCTCTTTTATATGTTTAGGATCCTGATGGCCTTAATATGGAGTGAAGTATCAACAGTTCCTATCTAGAAAGCCAATAAACTAGGTAATCATAGGTCCATTCATATTTATATCATACATTTAAACTCTGTTTAAGAAAACATTCAATTTAAGAATTGAACAAGTAAACGAAATTTAACTTGGGCTGATTCAAGTTGGTTTAACTAAGGTAGGGTTTTAACCACACCTGATTTAAGTTCAAAGAGAAAATCATAACTTGTCTGTCTTTGTGGTAACTAGTAGCAATTGGGAGACTAATTATATCTATTTAAATTTTGATGGATGTAGTTCAATTTATTAATTTTGGGGACTACTAGTTTAAACTAATAGTTTAAACAGCCATAAAAATAACTAAAGCCTATGGATGCTAGCCAACTAAATAGCAAAATGTAAACGTTTTTCACCCGTCAACCAAATTGTTGCCTGGGCTTTAGTTAAGCCCACACATTTCTCGTAAAATCCAAAATGCACAAACCAATTATTTTTGAACAAAGAAGATGATGCAACTGAAAACCAAGATACTCAAAAGTACCCTATTTCTTCATCTTCCAACCAATTCGCATATTCTAATGGGTTGATTTGAGACAAAATTTTGATATCGGAATAAAAAATATATAGATAGATGGAAACAGACTTGTTTTTAGTTGCGCATTGATTTTGAGATGAATATGGGTTTGAGTTGAATCTCAGATTCAAGGTTACTAGCTCTAACCCTATTTAACACCCTTTTTCGTTTTTATTTTTGCATCAGAAGACATAGAAGTGTGTTTACCTAGATATTAAGGGCTTTAATTTTAGATAACATATACGCTTTACTTCTAGTACTGACGATCCCGAGCTTTCCTCATCCAAAGACATTCGGGACTAATAATTTTGCTTCAAAATTAAGATGTCACTCAATCATAGGCCACGACGCTATGACATTCTTGGGCTCGTACCCTCCTCAATGACAACGATGAGTTTCTATGACTAAGGACTGCCGCTGTGATCTGTTTTGACGGTGGAAAAATCTCAGGCGTTAATCCTAAGATTGGGGGGGGTTGGGGGGGATCTGGATCGTTTATCCTTGGGCCAGGCTGACCTTAGGGTAACTGCTAGATCTCTAGGATCCCTCATTTGAGAGATGAGATTAGTAAGTTGTAAGGTCAAAGTCAGGGGTGATTAGTAGAGTGGCGAGGTGGGTTTTCGAATTTAAGGTTTTTGTAATAAAATAAAGTGCATTACATGTGAAACACAATCATTTGAGGAGATATCAAAAATAAATAAATTCAAAGTCAGGGGTGATTAGTAGAGTGGCGAGGTGGGTTTTCGAATTTAAGGTTTTTGTAATAAAATAAAGTGCATTACATGTGAAACACAATCATTTGAGGAGATATCAAAAATAAATAAATCGTTTGGGTTGAAAAGCAAATAAGTTTATGTACTTGCCTGTTTGGGTTTAAACGCGGAAGTAGGAATCCCAATTGTGCTCAGGATGTTGATAATACATAAGAAGAAGGCTCAGGTTAAAGGTGAAAATTTAAGGGGCCCTTTTCCAAATGGACCGCACTTTTAAAAGTGAGGTTATAATACAGATGAACTGAAATGAGCTTCCCTTTAAACAAATCCTAAACCCATTGGGCCTATTTTGAAAACAAATTAAGAACACAGGCCTTAGTGTATAACCAAATAAAATTTAGAAGTTGAAATAGGACTAAGTCCTGCATACTAAGGAAATTATATGTGCCTTTGTTTATTAAAAAAGACAAATCTAGTGGGCGTCTGTTGGTAATAATAACAATAGTGAAATTGGCAACATCCATCTATTATCTATTATTATTATCATTATTGCTATCTAATAAAGTAAAAGCCTGGTGTTTTCTTTTGACAAGTGTCGATTTTCTACATAATTATCCCTCTCAAAACCGCCCATTTACTTACGAATTAAACCCAGCACTCTTTCATTCCCCACATTTATCTCTGTGATAATTTCTTTTATCTTGAAAATAATCATTTCTAAAAAAAATTGCATCTTTCTAAGGGCAGCGAACCATTATCTTGGCAAAAGATAACTTTTGTTTCATCTCCGATCTCCAGCTCCCATCTTTCCCTCCCACAAAGTTCTTAGTTCTACTTTTTTCACCTTCCCAGAGCAATTGTCTTCTTCCTCCCCTCCCCTCTTATGTCCAAACCCATCCCCTCCTCAACCCTTCCTTCCCCTATGCTTATACCATCCTCCTCGCCTCCACTAGCTCAAAGATGAACGGTCTTATATTTGAAAGGGGGTCGATTAGATTAGAGTTAAAAAACAAATTTCTCTATTACTGAGCAAAAGAGCTATAGATCCTACGTCTCCTAACCATTTAATGCTAAAAGGTTCTAAATGTCATTGATTATAAAAAAATAACAAATTAAATTACATATATAAATAAATAAATACTAATTAAGATCTAACTACCTTCTTGCTTCCTTCATCATGTATATAAGAATAACCAAAAAAAGGAGCTATAACAAGCTTGATTTGGGTCCATCTACATTTTATAAGAAAGACCATGCATGTATATCAGTTGCGCTCTCGAAATTTCCAGAAATCGGTTTTTCCATGTCAATTTCTCATCTGAGTCCACTAACATTTGTTCTTCATATTCCAAAATCCTTTTCGGTACCATACACATGAAGCTTCAAACAAATCGTAGCATTCGACCAATAAATTCGAAAATATAGCAAAGTAAAACATTACGCAAAATGAGAATGATAGCTTCGTCTCACACCAAATTCCACTAAAAAATTTTCCAAAAAAAAAAGGGAATGCCACAAACCAAGACGACTCATCGAAATACATGAAAATACTCAAAAAGGTCTCACCTATGCGATTTCATACAGGAGCAAAGATAACTCAAATAAAGGATCAATTCCAATATGAGCTCACTAACATTAGCTCTTCATGCTCTAAAATCCATTTTTTTAACCACAAAAATTAAGCTTCAAACATTTTTCATAATTCTTACGATAACTTACAAAATAGAAGAAGGAAATAAAATGTTTTTTTCAAAGAAAATGTTTTTTCAAATATTGATGAAATAAAATGTTTTTTCAAATATTGATGGATCTTACTTTGTTTTTGGCCTTTTATTTTTTATTTTTATACTCCAAACTATGACAGGAATTTATGTTTTTCTTGTTGGGAATTATCAAATAAATAAAGATTATAGCATGAATTTAAACCCGGAAATTAAATAAATAATACATCAAATATAGATAATATAAATTAGAGAAACAGGCCTGACGGGAGCAGTCGTGTAAACACTGCCCTAGAAGATTGAGGACCCACCTATCGCCCTGGCGCAGATGATCCCTTCTCCCCTAGCGGTAAAAACCCCCGGAAACGGCCCGGCCTCTGCACTCGGGCGAGAGTGCAGAGCTTCAGCTCAGATGAAGAAGTTGCCCATAAAGTAAAACTAAAGTATAGATGAAAATGATATGTAGAGGAGAAAAGAAAACAAGATAAGTTTTCCACATTTTTCTTCATGTTTCTTGAGCTCAACATATGTTGTTTATATAGGGGTTGAAAAGAGCCGTTACAAAATCCCTCAATAAATTTCGTAACGTTCGTCATAATGTATAGTCATTATGCCCATTTTAATTACAAATTAAAACACATTAAAACATATTTTAATTGCATATTTTAATTACAAAAAATTATTAGAATTTATTAAGGCAAAATTGCCTTTTCTTTAAAAATATCCAACACAAACTCCATATTTAGCCAATGCCACTTAACCTTACCTCTACAAATATTTCTGTTTTTCTGTTGATCAACGCTAAATAGTTGCTAATATTAGAGAAACATAGAAATACAGTTTTTCCTTTCTAATAAAGGCGTATATTCGGTTAACAGATCTCTCAACAGCTATCTCGATAACTGGACAACCGATTCCTTTCATCTTAATCTTCAATATAAATTCTAATCCTCTCATTCTTTCTTTTTCAATTCCATATCAAATTTATTCCAGCTTTCTTCTTCTTTTGTTGAGCAGAAGCTAGCAGTCTTCGTGCTCAAATGGCTCAAGCCTCAGAGATGAACAATAGCGTGTTGAATTCGACAACTCCTAGTGTAGAGCTAGAGTGTTTCTCCCCTTATATGATCATCACCAATGGAATATGGCTTGACGACGATCCTCTAAGATACTCTCTCCCTCTTTTCCTTATCCAACTCCTTATAATAACGCTGACCAGTCGCACTCTTAATGCTATCTTGAAACCCTTTGGCCAGCCTATGGTCCTCGCTGAGATCCTAGTATGTTGATGCAAACAAGTATCATATTTTTCTTATTTCAATATTAAATTTTGATAGATGATGATTTTTGACATTTACAAATGCAGGCAGGGATGCTGCTGGGACCATCTTTTGTGGGAAAATTCTTTCAAGGATTTCAGGCTCATTTCTTTCCACCAAGAAGCATCAGCATACTGTCGTCGATGGGTAACTGTGGCCTACTTTGCTTTGTGTTCATGGTTGGAGTTGAGATGGACATAAATGTGCTAAGGCAAATGAAGAAGAAAGTAATGGCTATCGGAGCGATTAGCATTGTGCTTCCTTTTGCGATCACCTTGACTGCTGCCTACCTCTTTCGCGGCTATTTCCTTGAAGAAAAAAAGAACAATGCCTTTTATGTCTATCTCGCTCTGGCTCTATCAATCACTACATTTCCTGTGCTCGCTCGAGTCCTTAGAGATCTCAAGCTTCTGAACACAGAGGTCGGTCGAGTTTCCATATTGTCCTCTGTCGTCAACGATCTGTTCTCTTGGGTGTTGCTTGCCCTTGTCGCTGTACTCTCAGGAACTATGAGAGCCGATAAAGGGATGGACGGCCTACCATTCCTCTACATCTTGCTGTCGAGCCTGGGCTTCTTTATCATCTGCGTTGTCTTGGTGCGACCGGTATTAAAATGGCTCGTGGACAGGACGCCGGAAGGAGAGCCTATGAGCGATATAGACCTGGGCGTGGTCATCATGGGGGTGATGGTATCTGCATACGTAACTGATTTCATCGGCGTTCATGGTGTTTTTGGGGCGTTCATTTATGGACTGATGTTTCCATATGGAACCCATGGTACTGCACTGGTTGAGAGATTGGAGACTTTTGTTACAGGATTAATCCTGCCAATATACTTTAGTGCTAGCGGGTTCAGGACTGATTTATCAACGATGGAGCACTCTGATATTATTGCCATCCTCATCTTCATCTTCATCCTCTCGAGCTTCGCAAAAGTGGTTACCACGACACTGGCATCTTCATACTTTGGTATGCCCCTGTCCGAAGGTCTCTCCCTCGGTTTCCTCATGAACTCCCCTGGCCTTTCCGAAATAATCCTCCTCAACGTCGCAAGGGATAAAGATGTATGCATAAATGCTAAAGTTGTTCTGAATAATGACTAAGATTGGGCATTTCAGTTTCTTTCTAATGATCATTGTCTGGTTTGATTTGTCACAGATCATCGCCCAAGAGACGTTTGCAATTGTCGTGGTGATGTCCGTCCTGATGACAGCATTGATGATGCCGTTGGTGTCAGCATCATATAAGCCATTGAAGAACATCATCGAGTACAAAGAGCGATCTCTTATGAGCGTGAAGCCCAATGAAGAGCTCCGAATGATCGCCTGTGCCCACTCCAACAACAACGCCGCTTCTCTGATCGGCCTCCTCGACATGTCTAACCCTACGAAGAGATCTCCGATATCTGTTGCCTCTCTCCACCTCATTGAGCTCACGGGCAGAGAGTCTGCCGTGCTTATTTCCCACAACACTGACTCTAACTCCTCCATGGCCGGTGGCTTTAACATGAAAAACAATGAGGCTCAAGCGAAAGACGTTTTCACTACCTTCGAGACCTACGAGCAGCATGCAGGCGGCATCTCCATTCAAGCCCACACGGCCATCTCTCCGTACTCTTTGATGCATGATAACATCTGCACCCTTGCGGAAGAAAAGCATTCCTCCATCATTATCTTGCCTTTCGACAAGCTCCAGACAGTCGATGATGCAGCCAATCTCTCCATCCGAAGTGTAAATCAGAACGTCCTCGACTACGCGCCATGCTCCGTTGCTATCCTCGTCGACCGTGGCTTGACCGCCGAGAAGGTTGTTGGAAAAGCCAGTCTCTTCACCAAACGACATGTTGTCCTTCTGTTTTTCGGTGGCCCTGACGACCGCGAGGCGCTTTCCTATGCGTGGAGGATGGCGGAGCACCCTGCTGTCACCCTCACCGTGATGAGGTTTGTCCCTGGTGAACAAGTTGCTGGAGAAGCAACAAGTATCTCACCATCACTGTTTTCATATGGTGATACGAATGAACTATTACTACATTCAAGCATCATCGACATAGGTAATTCGGAGGTCGATAAAAATCAGATTTCTGATGAAGAGTATGTAAGTGAGTTCTGGGTGAAAAACATGGGTAATGAATCTATCGAGTATGTGGAGATGGTAGTGAATAGTAGCGAGGAGACTGTGGCGATAATCAGGTCGATTGATTGTAGATGTGATTTGTACATCGTGGGGAGGTCACAGGGGGCATCCCCATTGACTGCAGGACTGACAGAGTGGATGGAGCGTCCGGAGCTTGGGCCGATAGGAGACTTGCTTGCATCGACGGATGTCGGTGAGGGGATGTCGGTGTTGGTGGTGCAACAATATAATGAGAAATTCACATGAAGTCGATTGCTGCGTTAAGCTGTTGTGTTAGAATGTAAAAATGATAGTTTCAGCTAACTGTAACAGTACCAAATTGAAATGTCTTTTGGCCGGCAAGATTGTAGGGGTTTGATGCAAAGTATCTCCATTGTTTTGCAAATTATCAGATTTCATTAATGTTTTAGAATTGTCTTATTCAGGATTTAAATTGCTATATTATATGCAAAGAGTGGTAACAATCCTGTGCACGAATCCAGATATTTTATCTGATCAACTTTCTACAATTAGTTTGAACAGGCCAGAAGAAATTTGGCATGTAATCCCTAGATCAGATTTCATCAACTTTTAGACTTCGCTATATATAGTTCTTGATCTGAAGCCCAATTTTTTCAGCTTGCACACAGACGATACATGAATTATACTACAAAGGTTACCAAACCAACGAAAAAGAAAAAACTTCCACATTTGACACCCATATATGAAAGTTTTTGGGTCCTTGATTACTGCTGTTCATAGATAGATCATGTTGGATTCCTAATCTATTTTGGTTTAGGATTCCTAATCTATTTTGGTAATAGGTTATTAGGATTCCTAATTTGATTTGGCTTTTGGTTTAGAATTCCTAGTATGTTTATGATTTTAGGATTTCTATATATATGGAACAATTGAAGGAGAGAATAGGAGAGAATTAGCATTGTTTTGAGCACTTTGAGAGGGAGATATTGTGAGGGAGTTGAGAGCTTTGGTTAGGGTTATATTTGAGTGATTTTGTGAGTTGTAACCCGTTGTATTTCTCCTCCATATAGTGAAATCTCCCCATCCTCTCCCCGTGGACGTAGACAATTTGCCGAATCACGTAAAAATTGGTTGTACTGCTTTTGTGTGATTTGTAATAGCTTTTAGGATCCCTCGACAGGTCAGTCCTAGAACTGATGAGAGGAAGAGCCGATATCTCACTTTGTTGAGATATTCGCTTCAGATTCTTGTTTCCTTTGTGAGACGGGAATTCTTATTGCGATCCGACTCTCTTGTTGTGCTGCCGAAGTGCTGCCGAAATTTCCGCTGCGCACAACAAGTGGTATCAGAGCTC
>NC_033794.1:427370-443373 GCF_001876935.1 Asparagus officinalis | reverse complement strand
GGTGACTCGGCCTTGGCCGAGCCAGCAGCATGTGCCTCGGTTTTTTCGGGCTTTGTTCTGGATTTTTGCCTCCAGATTTGTCGTGGTTTCGTCAGTTTAAAATCTACAGTACTTGTTTGTAGTTTCTCGGCCTCTTGTACCAGGATTCTTGCGTGCGCAAGTAAAGCGTGGCGCTTCTCGGTTCGTTCTTTAAGAGTGGAACGTGTCCTCTTAACGGGGACCCATTCATTTGTCGTTGGTTTAGACCAATCGCTAAGTCGCTGCTGTGCCTGTTGGCGTCCTCTAGACTTCAGATCCGCTTCGTAGCGGATTCCATCCACCGGCTCGGAGGCCTTGGCCAATTGGCGTGCTAGGCGTTGACGCCGTCTTTGACGCGCCCTCTTGGATAAAGTTGGTTCGGCCTTGGTAGCTTCAGCTTCACAAGGAGTCTTTTGAACCGCTGCGGGATGAGGTTCTTGATTTTGAACCTTCAAATCCAAATGTCCTCGACCTTTCCTTGTGGAGTTTCTCCTATTCCTACGAGGGGAGAATGATCGGGAAGAGGAGGATAAGTACTCTTCATATTTTGCTTGGTCGTACTCGACCTCCTCGTTGATCGGTATGACGATCTTTGGTTGCGACACTACAGCTTTTGCAGAAAAGCTGTCGGCTCCCACTGTGGTCGCCAGTTTGTTTGTGTCAAAAGTTGCCTTTTTCATTGTTTTCAAACCTGTTACACCGTTTATCGATTACAAGTTCAAACTGATGAAAGAAAAGTTGATCTTTTTATAAGATCTTCTTACAATGAAAAATAAAGATTACAACTTTATCAAACAAAACGCAGCAGTAGTTTATCTCCCGCTGCTTTGCATGGGATCTTTGCCTGTGTCGGGGTTAATCCGTGGACCACCGCAGATCGACAATATAATTATGCTCTTGTTTCACGAGGGAAACAATTACGGAAGCGACAATCACGACCAAGCGAGATTGTGGCTCTTCTCGAGATTAAAACCAAGTTTAATCCGGAGGAAAGAAGGGAAAAGAATCACAAACCTTTCGAAGGGGCTTTCTTTATGAAAGCGTTCGCCAAGCTCTGATGATTCTCCTCTGAAATTCGTGGTTGACTGGTCAATTTGACAGCACCTCGCCTTCTTAATCTCAGATCTCCGATCCCCTTGAAAGCGAGTCAGCTCCTGGTGACTCGGTACTGTGCGAGTCAGCTCCTGGTGACTCGGTACTGTGCGAGTCAGCTCCTGGTGACTCGGTACTGTGCGAGTCAGCTCCTGGTGACTCGGTACTGTGCGAGTCAGCTCCTGGTGACTCGGTACTGTGCGAGTCAGCTCCTGGTGACTCGGCAATGTGCGAGTCAGCTTTTGATGACTCGGCACTGTTCAAGCTTCTAAGCAATGTTTCGTGATTCTTCCGGTTTCCTCGTTTTGCGTACGCTTCGTCGCTTCGCCGATTTACCCATGTTTGGGATGAATTCCTTTGACTTGGATAATAACGTTTATCGTCTTTTCCTTGTCTTGCACTGTGTTTGAGGACCTATGGGCAATTTTTAACGCCTACACTATCTCCTAATCTCTTGTTTGTTGGTAGAGATAACCCGAAATTGGAGAGGAAGAATTTTATATTCTATCTCCTGATCTCTTGTTTGTTGGTAGAGATAAACCCAGAATCGGAGAGGAAGAATTTTATATTCTATCTCCTGGTCTCTTGTTTGTTGGTAGAGATAAACCCGGAATCGGAGAGGAAGAATTTTATATTCTATCTCCTGGTGCAAAGGAAACTCAAAGTGGGATTTCTACTTAGAGAATCTGGACTGGTTTGAATAATCCTGACTGTCATAAGGTTTGATTATTCAATTCAAAAGTAGACCTCTCGTTCGTGAAATGAATCGAAAGGGGATTTTGATTGTGGTCCTAACTGTAGTAAGGTTTGACCAAGTGGGAGTTTTGAGACGATCCTAACTGTTTAAAGGTTTGATCGTTCAATTTGTGGACCTCTCGTTCATGGATGGAATCGAGAGGGGATTTTGGTTGTGGTCCTAACTGTTTAAAGGTTTGACCGAGTGAGAAGTGGGAGCGGGGTACAAATAATAATGGGAATGTTAACTTGTACACAACACCTAGTGGGAGTTTTTGGTGCCAAGCGATGAAGACTCAGCGCGAGGGGGTTTTGTAATTGCTATGGATTAGTTGATTGAAATTTTGGATGTCGTGTTAGTGCTTCAATAGCGGGAGTGTTAAAGGCTTATGCACAGTGTGGGTTTCATGGTGCGAGATTATGAATCATCGAATCTCCTCTTCCATGATCACGCTATAGGGTTTTGTGAGGAAAGATTAACTGTCGTTAAGTCTCATCTCAACAAAAATAGTAAGAGGATCTTAATCATTTCCATAACAATTAAGAACAGCTGTCGTTAAGTCTCATCTCAACAAAAATAGTAAGAGGATCTTAATCATTTCCATAACAATTAAGAACAGATTATTCACATAATCAGTTTTCATTTAGAATAATCAACTGATATCGGGTTATCCTGAAATATCCTATACAGGATTCTCTAGGAACTTCCCATTTTACATAGGTTATCCTGAACGTATTACGGATAATACTTTTTCAGGAACTTCCTATTTATTGGCATCATCAATTTGTTGCCATCCTGAGTAATCAGACGATATGCACCGTTTGAATATATTGTTTCTATCACAAACGGTCCTTCCCATTTAGGTTCAAATTTGCCTTTCTTCTTAGAGGTGAGAATCATAGGTCTTCGGACGGCAAGAACCAGATCCCCTTCTTTAAAATTTCATCGTCGGACCCTTTTATCGAAAGCCCGAGAAATTCTAGCTTGATAAAACTCGATCTTCTGTTGAGCTTCCAAGCGCCTCTTATCTAACATCTCTAATTCCTCGAGACGTTTCTGATGATGTTCTTCCGTCGTCATTCCCGTTGCGAGAGCGACACGGAGTGAAGGAATCTGTATTTCCAATGGAAGGACGGCTTCACACCCATATGTTAAGGCATATGGGGTGGTTTCGGTTGGCGTACGGACAGTTGTACGATAAGTCCACAGGGCTTCGCCGAGCTTGTCGTCCCAATCCCGCTTATTGGTTTTTACCAGCTTTGCCAAGATTTTGATGATAGTCTTGTTAAAAGCTTCGGCCAATCCGTTAGCTGTGGGATTATAGGCGGTTGATGAAACATCCTTAATCCCGAATTTACCACAAAATTTGATAAATGCGTTGCTAACAAATTGAGGACCATTATCGTGTACTATTCGCCTTGGGACACCGTACCGGTATATGACATAGTGTTTAATGAATTTGTCGACATCACTTGTCTTTACTTCTCTAAGTGGAACTGCTTCTGCCCATTTCGAGAAATAATCGGTGATTGCTGGAATGAAACGGTCTCCTTTAACCGAAGGCGGAAAAATCTGCCCATTTCGAGAAATAATCGGTGATTGCTGGAATGAAACGGTCTCCTTTAACCGAAGGCGGAAAAATAGGACCTACAATGTCTATTCCCCATGTCTCGAACGGCCACGATGTCGCCGAAGGATGTAGATATTCAGGGGGTATGTGCATATAATTTGCATGTAACTGACATACCTCACGTCGTCGGGCGTAGTCGACTACGTCTTTTACCATAGTCGGCCAATAATATCCAATTCTTTTAAGTCGGTCGCAGAGTTTAGGACCGGGTTGATGTGCACCACATATCCCTTCATGTGCCTCTTTGAGTGCTTGTTCTGCTTCCTTATTGGATAGACAACATAGTAATAGACCGTCATACGACCGTCGGTACAACACTTGTGACTCAGTGTTGTAATAAAATCTCGGTGCTCTCCGCCGAATCGAATCTCTTTCCTTCACATCTTCCGGTAAGATACCATGCAGGACGTAATCGATAATAGAGAAACGCCAATCTCGAATTTTGGGTCCAACTCTGGTTGAGTATGCTTCTTTGGCAATCGAATCGTAGATTGGAACAATAAGTTGGCGAGTTCTCACTGTAATTAATTGTTCTGTCTCGGGAGGATGAGCCAGAGATACCGACAATGCTGCCAATGCGTCTGCGTATGTATTTTGGAGACATGGAACGTATTCGATGAAGAATTCTTCAAACAAGCTTGCCATCTCGATGGCCACCTGGTGGTATGGAATCAGATCCTTATTTCTGACTTCATACTCTCCTCGTATCTGATTAACTACCAGTTGAGAATCTCTAAAAGATTCAAGGTATTTGACCCCCAGCTCTTTGGCAAAATTGAGTCCAATTATCAATGCATTGTACTCAGCTACGTTATTGGAGCATGGTTCGGTCAACGAGTATGCTCTAGGTAAAACATGCTTTTCCGGGGAAACTAAAACGACCCCCACTCCTGAGGAGATTTTAAAACATCCGGGTGCACTTGCCACATTGGTTGCTCGGGAAGCTCCATCGAAGTATAATTGCCATACTTGTTGATGTGAGGTGGTATTAACTTCGTGAGTTTCGTCCGGCAGGTCGTCATACAACTCAACTACATCCTTCGTAGGATTTTCCGCCAGAAGGTCGCAAATAGCTCGTCCCTTAACTGACTTTTGTTGCTTGAAGTATAAATCATATTGCGATAAGAGTAAAGTCCATCTGGCTAAACGCCAATTCATGGAAGCCGGTTGGGTCATGAATACCCGGACTGGGTTTATGTTAGAAATGACATAAATTGTCTGTCCAACTAAATAATGCCGCATTTTCTGGATCGCAAACACGAGGGCGAGACATTCTTTCTCGATCATCGGATAACGAGATTCAGCTCCTACTAGTGTGCGACACAGCTTGTTCGTGACCGTTATCGTCGTCTTGTGCAAGTAATGCACTTAACGAATGGCTCGTCGCTTTGACATAAATCAAAAACGGTCTGCCCGATTTCGGTGCAACGAGAATAGGAGGATTCGCTAGATATTTCTTAATATCTTCGAATGCCTTTTGGCATGCTTCATCCCAAACGAATGACATTCCTTTCTTCGCGAGTTTAGAGAATTGTTGACATTTTCCAGACAGATTTGATATAAACCGACGGATATATGCCAATCGACCTTGCAACCCTCTGAGTTCTTTAAGATTTCTCGAAGGTTGTAGCTCATGTATCGCTTTCACCTTATCAGGGTCAATATGAATACCTTTCTTGGTGACAACGAACCCAAGAAATTTACCGCTCGACATTCCGAGGAAGGATTTAGTCGGGTTTATTTTTAGCTGATGACTCCTCATAAGATCGAACATCGTCTTCAAATCATTAATGTGATCGCTTTTATCATGACTCTTAACGACAAGGTCATCAACATAGCATTCGACGGTCTTCCGAAGATGTTCTTGAAAGATCTTTGTCATTGCCCGTTGGTATGTAGCACCGACATTTTTCAAACCGAATGGCATAATAGTGTAACAAAAGACGCTAAGAGGTGTTCTGAATGTTGTATGCTTTTCATCGTCCGGATGCATTTTGATCTGATTATACCCCGAAAATCCATCCATGAATGACATTCTTTCAAACCCGCATGTGTTGTCGATGATGACGTCTGTAATGGGTAGAGGAAAATCATCTTTCGGACAGGCGGTATTCAGATCTCTGAAGTCAATACAGATTCTGATCTTTCCATTCTTCTTAAGAACTGGAACTATATTGGCCAGCCAATCAGGGTGTTGTTCTCCCCTGACGAAACCTGAATCGATCAATTTTTTAACTTCAGTTTCTATTGCCTCCATAATTTGTGGACGAAACCGTCTTTGTTGTTGTTTGACAGGTTTAGCATCCGATTTTATATTAAGGCTGTGCATTGCTACATTTGGGTCAAGTCCCGGCATATCTTCATAGTTCCAAGCGAAAACATCGATATATTCTCTAACGAGGGCGATTAGTTCTTCTCTTTCATCCGATGGAAGATCACCGCTGATAAATATAAGTTTCGGATTAGCTTCGTCACCCATATTAACTTGGACTACTTTATCCTCCGTAGGAGGTTCTCTTTGTTCGAATCGATCGCCGTATTGGATATTCATGTAATGCATCCATGGATCTTCCCAAATAGACAACTGGTCGTCTTCTTCAGTTGAGGAAGGATCAACTGTCGTCATGTTTGATATTAGGGTTTTGAACCTTTCCTGGTCGTCTTCTTCAGTTGAGGAAGGATCAACTGTCGTCATGTTTGATATTAGGGTTTTGAACCTTTCCCCAATGCTTGTATCAGAATCCCAAATTGAAGTGTCGGATGAATGCCCACTCTTATTTAGTAGTTGGCTAATAGTTTGTTAGCAATATTCGTCATCGGATGACGAAGTATAACCTAAACCTCTTTTATAGCTGTAATAATTATCAGGTCTCCCTTTTGGTACATAGGTAGGACGGGGTGGAACCCTGACACCTTGACCAAAATGAAGACCTTCACCGAGCGAGAGATCGTAGCCTTGGCTCGTCATGTAATCATTCGCTTGTGAACTGTACCGAGAGAAATGTCGCCCGGGCTCTTCATCATCTGAATTGGTGTCTAAGAAAAGATCAGGAGTTGGGGATGGATCCCCTTTTCCAAAGATTATTTCTTTTTCACCCCCTGTCTTTGCGGGTAGAATTACAGTTGTTCCGACTGAATTTTGGATGTGTTTCGTTGTCGTGCAAGACGAACGAAGTGGCATATGTAGACTAGGGTCGTCATATAATTTCTGCATTACATTATCAAGACAAGGCGAATACTCTAAATCATCCTTTATTATTTCATCGGCAAGTTGCCAGTTACAACTTTCATCCGACAATTCATCACCATCAAGATCGATTACAAGAGGTTCAATGTCATTTAATACAAGACCTTCACTATAATCGAGCCCAGCTTCGGTATCAGCTTCTTCTTCGCTGTCCGTGCAATGGGCCGATGGTTCAGTATCAGACTCAGTACCGTAAAGAAGTGAGTCAGTAAAATAATTTTCTAACCCCTTAAACGGTTGCTTATCTGCGACCACCGTCTTGACCTCCTCAGAGTCAGTAAAATAATTTTCTAACCCCTTAAACGGTTGCTTATCTGCGACCACCGTCTTGACCTCCTCATTAGTGTCGACATACTTCAAACACTGATGGAGTGTGGAGGGAACTATAAGATTACTGTGGATCCATGGGCGACCCAACAGTAAGTTATAAGAAGTCTCTGCATCGATCACATAGCAGGTGACTTCAGACTTTAAATCTCCGAGTTGACACTTCACCCGGATCTTTCCCAACGGTCTTGACCCGCTAGTATTGAACCCATAAATAACCATTCCTGTGGAGGCTAATTTGCTAGCGGGAATTCCGAGATGGTACATTAACCGAAGTGGCATGATGCTAACAGCGGAACCCGGATCAACTTGAATCCGGTTGACAACGCTTGAACCGATATACCCAGTGAAATATAATGGTCTATCATGCTTAGAATTCCTGACTTGCATATCTTCTTTTGTGAAATCAATGCAAGGAAATTTGGTGGCTGCCAGATTGCAATGCTGCACTGATGACTCTAGCTCTTCAGGAGTCGGCTTGATCTGAGTGAGGAATACCTCAGAATCAGCCAAAGCTTCTTGTAAAGCTTTTCTGGTTTCTTTCGAGAGACGTAACAACTCGTATAGCGTGATCCTTGCTGGAATATTGGCCAACTGAGTCATAACGTCAAAGCGGTATGGAGTATTCGAGCTTTCTGATTTGTCTCGTCCAATCGGTCGATTGAAACGAGGCTGCTTCGGAAGTTGAACTTCTTTGGGTTGAGGTTCCTTCTCTTTCTGCTTAACAACTTTCTGAGGTTTCTCGGTTGCTAAAGGTGGAGTTGTAATTACCCCCAGCTCTTTTAAAGTCTTGGTAGGTATCTGAGGTTTCTCGGTTGCTAAAGGTGGAGTTGTAATTACCCCCAGCTCTTTTAAAGTCTTGGTAGGTATAGCTTTTTCTACCCCCTGCTCGGCTAATTGCTCGGACGCGCTTGGGTAGTTGAAACTAAATTCGTTTCCACTTCTGGTAGCGAAAACTTCCTGCTCTTCATCAGAAAGTGGTAAAGCTGCTATCTCCTCATCGTTCTTCTCAGGAATCACCGAGGCTCCATAACAGGACTCCTCTTTTCCTTTGCCTTTTGACTTCTTCTTCGATGTGGATGTTGTCCATTGTTCATCTTCAAGCAAATCCGGATGAACCCAAAGGATTTTGCCGTTAGGGGTTGTGTGTGACACAAGTCCCTTTTGGCGCTGTCCATGAGGGTCATCGTTAATGGTTTGTATCTTGACCTTTGATACTGGCTCGGCTTGAAACCAGGACAAAGGAACCGATCCGAAGCTAATAAAGACCGCGTTTGCGCCTACTTTCTTCTCCTTTGGCTTCGGCGTCACAATGCCCACATCAATTAAGGTTTGTATTTTGTCTTTTAGGACATAACACGTCTTAGTAGGATGGTGGACCCTTCGGTGATATGCACAATACTTCGGATCATTCATTTTATTCGCTTCTTCTTGGTTTGTGACCGGAGGAAGCTTAATCTTGTTGTTATCCAACAGATATATTTTAAGATGACTGGAACTTCATCATCTTTGAAAGAGTATTCCTTCGGAAATCTAGGCTCAGAAGTCTTGGGCTGCCTCGGAGGCTGCTGATTCTGATTTGATGCTAACTGGAAGGATGACTGCTGCGGTTGTTGTTGCGGCGGCTGTTGTGATGTTTGATGTGCGTCCACAGCGGCTACGGACCCTCTTCCTCTTCCTCAAGGGTTAAAGTTTTGTTTCTGATTATTAGCCGACGACTGACCTCTCTCCAAATTCTTTCTTTTGAGAAAGCGTTCAGTTTGCTCACCTCTCACTTTCAATTCCTTCCAAGTTTTAGAGGGTACAACCCCCATTACCTCTAATACATCCAATGACAAATTATTATGACAGGTTTGCAAAGTTTTAGAGGGTACAACCCCCATTACCTCTAATACATCCAATGACAAATTATTATGACAGGTTTGCATGATGAATTCCTCTGTGAGTGGATCCCGACAATTCAACGCTTTGTCCCAGAATCTCTTGACGAAGACATCAACTGACTCTCCCTCATTCTGCTTCTCGTCCAACAAGGTGCCAATAGAGAATCTCTTGACGAAGACATCAACTGACTCTCCCTCATTCTGCTTCTCGTCCAACAAGGTGCCAATAGAGACCTCCGTGTCGTCATCAAAGAAATTGGTGAGGAATAATCTTTCCATATCTTCCCAACTAGTGATACTCCCAGGCTTAAGGCGTCGGTACCAATCGAAGGCAGGCCCACGGAGGGTTCCTACGAATGACTGGACCATCAAGGCTTCGTTGCCAGATATTGCGCCAAGATGTGACTTGAAATAGATCAAGTGCTGAGTTAGTGAACCCCTGCCATCAAAAGGAGTATAAAGTTAATCAAATTAAATTTTGGGGGATAAGGAATCAGGTCCCACTCCCTCGGGTACGGGTATGGAATGCCCATTTTCTTCACTTCTTGAGCCGTCATCAGAGCGTTGACTTTGCTCTCGAGATCATGCATCTTTTTGTCTTCTTCCTCGCTCTTCTTTAGATAGATTTGAGGAGGTTGAGTAGATGATTTAGTCGGATCGCTTCCCGAATTATCTTTGTCTAGAGGATGATCAGCGAAAATAGTCTCATCTTCTTCATTATCCACCTCAGCTATACATACGGGTAGAACGTTACGCTGACTAGATTCTGCCTTCTGGCTCGACTCCGGTTGATGTTGTTGAGCTTGTAAATCTCGTATCTGTTGCATCGTCAACTCCATCTCTGTTTTGATCTCAGCTCTGATTTCTTCGTGTTGTTTGGCCAACGCTTCCTGCAGTATCTGAGCCAATTGATCTGGCGTAATTATGAAGGATTCTCGGGCTCGTCCCACACTAGACGTGGTATCGTCTGAAGCAATAGAAGAGCAAGTATCTGACAGTTCCTCATCCAACAACAAACCTTCGTGCATTCTTCTGTAGTCTCGACGTCGGCTGGCTCTTCTTTTCAACCGCGACATTCTTTGAGAGAGACCCCGCTCAACTCTCCCTTCCGGAGAGAAATCAGGGTCAGGGTTGACTAAATGCTGTTTTCCTCTGCCGGTCATATTAATAGTGACCTCAGGGAATTCATCTCATCGCATGGCAGGTTTCTTCCTGTTGAAGCGTCTCATTTTGGGTCTTGACGCTTCAATGGAAAGTCTTTGAAATACGGAAACTCTTGCTGAATTAGTTTTAGAACATCCGCATTCTGTCAGCACAGCCTTAATGAGTCTCTCACAGGAACAGTGAGACTCGCCTTCTCGGACAATCATTTTTCTTGAATTATTTTTCTGATAGTACAGCTCGTCATTACTGTGATGTGAGCAACCTATTTTTGGTTTTTGAACTTTGTTAACATGTACAGGACGACTAGTTGTCGCCTCTGGGCGATCCAAAGTTAAAATTTTAATTCCAGCCTTTTGTAGGTGTGGAGTATTCATAGGTCCTAAACGAGAGTGAACTGATATTCTCTCATTCTGGACTGGTGCAATTCTGACAGGAGGGTGTTTACGACCCCCTGTATAAGAAACCACTAAGGGTTTATTTGATGGATTTGGGTTTTCTCTGACTGGGGCTTTGCCTCGATCGTTAGCCGAACGACCGAGGCGATCCGCCATGGTGATCTTGAATTTGGATAAATCCGGGCTAACCCAGGGTTTCACTTGTGATGCAGCAGACGCTGTTGTAGTAGAAGGGCTAGGATCAGGCATCAATGGAACAGAGGACGGGGTCTTGCGACGGAAATGAACGTCACGTTCGAACGGAATGTCGCGGCAGTCATGTCGCGGTTGGAAGAAGTGCCGCGGCAGCCATGACTGTCGCGGTTGCATGAACTACCGCGGCAGTATGGGCTGTCGCGGTTGGAGATTACACTCTTCTGTAAATTTTGGGCACTTTCAGTCTTGGGAACCCAAACTTTGCAGTTCTTCGATGGTTTTTCAGACACCATTTCCTTCTTGTTTCTCTGTGCTTGTTGACGAAGGGCACGGGCACGAGCGGCCTTCGCCTGACGTTTCTGTATACGTTCTTTAAGGGTTGAACGAGCCCTTTTGACAAGAGTCCATTCTTCCGTCGTAAGTCGTGTAGAGATATGATTATTTTGCTGTTGAGGCGACTAAACCATTTTTTGCTTCCTCGATTTTAGGTCCGCATAGTAATGGACCCCGTCGGTTTGTTATAAGGCCTTGGCCAATTGACGAGCACGGCGCTGACGCTGTCTCTGACGAGCCCTCTTCGTCAGCACCGGTGAACTATGATTCGCTGACTCCTTAATTGGTACAGAGTCACTTGGAGCAGAGACGTTGCAAACAGATTCCTTAGCAACGATTGGGCAAGAATCTTCGCTTGCGGCCTCCGTTGTAATTGCAGACTTGAAGGTTTTCTTGGAAGATGAAGTCTTCCTGCACTTACGAGGCGAGGAAGATTTTGAGGATGAGGATGACAAATACTCCTCGAATTTTGCTTGATCGAATTCATATTCGATCTCTTCAGTGACTATGATCTTGATCGGTTGCGACTCCGCGGCCTCGGCAGCGAGGCCGCTGGCTCCCACTGTGGTCGCCAATTTGTTTTCAGCAAAAGTTGATTCTATTGTCGATTCTATTAAACTTCAGTCGTTTACAGAGAATTACAATGAAAATAAGCAAAATACAACTTTTGAGAAAATAACACAGAAATTGTTTATCAATTCCTGTTTTTGTGGGATCTTCGCCTGTGCCGGGAGCGCTTTGACTCGTGGACCACCAAATCACAGATCGTGAGGGTGTTTGAAGACCTTTCCTTTGTTTATCGAAGTAAAGATTTGAAAGCAAATATCTTATCGATGTAAAATATTCACTCTTCCAAAGATTAAGTCTGAGCTTAGATCTCTAGGAATCACCAAATGATGCTTGTTAAAGGGCGAAAATTCTCTCTTTCTTCCTCAAAATCACCAAAAGCTCAAGCCTTTTCTGCTCCAATCTGTTCTCTGTCTTTATTTCGTGTCTAAGGAGGTATTTATAGGGGTAGGAGTGTACAACAGTTGAAACAGGGGCGAAATAACCGACCAGATGACTATTCTTTGGCCGCTGCAGTCGACACTGCCGCGGCTATTGGCGCGGCAGTGTAGACTTGTCGCGCCTCGGCCGCGCCGCCGTGTACTGCCCGTTGGTATGTACATTGTTCTTCCATGTTGTTTCACTTCCTTCGTATGATCCCCTCTGATTAAGAGAATGATGTTTATCGTCTTCTCTTTGCCTTGAGTGATATTTGGATGTCTGTAAGCATTTTTGAAGCCTACAAGTGCGTATTTTGTGATTTCGTAAGCTATAACCAATGATTTTTGACCCAAAGACAAATGACTGAGCATTGTTCGAATTTCACGAGTTCGTGCGATATAGACAATGATTTTTGCCCAACTTCGACGGTTTCGTCCGAGACAATTGGCTCGGCTGAGCCAAATTTCACGATTTTGTGGGATTTATGCCTAATTTTCACCCAGTATAGAGAATTAGACGGAGTGCATATTTAGTGATTTAGTGGGCTATAACTCATGATTTCTTACCTAAAGGCAGAAAACTAAGCATTGTTTATATTTTACGAGTTTTTAAGATATAGGCAACGTTTTTTGCCTGACTTTGACGATTTTGTCAGATGGCAAATGAATCGGTGAGGTCGAATTTCGTGATTTCATGAGTCATAACCCTTGAAATTTGTCCATTTACACCCCTTCTTGATCCAAAGCAGACAATTATGTGGAGTACATATTTTGTGATTTGGTGAGCTATAACCCGTGATTTCTGACACAAAGGCAGATGACTAAGCATTGTTTGAATTTCAAGAGTTCGTGAGCGATAGGAAATGATTTTTTCCTAACATTTGATGGTTTTTGCCCAACTTTTGAATTTCACGAGTTCGTTAGCGATAGACAACGATTTTTGCCGAAATTTCGTGAACTATAACCCCCAAAATTTGTCTATTTACGACTTTTTTTCACTAAGTGCAGACAATTAGATGGAGTGCATAAAACGTGATTTCTTGGGCTATAACCCATGTTTTCTGACCTAAAGTCAAATTGCTATGCATTGTTCAAATTTCACGAGTTTGTGAGCTATAGGAAACAATTTTTGCCCAACTTCAACGGTTTCGTCTAAAGGCAAATGGCTCGACGGAGTCAAATTTCATGATTTCATGAGCTATAACCCCCAAAATTTGTCTATTTATACCCTTTTTCACCCAGTGCATACAATTAGGCGGAGTGCATATTTTGTAATTTCATGAGCTATAACCAATGATTTCTGACCCAAAGGCAGATGGCTAAGCATTGTTCGAATTTCACGAGTTCGTGTTATATAGGTAATGATTTTTGCCCAACTTTGATGCTTTCGTCCGACGACAAATGGCTCGGCAGAGTCAAATTTTCCTATTTTGTAGGACATAAACCCCAAAATTTATTTATTTATGCCTATTTTTCACCCACTGTAGACAATTAGGCATTGTGCATCTTTTGTGATTTTGTGGGCTATAACTCATGATTTTTGACCCAAAGGCAGAAGGTTAAGCATTATTCGAATTTCACGGGTCCGAAAGATATAAGCAACTATTTTTGCCCGACTTTGATGGTTTTGTCTGATGGAAAATGACTCGGCGAAGTCAAATTTCACGATTTCGTGAGTTATAACCTACGAAATTTGGTCATTTACGCCTCTTTTTGACCCAATGTAGATAATTAGGCAAAGCGAATATTTCATGATTTCGAGAGCTATAACCAATTATTTTTGACCCAAAGGCAGATGGCTAAGCATTGTTCGAATTTCATGAGTTCGTGAGATGTAGGCAACGATTTTTATGGTTTCGTCCGACGACCAATGGCTTGGCAGAGTAAAATTTCGTGATTTTATGGGATATAAACCCCAAAATTTGTCTATTTATGCTTATTTTGCACCCAATATAGACAATTAGGTGGAGTGCAGATTTCATAATTTTGTGGGCAATAACTAATGATTTCTGACCCAAAGGCAGAAGGCTAAGCATTGTTCGAATTTTTCGAGTTCGTGAGATATAGGCAACGGTTTTTGCCTGACTTTGACGGTTTCGTCTGATGGCAAATGACTCAACGAAGTAAAATTCTGTGATTTCGTGAGTTGTAACCAACAAAATTTGTCCATTTATGCCCTTTTTTATCCAAAGCAGATAATTAGGTGGAGTACATATTTCGTGATTTCGTGAGCTATAACCAATGATCTCTGACCCAAAGACAGATGGCTGAGAATTGTTCAAATTTCACCAGTTTGTGAGATATAGGCAAACGATTTTTTCCCAACTTCGACGGTTTTGTTCGAGGCAAATGGCTCGGCTGAGTCAAATTTTGCGATTTTTCATCCAGTGCAGACAATTTGGCGGAGTGCTTATTTCATGATTTCGTGCGCTATAACTCATGATTTCTATCCCAAACGCAGAAGGCTAAGCATTGTTTGTATTTCACGGGTTCGTGAGATAATGGCAATGATTTTTTCCCGACTTTAACGGTTCCGTCTAATGGCAAATGACTCCGCGAAGTCAAAGTTTGCGATTATGTGAGTTATAACCTATGAAATTTGGCCATTTACGCCCCTTTTGACCCAAAGCAAACAATTAGGTGGAGTGCATATTTTGTGAGTTCATGAGATATAGGCAATGGTTTTTGCCCAACTTCGACGATTTCGTCCGAGGCAAATGGCTCGGCTAAGTCAAATTTCACGATTTTGTGGGATTTAAACCCCATTTATGCCTAATTTTCACCCAGTGTAGAGAATTAGGCGGAGTGCATATTTCGTGATTTCGTGGGATATAACTCATGATTTCTGACCTAAAGGCAAAAAACTAAGCATTGTTCGAATTTTACGAGTTTTTAAGATATAGGCAACGATTTTTGCTCGACTTTGATGGTTTCGTCAGATGGCAAATGAATCGGTGAAGTCAAATTTCGTGATTTCACAAGTTATAACCCTTAATATTTGTCCATTTACGCCCCATTTTGATCCGAAGCAGACAATTTGGCAGAGTGCAAATTTTATGATTTTGTGAGCTATAACCCATGATTTCTGACACAAAGGCAGACGGCTAAGCATTGTTTGAATTTAAAGACTTTGTGAGCGATAGGAAATGATTTTTCCCTAACTATTGACGGTTTTTGCCCAACTTTTGAATTTCACAAGTTCATGAGCGATAGACAATGATTTTTGCCCAAATTTTGTGAACTATAACCCCCAATATTTATCTATTTACATAATTTTTTTCACTAAGTACAGACAATTAGGTGGAGTGCATAAATCTTGATTTCCTGGGCTATAACCAATGATTTCTAACCTAAAGGCAGAGTGCTATGCATTGTTAAAATTTCACGAGTTTGTGAGCTATAGGCAACAATTTTTGCCCAACTTCGACGGTTTCGACCGACGGCAAATGACTCGGCGGAGTCAAATTTCACGATTTCATGAGCTATAACCACCAAAATTTGTCTATTTATACCCTTTTTCACCCAGTGCATACAATTAGGCGGAGTGCATATTTCGTAATTTCGTGAGCTATAACCAATGATTTCTGACCCAAAGGGATATGGGTAAGCATTATTCGAATTTCACAAGTTCGTGATTGTAGGCGTATAAAATTGCTTATAGGTCCCTTAGCACAGCTCGGCATAAACCGACGAACCAACGAGGCGACAAGGTTGACGAATCGCACGCAAGCAACGGAATACATCCATTCGCGTATAGAATCAAGCCAAGGGTTCGAAGAATCAACGAGTCATCCAAACAAGAGCGGACTCGGACGAATCACGATCGAATCAAGATCAGTTTCGGACTCGAACTCAGAAGTGGATTTACTGCCAAATCAAGAATCAGATCTACTGCCAAATTAGGTCAACAAATCGAGTCCAGACAAATCAATCGCACAGCCGAATCACGGACAAAACAGGAACAACGACAAAACGACGGAACCCAAACACCCTGAGG
>NC_033794.1:355575-426963 GCF_001876935.1 Asparagus officinalis | reverse complement strand
CGGGTGAAGTTCCACCGACCTCCAACGAGGTCAAACCTATTCTTGCCGACGCCTCTACTATTGAGGGCGTTGTGACTCTCTCAAAGAGAGCCCGCCAGAGGCGACGTCAACGCCTTGCGCGGCAATTCGCCAAAGCGATGGAGTCCACGGACGGGGTCCGCTACAACGCGGATCTGAAGAATAGGAGAGGCAAACAGCCTCAACAACTGAAGAATGGTGGTTCCTCCAAGCCGCCGACGAACGAATGGATCTGGGTCAAACAGAACCATTCGACTCTCGAAGAGCGGATTCACAAACGCCGCGCATTACTTGCACAAGCAAGAATCCTTGTGCAGAAGGCCGAGAAAGAAAGGGTGGTCAAGAAGCCGCCATCAACCCGCCAAGTGTGGAGGCCGAAGCAGCCTCCAACCAAAGTTCAACCTCCGGTGAATCAACCAAAGTCGCCGGTAATCCCAATAGCTTCCCCGGGAGATCATGCAGAATCGTCCCAAAAGAAGAAGCCAGTCTTGGAGCGCCTCGGTCCGATTCCCGACGAGAGAGGCAAAGCTCCCGTCCAAGATCATTTGGGCCCGATGAAGAAGCCCCGAACAACGCAACATGCTGGGGGTCGCCGTCACCTCCAACATGACAAAGAGACCAGGACAGCTACGCGCACCAACTTGCGCATTGAAGTCCAGGAGCCCGCCGAGAACTCACGCCCAAAAAGGCATGTTTCGAGGCGTGTAACTTTCGAAAACCCTAAGAAAGTAATTCCCCCTCAGAAGGAAACATTATCGTCTGATGATGATAATGTTATACCTGAGAAGTCGTGCCAACACACGATAGGTTACTCCGATCGTCAAGCAGACGAGTTGTACTATCGTGCTGGGGGTACGAATAAAACCAGGAAAAGGAGTCCCCGAGAACAGGAAACTCAGTGCCCCTGTTCCAAACTCATTCGGGCAGTATTGTCTGAATGCAGCTGCATCAAGGCGGTCCCCGAACGAGTTTCGGTTTTCGAAAGGCTCAGTACCGAAACGCCAAAGACAAGGCCTAGGCGTTTCCAACGAAGAAGAATGGTGGTTGAAGAGAGAGAATTTCCGAGGGTCACCACTAACATGACCAGCAGAGGGACATCGGCGCGAGATAATCTCGAGTCAATTCTGAAAGCATCCCGGCCTAGGACCCGTTTGCAGTCCGGAACCATCAAGCGAGCAACCTATGGTAGGGTTCGGACAAGACTCCCTTCAGAAGATGAAGAATCTGATGCCGGCTCCGCGGTCGCATCAGATAATACAGTATCCAGCGAGGGACAGCCCCGCGAGGCATCTATGATAAGTGCGGAGCAAGTGGCCAAAATGCTTGAATACGCCTTAGCTAAGCAGCAGGAAACCTTCAGGTTCGAAATGCAGATGGCCATGCAAAACATGAGAGAAATGCATGACCAACTGTTTGTTGGAAATTTGCAGTAAAAAGAAACGAAGGAAAGTTGATTTGTATTCCTTTAATCTCAGTTACAATTGGATTTCCTGATTACAAAAGAGAAGAGAATGATCTGGATTCTCTCCTTTGTTTAATTCTGGGTTCTTCTTGGTAGCGATGAGATGCCTCCCTCGATTGTTTGCGTCGAGTTTGCTTCTCGTTGACGATCCGAATATCTATACTCACTGGAACAACTATCTTGTCTGGTTGATAACTCTTGACGAGTTTGATGATTCAGAACAAGTAACAAATTCTAATGATAGAGTTGTTTGAACCGAAAATAATTCGGTTAATAAGCCAAATATCGACGGTTTAGAGTTCCTCCGTCTGTTGATTCCCCAGACTGTGTAAGGAGTCAATCCTCCTTTTCTGATTCTGAAAGATCTGATCGAAAGATCTTCTCCAAAATCCAACCTCGCCTGAAAGATCCTCTCAACAAAAATCCGCCCCTGATCTGATTATCAAAAATCCGATCCTCACTCTGTTGAGTTTGTTGCTATTTATAGGGGGATTAGGGGTGTAACTGCCTCCATAATCCGCGCCTAAATGGGGGATTAGTTACCCCATTAGTCGGGTGTAACAACCCACTAAAGCCACTCCTCAAATCGTGGGTGAAGAACAGCTTCGAAGTTGTTACGATCGCGTTTGAATGAGTCAGAACCTTGACCTGCGTTCTGGCGGTGATTGAGCTGCGTTTGGCAGCGACTGACGGGCTGCGTTGGGCAGTGATGGATGAGCTGCGTTGGGCAGTGATGGATGAGCTGCGTTGGGCAGTGATGGATGAGCTGCGTTGGGCAGTGATGGATGAGCTGCGTTGGCAGCGGTTGATAAGCTGCGTTGGGCAGCGGTTGATAAGCTGCGTTGGGCAGCGGTTGATAAGCTGCGTTGGGCAGCGATTGATAAGCTGCGTTGGGCAGCGATGGAGCTGCGTCGTGCGGCGATAGAGCTGCGTTGGCAGCGATTGATGAGCTGCGTTTGGCAGCGGTTGGTAAGCTAGACTTTCATCCCCAGCTTAGTCAGGGAGACAGCTTCGGAAGAATCTTCTTGATCAGCTCGTCTGAGGTAAAATGATCTCGGCCGTCTGATTATTACTTGGAATATTTACCTCTTTGAAGGAGTTATTTATGTGGTAGGCTGAGTTCGGTCATCAGAACGCACGTCTAAATCATGCGTTCGACTGTTTGATCATGAGGGTGCGTTTGGGAGTTAAAACCCCTCCCCCCCTTTATTTGAAAACGCGAGAATCACGTTTCAGGTGAGATTTTACCTAAAATCTCGTTTCGATTTGACAGCTACATCTGTTTATAAATGGACCACTGAGGTCAAATCAAAAAGTCATTCGACTTTTCCCTTTCTTGTTTGATTTCTAAACAGGGCTACTGTTCATCTTCTCCAGCGCTTCAACGGAAGAAAGGGTCCGTTCCTGAATATTCCGCCCATCTTCGTCTTCCACTCCACGGTTGCCATGGGACCCAAGAAGAAAATGGCCTCCAAATCGAAGACCGCCCAAGCTCCGGATGTTCCTTTGGCTAGAGCCTCCGGGGATGATCAAGTTCTCACGCCTTCGTCGCTAGTTCCTTCAACCAATGGTAAGATTGACCCATTGGAAGTCGATTTGACAGATCTCTCATTTTCGACCCTTGATTGGCGATCCGTATTCCATCTTTAAACTCGAGAGATAATTCTCAGTGTTTACCAATTAAACGTATGGCTAGCTCCATCGTTCCTGAAATTTCAACGTAGGTTCAGACCCTGCGTTTAAAAAATTTTGGACGCAGGTCTGAACCTTGTGTTTAGAATTTTGGATGCAGGTTGAGACCCTGCGTTCAAGACCCCGAACGCAGGTCTGAACCTTGTATTCTTGAGTTAGACTTCTTATGACTAACTTTTCTATTTGCAGTATGCTACTCCAGCGAGCCTCTTTCCTTCAACTATTACTTCGGTCATGCGGGAGGTGCGGTGAAAGATACAATCTTCAGTTTTGCCTTCGAGTATCCCATATTCCAGGATACCCACAAGGAACGGGCAAAACTCATCACTCAGGCTTTTCCTGAGACTCTCAGGTCTTTGGTTACAAATGCCAAATTTGAAACCGCAGAGCGTGAAATTTTAAAGAAGCCGTCCTTCCTCTTCGGGGATTCTGTTAAGATGGACCCCAAGCGAATGTCCGAAGGGAATTACAAATGGCTGAAAGTCGTCAACAATCGTCGCTTCCTATTCGGGGATTCTGTAAAAATGGACCCCAAGCGGATGTCCGAGGGGAATTACAAATGGCTGAAGGTAGTCAACAACCGTCGTCTTTTCCTTCCCAATTTGGAGCGGATGTGGCCGATCTCTTATTATCAGTGCGCTTCTATCCCGCGGTCGATGAATTGGGAACTTGTTCAGGACCAAGGCGGTGTTGCTACGGGGCACATCACTCATCGGGGTACTCATCCCGCTGGCTTCAATAATTTTATGGCTTTGAAGCCAGGTTTATTCCAAAAAGAGCATCCTGTCGGAGAGCCTGCTAAATTGGCGGAGGTGTTCATTAGAACATTTATTTCTGTCAAAGGAGAGTTCCCTGCTCGGGATTTCAGGGCCCCTACTTGGGTTCACTCCAGTGATGCGGACTGGTGGGCCCGGATGATAAATTTCGTTTTGAAGGAACTGGAAGAACCTTTGAGAATTTCGGACTTGAGAGTTCCTATAACGGCCACTCGATACGGCATTTCTCCGAACTACAGCGGACTCTTTGCTATGCTGGAATTCTACAACCCTCACACCGGCACCTTTTTCACCCCTGTTGGTGAATTAGGCTTCGCTCTTCACGAGATGTTTGAGATCTCTGGATTGTCTTTCGGAGAGTTGCCTTACAACCCTCACACCGGCACCTTTTTCACCCCTGTTGGTGAATTAGGCTTCGCTCTTCACGAGATGTTTGAGATCTCTGGATTGTCTTTCGGAGAGTTGCCTTATGAGGAATTCGTTCCCGGTAGTAGGGAATTAGAGATCCTAAAAAATGGTGCTCCCGATATCTACAACACTTATTGGGAATTGATGTGTCATTTCCAGATATGTGCGCAAACAACCGGTAAAAGAGCAAGTGGCGTAAAACAAGGACAATGGGCGGAGTATCTCTTCCGAAATCTGTGGGACAAGGAGGCTGAGGTGACTCGTTTGGCCGCCAGCACTCTCGAGGAGATCACTGAACGCATCAACGATGCAACCTCTCATTATACTTGCGAGGTAGAGGAGGATGTCTTCCCCGCGTTTACCACGTTCGAAAGCTTCCACTATCAGGCAGAAGTATGGCTTTGTTCGCTGGTTTTCTGACTCTCTGGTTGAAGCGTTGTGTGGTACCCACAAGATCGGTGGATGCTATTACCGTAGAGGTTTTATACCCCGCGGTTCTATTGGCTTATGGACGACCCTTGAATCTTCTTTCAGCCATGGTGTGCTGCTTACAAAGTGGTTTGCGGGAATTATCTTCTGAGTTTATTGCTGTCAGGAAAGTGGATTCTGACGGGAAGACTATCATTCAGACCCCAACACCTCGAGTGCCGATGCCATACATTTATTTGGTATCTTGGTTCGTGTTGCACTGTCCTCCGATTATGACGACTCCTGAATCAAGTGGCACTTCCACTCCTCTTGTTCAGCAATTAGAAACCTCTGACTGGGCCGGTTGGTATCAAGTTAAATTCCGTGAAATATTGAGACGGGATTATAATTACGAGATCACTTGCACGTTTCCCGCTTTCGAGGGCGGTGCGTATGGAGAACTTCATCAAGATGCTCCGGGACCAAATTCTTTCACCATGCTTAGCAAAGGTGTCTTTTGGTGGCTTATAAACATTCGTCCGGGCTATCTTATTTTTCAACAAGGGAGGAAGTGTTTCATTGAACCATATCAACCTTATCGTTTTTCTCGGCAATTTGGCTATGATCAGCTCTATGTTGGGAACCCCAACCCTACTCTTGCATACACAGGTAATGTGTACGAAGGAGCGAGAGCTTGGTTCTACTCAGTGGCTGGTTGTACCGGAGCAAAATTCCGACTGCCACATAAGATGCCCAATGCCCGTACCTCTCTGAGCTTCTGTACCTGGTACCAGGCCGCTTCTCAGATTTCTGCTTACAATATGAATACTTCTTGTTTGAAGGCCATCCGCAAATGGTATGCTTCGAAAAGAGAGGCTAAAAGGTTTCGTGCCCGAGGTGCCAATGAATACCTGTCATATGAAAAGTCAATTACAGAAGGCGAACAACAGTCACCGGAGCGAGCTCAGGAAGAGGTCAGGGTGCCGGAGACTCATGCGGTGGAACCTTCAAGAATTCTGACTCGGAGTAAGAGTGCTCTTGGAAAAAGGGCGCTAGGGCCGGTTGACGAAGCCAAGTATGACAAAAGAGCTCGTCGGAAGTTAGCACTTGAACCTCCTGCTTCCAAGCTTATGTCGGACGCTCAGAAAGCATGGCGTACCGGAGAAGAGGAACAAGAATCGACTGCTATGGAACTCTCACCTCGGCCTGGTCTCCCCACAGTTGGTCCTGCTTTAGGAGGCCATGATTCTTCTGCTCATTCATTGCATGAAGAAGAGCGTGAAGATGAATCTTTTGCAAGGGGTGCAGAGTTTGTCCCTGAAGACACGCTTCATGATACTGCCTCCACTGCCTCTCATGTTGCAGAAGACATAGCTCCTGCCCAAGAACTTCTAGTGTATTTAAATAGATTTCTCATACAGATCCTATGATACATGAAGCGAGTACTGTCACCCCTCCTTCGACGCAACAGCTTATACCACCACCAGCTCAGGTGTCAGAGCCACCTCGTTTGGAGACCTCCACAACGGCTCTTCCACCGACGACTTTACTGACAATTTCTCTAGCCTCTACCGAAGTGGTAGACGTTCCAAGGTCATCTCAAATGGGGGAACTGATGGCTATGCAATCGAGCCCCTCTCAGCTGGATATTGGCACTCCTTCTCAAGCTACTACACCGAAATCGCCTGCTAGTCTTTTACTTGGCTTTGCATCTTCAGAAGTTTCTGTACCGTCGCCTATTGCTGTTTCGAGCCCCGCAGACGTACCAGATTTTGTCAAGATTTCCCTTGACTACTTGAGAGGGCTTACCAAGAAAATAATTGAGGTTGTGCTAGCCGGACGAGATACTTTTGATACCTTCAAACCCATGCTCACGAATAGTTTGAACAACCTCAAACTTGTAGGTGACGTCGACGTCGTTCAGCGTTGCGCGGAAGCCATCTCACGTCTAGAGGGACAACTCAGATTCTTGGAGACTTTGGGTCGCACTGATATCCAGGCGCAGATTGCATCTAATTTCGAGAATATTCGAGCCGAAGAACTCACTAAGTATGAAGCCGCTCGACGTCATATAGCTGAGGAAGAGGTTGAGGTTGAACAACTGCAACAGCTACATGCTCAAAAACAAGTTGAGCTGACACTTTCGAATACTTCTCTGGAGAATTTGCGAGAGAAGATCGCTGCCGCTGAAGTGGAGTTGACTAGGATGAAGGCTCAATTCAAACGAGAAGAATCTATTGTCACTGAGCTCAACGTCAAAAGTGCTGCTTCCCTGGTGAATTACCGTGCCAAGGCTGGTGCTCTGGAAGAGGCTAAGAAGGAGGTAGCTGCCATGCTATCTAGTGAGGACGAGCTTAGGAAACGGGCCGAGATGCTGGTTCGGGCCGACCATGAAGAAAAACTTTCTGACATTAAGTCTCAGCTAACTTCATTTGATCTGATGAATTGATGAGCCTGTTTTCGTATCGTTCTTTTGGTAGGAACAACACTTATCTTAGGTCACCTTGTTTTCCTTTAAATAAAGGTAGTGCTGTCGTTTGGCTTTTTATTGTTTCTTTTTCATATCATGTTTTGATATGGAACAATGAAATACCAATTTGATATTGCGACAACAACTATTTATTCCTCTTGTATTAAGCTTTTGCCTTAAATACTGGAAGAATAATGTAAGTGCTAGGAATACAGTATTAACGTGGCACACTTTGTGGTCCCGTCGCTCTATTGTTAAGAGTCGACGAGTTGTGGTCCCGTCGCTCTATTGTTAAGAGTCGACGAGTGGAAGGTGTTGCGATTGGAGCAACTTTGAGGACTTATCGCTCTGTTGGCGAGAGTCGATAAATTAGGAGTGTTGCGATTGGCGCAACTTTGGGGACCTATCGCTCTATCGACGAGAGTCGATAAATTAGGAGTGTTGCGATCGGAGAAACTTTGAGGACCTATCGCTCTATTGACGAGAGTCGATAAGTTAGAAGTGTTGCGATTGGAGCAACTTTGGAGACCTATCGCTCTATTGACGAGAGTCGATAAGTTAGAAGTGTTGCGATCGGAGCAACTTTGAGGACCTATCGCTCTATTGACGAGAATCGATAAGTTAGAAGTGTTGCGTTTGGAGCAACTTTGAGGACTTATCGCTCTATTGACGAGAGTCGATAAGTTAGAAGTGTTGCGTTTGGAGCAACTTTGAGGACTTATCGCTCTATTGACGAGAGTCGATAAGTTAGAAGTGTTGCGTTTGGAGCAACTTTGAGGACTTATCGCTCTATTGACGAGAGTCGATAAGTTAGAAGTGTTGCGTTTGGAGCAACTTTGAGGACTTATCGCTCTATTGACGAGAGTCGATAAGTTAGAAGTGTTGCGTTTGGAGCAACTTTGAGGACTTATCGCTCTATTGACGAGAGTCGATAAGTTAGAAGTGTTGCGATTGGAGCAACTTTGAGGACTTATCGCTCTATTGACGAGAGTCGATAAGTTAGAAGTGTTGCGTTTGGAGCAACTTTGAGGACTTATCGCTCTATTGACGAGAGTCGATAAGTTAGAAGTGTTGCGTTTGGAGCAACTTTGAGGACTTATCGCTCTATTGACGAGAGTCGATAAGTTAGAAGTGTTGCGATTGGAGCAACTTTGAGGACTTATCGCTCTATTGACGAGAGTCGATAAGTTAGAAGTGTTGCGTTTGGAGCAACTTTGAGGACTTATCGCTCTATTGACGAGAGTCGATAAGGTAGAAGTGTTGCGTTCGGGGCAACTTTTGAGGACCTATCGCTCTATTGACGAGAGTCGATAAGTTAGAAGTGTTGCAATAATTGTTATCGTGTAACAGAATCCCAATTGCAGCTGTAGGGGTTCAGAGGAATAGGATCACCCCCTGCGTTTGGGGCCTTTGAATTGAATTGTGGATATTGTGTACTTGAACGCACCTCCAGACTATTGCGTTTGGCTTCCACTATACGTTTTCCAAACGCAAGGCTTTGTCTTGCGTCTTATCAGAAGCCCAAACGGCTGTAATGATGACGAAGAGATCTCCTTTAAGTGGGAGTCTTGGGACTCTGCACCGTCATAAATTATTTATAAATTGGGTTGATTAGTCATGTCAAGAGGCTTTAACGTTTAAGCTTCTTTCTTGAACTCCCTAACGAGTTTCTTCTTGTTATTTCTTCCACGATCTGATTTCGTCATCTGGCCATGGCTCCCAAGAGATCTCACGAACAGATGGCGGACATTCTTCTGCCGTCGAAGGGTGCTTCTGGGTCCGCCTCCGGACCGTCGTCGACGCCTCCGACGCCTGGACATCAAAGTGAGTATCACTGTCTTCTTCGTTTTAAGTATTCTTCGTCAATGGGTTTTCTTGACATTCCATAGACGAGTTCTGGTTGATGATGATGAATAAAATTCGTCTTTTCAACCTTGAATATGCACAGAGTTTGCATTCTTCTTGATGAAAACCGTTCATCTTCTTGACTTTGGATCCGGAAGGAATTTCTTGTATCCATTGTAACGATGAAGAATCAAACTCTTGAAGTTGAACACCTGGAGAAGTTTCTGTGTTTGTTGATAAGATTTGTTCGTCTTAGATACGAACAATCATTCATGTGTTCTTTGATCGTGAATGTGGAAGAGGACTTCTGTGTTTACTGATAAGATGAAGGGTTAATCCCTTAACCTGGAACTTAGGCAGAAGTCCTGCGTTCATAGCTGTTGAACGCAGGTTTAACTTCTTTGCGTTCAGGCTAATCCTGACGCATGTTTAGACTTACTGCGTTTGCCTTTATCTGCATTTCTGACTTTGCTATTGGCTTGTCTATAAGGCGGGACTTTTGCTGCTGATCCCCTCATTGTATCTGATGATGAAGGAGAAAGATCATCTCAAGAAGACGCCCCTCTTATTCCACCCATCTCTGTGATCTTCCCGCACGAGGACTTCGAGCGGGTGTGTGATGAGAAGGTTCGTCTGTTTCCCCATTCTGTTCTTTTTCTTTCCAGACGTTTAGAAAACTTGGTGAGGCAAGCTTTCTGCATTGTAATGCACGGGTGGGGCTCTTTCTCTGAGTTTCGAGCGCCTATTGTGGAAGGGTTGAAAGCTCTTGCGGAAGTCAATCCCTTCTATGCTAAACGCTTTGACGAGACGATATATCGATACTCGGGGGCCGCTCGTTATCTAGAGGAGTTGCAGCACACAGACTTGGAGTCTAAAATCCAATGGGCCATCGGCGACGCTATGCTGAAGGAGGCAATTGCTGCTAAGGTTCGAGCCTCAGATATTTCAGAGAAGAAGGCTCGTATCTGGAACTTGCAGAAGCAACGTCGCCAAGCCAAGGCCAGACTGAATGCAGGGGAGATAACTCAGGAAGAGTTCAGCCTTGAGGATGCCACTCTCGCATCAGAAGTTCAGGCTGAGAAGGAGGCTGTCGAAGTGTTAAAACAGGAGGCCTCTGCTGCTGCTGCAGTTTCTGATGCTGAGCTTCATAAGAGAATTAGAGAAGAGGTGCTGGCGAAGCACGAAAAATCCATATCGAATACAAGGGCTCATCTTATGAGTTTCTCTTTACTTTAAACCCTAGCAACTCTTACTTTTGATTTTGTAATAACTCTATGCTACTTCCTCAAACACTTATTATCTGCATGAAATGAATTGCTGCTGTTTTTCTTGCATTTTTCTGTGTTTGTCTGGGACGTTGCGGTCTTGTTGTGATGTTGGAACTTCTGTAAATTATTCCTTTTTGTATGATCTGAACGCGGGCCCATTGAGGACATCTTCTTGAAGTTGAAGTGATCATGTTGTGCGTTCGTTGGTGCGAACGCAGTGTCAGGTTCTGCAGCTGTAGAACTTGAACGCAGTTGTAGACTTGTTTTGAACGCAGCCATAGACTTGTTTTGAACGCAGCCATAGGTCTTGCGTTCAGGAGGACTGAACACAGTCAAAGGACTTGCGTTCAAGAGGACTGAACGCAGTCAAAGGACTTGCGTTTAAAAGGACCGGACGCGGTCGAAAATAGGACTTTTTCACCAAACAGATTATGCTGATAGTTATTTGAAAGACTTTGGAAAATTCTTTTATTATAATGCATTTTAAATCGTCAGAGGTGTAGTGTTAACTTGACGACATACAAAGTAGGAGAACTTATTTGTTCAGACAAACATTTGATGAGCAACCCCCAGCTAAGCTCAAGAAACTTGTATCTTACGGGTAGTATTGCTTGAGAAATTTTCCATTAATTGGCATCATAAGTCTGTCGCCTTTCTTGTTGATGAGACGATAAGCTCCGTTGGAATAGACTGTCTCCACGACAAAGGGTCCTTCCCATTTGGGATTAAATTTCCCTTTGGTTTTATGAGTCATTACCATGGGTCGTCGATTAGCCAGAACTAAATCGCCTTTCTTAAAAATCCGCTCTCTGACCTTTTTGTTGTAGGCTTTAGAGATGCGGGCTTGATATAATTCAATCTGTTGTTGAGCCTGAAGTCGTTTGTCATCTAAAGCTTCCAGTTCTTGCAAACGTCGCTCGTGCTTCTCTTCCTCTGTTAGTCCGGTTGCGATAGCGACTCTTAAAGAAGGAATTTGAATTTCTAATGGCAGTACGGCCTCGCAGCCATATACCAAAGAAAACGGCGTAGCTCTTGTAGGGGTCCTTACTGTTGTGCGGTAGGCCCACAAACATTCACCGAGTCTTTCGTCCCAATCTCGTCGGCTCTTAGAAACGAACTTTTTGAGGAGCTTCACGATAGTTTTGTTAAAAGCCTCTGCGAGACCATTTGCCGGTGGATAATATGCCGTGGATGCGACACTTTGGATGCGAAATTTATCACAGAATCTCTGAAATCCAAAGCTAACGAATTGTGTCCCGTTGTCGTGAACTATTCGTCTCGGGACTCCAAAGCGATATACGACATGATGTTTAATGAACTTGATCACGTTCTTTGTCTTGACTTCTTTTAGCGGGATTGCCTCTGCCCACTTAGAGAAATAATCGGTTACGGCCAAAATGAACCGGTGTCCTTTAGAAGTTGGAGGAGAGATTGGTCCCACAATATCCATGCCCCACATTTCAAATGGCCAAGTTGCAGATGTAGGATGTAGATTACCCGGCGCTTGGTGGATAAAATCGCCATGAATTTGACATTCGTGGCAATGTCTGGCGTAGTCCACCGCGTCTGCGAACATCTTCGGCCAATAATAACCAATTCGTCGAAGACGATCGCCTAACTTAGCTCCAGGCTGATGAGCTCCGCACATTCCGTCATGAGCTTCCTTAAGAGCTTCTTTTGCCTCCTTCCGGGAGAGACATCGAAGCAAAATTCCATCATGTGATCTACGATACAGGGTTTGAGAAACTGCATCGTAATAGAATTGGAGGGCCTTCCGTTTGATAGTGGCCGCTTCCTTGTGGTCATCGGGCAAAATTCCGTATATAGCATAATCGATGTACGGGAATCGCCAATCTCTAGCTTCTAATTCCATCGAGGTTGTGCAGACTTCTCCTATCGATGTCTCATCTGAGCTTTCCTCTGTAGGAATCTTGAAACAGTATAACTCGCGTCCTGCGACTGAGATAGTAGTCTCAGCCCCTGGGGGTAATGCTAATGAGGTTGCTAAAGAGGCTAATGCATCTGCATAAGCATTCTGAGCTCGCGGGATGTACTCAATAAAGAAGCCCTCGAACTTCTTAGCTTGCTCTAGCACTGCGAAGTAGTACGGGATCAAATCTTCATGGCGTACTTCGTATTCTCCCCGGATTTGATTAACGATGAGCTGGGAGTCACCGTAAGCTTCGAGGCGCCGAACATTAAGTTCTTCCGCAAATTGCATTCCTAACAATAGGGCATTATATTCAGCTACATTGTTGGTGCAGGGTTTGATTAGGGAAAATCCTCTTGGTATTATGTGACCATTCGGGGAGACGAGCACTACCCCCACTCCTGCAGTAATTGCTCCATGAGGATTCGCTCTGGATGCCCCGTCGAAGAACAACTTCCACACCTGCGTGGTTTCTTGAGTAACGCAAGTTTCAGCAACTTCATCTGGCAATTCTTCATACAACTTTGATGTTCCCGTCACTGGATGATCGGCTAAGAAGTCTGCCAATGCTTGACCCTTGACTGCCTTTTGCGGCATGAATTGCATATCATATTGTGACAGGAGGATGGCCCATTTTGCAAGCCGGCAATTTAGAGATGATGGTTTGGTCATCAGAACTCTTAAGGGATTCACTTTAGAAATGACATGAATTGTTTGCCCAACTAGGTAATGTCGCATCTTTTGAACCGCGAATACCAAAGCAAGACATTCTTTTTCAACTGGATTGTATCGGTGCTCGGCTCCCATCATAGTCCTGCTTAGGTAATAGATGGCTTGCTCTTGACCCTGATCATTATTTTGGGCCAACAAAGCTCCGAGAGAATGTTCCATGGCCCTTACGTACAACAGGAATGGCTTTCCTGATATTGGGGCTACAAGAACCGGCGGTTGAGTAAGATACTCCTTAATCTCCTCGAATGCTCTTTGACATTCCGCATCCCAAACAAAGGATATTCCTTTCTTCATAAGCTTAGAGAAAGGTTGGCAGCGCCCTGACAGATTTGATATAAATCTTCGAATGTAGGCCAATCTGCCTTGCAAACCTCTGAGCTCTTTGAGATTCTTCGGAGGTGGCATGTCTTGGATGGCACGCACTTTTTCTGGGTCAAGAGAGATTCCCTTGGAGGTAACGATAAATCCCAGGAATTTTCCACTTGAAACTCCGAGGAACGATTTTGTCGGGTTCATCTTCAGCTGATGTGCTCGCATGATTTCGAACATTGTCTTCAGATCTGCAAGATGATCGTCTTTGCATTGGCTCTTTACCGCTATGTCATCAACGTAGCACTCAATCTTTTTTCGTAAGTGTTCGTGAAAGATCGTGTTCATTGCACGTTGATAAGTTGCACCTGCATTTTTCAGGCCGAAGGGCATCACTGTGTAGCAATACACCCCCAGTGGTGTTCTAAAAGCAGTGTGTTTTTCGTCGTCCGGGTGCATCTTTATCTGATTGTACCCAGAGAATCCGTCCATGAAAGACATCCTTTCATATCCGCAGGTGTTGTCAATCATAACATCCGTGATGGGGAGTGGGAATTCATCTTTCGGACAGGCGGCATTGAGATCGCGGAAATCGATACATATCCGGACTTTACCGTTCTTCTTAGGAACTGGGACGATGTTGGCCACCCAGTCAGGGTGTTGTTCTTCCCTAACAAAACCTGAGTCTATAAGCTTTTTAACTTCTGACTCAATTGATTCCATGATCTCTGGACGAAACCTGCGTTGTTGTTGTTTAACGGGTTTTACATCCGGATCGATGTTGAGACGGTGCATGGCCACCTTCGGGTCAAGACCAGGCATATCTTCATAATTCCAAGCGAAGACATCTATATATTCTCGGATGAGAGATATAAGGTCTTCCTTCTCGGATGATGATAGGTCTTCAGCTATAAAGATAGGCTTGGGGTCAGACTCATTTCCCATGTTGACCTGGATCACCTTATCTTCAGTGGGTGGTTCGCGTTGTTCGAAACGCATATCCCACAGGATGTTAAGACGTTTGATCCAAGGATCGTTAGTCGACTCAATTAACTCTTCGTCACCCCCTGCATCTTCATCAGGGTGACTAGTTGAAACCATGTTCACAGTCAAACCTTTAAAGAAAGGTCCGACACTGACGTCGGATTCCCAGGAAGAGGTTCCGGACGAATGATCTTGACGCAGATAATTACTGATCTCATTTTCTGAGGCAGAGGGAGTTGTGACATAACCTAAACCTCTTCCGGTTTTATTGTAATAATCCTGAGGTTTTCCTTCAGGGGCTAGAGACATTCGGACTGGGGTTCGTCTGCCCTTCCCGAAGTTCAGACCCTGTTTTTCATTAAAGTTATACCCCATTCGTTTCATTAAGTCTATAGAATTGGGTTCATGGTAATGAAATTGGGGAACTCCGTCGTCTTCCTCTGAACTTCCTCGTTTGAGTTGTTCGGGTTTGACTTTACCAAAACAGATCGGCTTCTGCCCTTTCCTTTTGGATGGGACTTTGAAGAAAGCCTTCTGTACATCTTCTGCTTCTTCATCTGAAGCAAAGAAAGATTCGATTGGCAATGTAAGTGATGCCTCTGTGCACATTGTGTGCCATGGGTTGGTACCTGCATTAGAATCATTCTCTACTGATTTATTTTTAGAGGACACATCAGGCAAGTACTCCAAAAGAAAATCTTCATTAATGCACCATTCACCCTCGCTCGGTACATTATTACTACTCTCATCCTGACCCATTACATCTAAGTTCAGTTCCCATGGACAATCTTCCTCAGGATCTGGTTCGACATCTGCTTCATTGCCACTGTCAACATCTTGAGATTCTAAGTAGAAAACAGAGTCAGTGTGGAAGTTCTCCACTCCTCGGAAAGGGTATTTTTCCGCAATCAAGGTTCGAACTTCACCCTCGTCATTGGCGTACTTCATGACCTGATGCAAGGTAGATGGGACAATGCGGTTTGCATGTATCCATGGTCGTCCTAGCAAAAGATTATAGGACGTGTCCGCATCTATGATGTAGCATGCGACCTCAGACTTGAGATCTCCAATCTGGCATCTGAGCTTGATTTTCCCCAAGGGTCGAGTACTGTTTGCATTGAACCCGAAGATGGTGGTTTGGGTAGTGTGCAACCTGTGCATAGGGATTCCTAAGACCTGCATGACCCTATAAGGCATGATGCTGAGCGCGGAGCCCGGGTCAACTTGGACACGACTGATTTCGGAAGATCCGATATACCCTGTGTAGTACAACGGTCTGTCGTGTTGGTGTTTGACCTGCATGTCTTCTTGAGTAAATGATATGCAGGGTAAACTTCTCGATGCTTGCAGACATTGTCGACAAGTTTGATCTTCAGAAGCTTCGGGAATTGGAGTGACTTGGGTGATGAAGCTTTCCGTATTCTTCAATGCCTCAATGAGAGCTTCCTTGGTGGTTTTGGACAACCTCAGGAGCTCGTATAGAGTAATCCTGGCCGGTATGTTGGCCAGTTGCGCCATGACATTGAATTGGAATGGATTGCTCGACTCCCCGTGTTCCTGGTGGAGATTCCTGTTGAACCGGAGTTCTTTTTGTTTCCCCTTATCAGCTGGCTTTTTGGGGACAGAACCCCCAGCGTCTTGGGGTTGTTCCTCAACTTCTTGGACATTCTGGCCGTAGTCTTTCAAGTAATTCTTTCCAGACCGCGTACCAGGGTTGTCTCCTGGGTATGCGGCCAGGGCAATCCTCTCTTCCTCTGAATCTGTGAGGGTCTTGAGGTGATCATCATTCTCAGTAATGGAGGGGCTAATCGTGTTGGAAGACTTAGCCTTGCCTCCCTTCTTTTTGGACGAGGTATTCGTCCACTGTTGGTCTCCCACTAGATCAGGGTGAACCCACATGATTTCTCCTTTTGAGGTGGTGAGGGGTATCAACCCCTTGTCTTTCTGACTGTGCAAGTCAGTATTCTTCAGACGCATTTCTCCCTTGTGGATTGGGATAACGCCATCTGCGGTCGCCACCGGAGGGAAGTCACCGAACTGGACTGCTATCATGTTGGTAGAGACAGTCTTTTGCTCAGGTTTCAGAGTAAGCACTTTGGCGTCCACCAAATTCTGGAGGATGTCCTTAAAGATGTAACATCTTCTGGTAGGATGCCCCAGAAACCTGTGATAACGGCAGTAATTAGGGTCATCTATCTTCCCTGCCTCTTCTGGCTTCCTAATTTCAGGAAGCTGTAGCTTGTTGTTCTTCCGCAATAGCTGGAATAAAGTGTCCACATGCTCCTCTTTGAAGGAATATTGCTTGGGCACTTTTTGCTTATTGGGAGTTTTGCCTTGATTTGTGGGCGGTGGTACCCGAGAGTAGTCAGCTGCTAGGGTCTCTTTTCCCTTAGACCGCTGAGCGTTGTTCTGGTTGCGCTGCTGTTGCTGTTGCTGTTGCGGCTTGGGCTGTGCAGCTTCCTCGGCTTTCACCCGAGCTACAATCTCTTCAGCTTGTTCTCCCTGCGAAACCAACTGTCTCCAGGAACGACACTCCGCTACCCCCATCTGGGCAAGGAGCTGAGTTTGCAAGTTGTGCCTGCAAGTTTCAACCAGGGTTGACTGAGTCATACCTGAGGGGCATCGCAATGCCATGCTACGGAATCTCTCCACGTAAGCCTTGATGGATTCTCCCTTCCTCTGCTTGGTGGCGAGAAGAGTTGGGACAGAAACTTCCGTATCATCCTCAAAGAACCTAGCCAAGAAAAGCCTTTCCAAATCTACCCATTTCTGAATAGATCCAGCAGGCAGTTTCATAAACCATTCAAAGGCTACTCCTTTAAGAGTGCCTATGAATAAGCGAGTCAAGATGGCATCGTTCGCCACAACATCTCCAGTTTGAGATTTGAAGTAGTAGATGTGCTGATTTGGCGATCCTGTGCCATCGAACGGTTGCAAGGTTGGAGCTTTGAACTTCGGTGGGTATGGAGCTATATCCCATTCAGCGGGATAAGGCCTCACCACTCCTTCTTCGCGGAGCTCACTTCTGTTGGCGATTGCATTGAGGCGAGCTTCCAGTTCATCCATTTTAGTGGACTGAGGATGCAGTTCTTTTTCCACCTCCTTCTCACCTTCAGAAGAGGATCCCAGGTTGTGAGTCTCACGATCCGAATGCTCGGTCGCTTTCTGTTTCCCTTTGAAGGTCGTCCTCCGGGAAGATTCGGGTTTGTGGCCTTTTTCAGCAATAAGTTGGGCCATCATGTCCTTCAATTGGAGAAGTGTCTCCTGTTGCGCCTGGAGCATGACCTGGTGTTCGTTCACTTTCTTGGCTATGTCCTCAGGATTTCCCGCCATGTAAGCAGATACTTCTTGTGGTCCGACCGAGCTCGAAGATTGAGATTCGGCTATTGCCGAATGCTCATCACTTGTTGTAATTCCTCTGGCCAACTTTTGATAGTCAACCGGGCGAATAGCTCCTGTCCGGGTCCGAGTATGCTTATATACTCCTTCGAACTGATCACAAATTTCCCTAACAGTTGGGGAATTACTTCTTTGTGACTCGTCAGAATCGGAACGTGAGGCTTTTCCTCTACCGATCATGTTGATGGTGACCTCGGGATATTCGATTTCAGAGGTCTTCTTTTTGTGACGACGCTGTCGTTTAGCAGGTCTAGCGACATTCGTCAATCTATTGAACACCGATTGCCTAGGCGCCGGTGAACAACAACTGCATTCAGAGAGGACAGCAGATATGAGCCGCTCACACTGGCATGAATGAGCTACTTGCTGTGTTGGCCTTCCTCTTGACAGCAATTCACGCAAGTCGGAGACCTGGGGAAGATTTTGTGAAGGTGGGGATGGAACCCCCTGCCCTTGGATGGGTTGGGCATGAATCTTAAATCCATGCTGTCCCTTTTGAACCTGACGGACCGTGTCATGCTCTTGATAAGAAACACGAGAGTCGCGTTTAGGTTTATAAACACGAGGCCGAGGCCTGTGTTTGATTGATGGACTAGATCCTTGTGGATCTTGTCCTGGTTGAACGCACATTTGTGGTGTGCGTTTTGATGTTGAAACAGACCCCTGCGGGTCTTGTTTTGGTTGAACGCACACTTGAGGCGTGCGTTTTGAAACAGACCCATGAGGGTCGTTCTTTGTTTGAACGCACTCTTGTGATGTGCGTTTGGTTGTTGAAACAGACCCCTGAGGGTCGTTCTTTGCTGGAACGCACACTTGTGATGTGCGTTTGGTTGATAACCCAGACCCCTGAGAGTCGGGTTTTGATTGAACGCACACTTGTGGCGTGCGTTTGTTTGATGACCCAGACCCCTGAGGGTCGGGTTTTGATTGAACGCACACTTGTGGTGTGCGTTTAGTTATTTGAACAGACCCTTGAGGGTCTTGTTTTGACTGAACGCACGGTTGTGGCGTGCGTTTGAATGATTGAACGTGCCTTTGGAGGTCACGTTTTGGGACGCACTTTTGAGGTGTGCGTCTATGTTGAACAACGCGCCACTGAGGGTCGCGTTTGAGTTGAATAACCCGAGGCTCATAGTCGGGTTCATTGCCACGAAGTGTGCGTTCTGGAGCAGAAACGCACAGTTCGGGCACAGGCTCAGAAACGCAGTCTTTGCGTTGGGCAGTAGCTTGGCTGTTCCGCAAGTATGCTCGCCGTAAGGATCTTCTCCTTCGTCGAGCAGCATTTTTCTTAGCCTGTTTCAAGGCCTTGGCCGCGGCATCGTCGGCGTTGGTTGGGCTTTCCTCCGACATAGGTCTTTTTTGACCTATTATTTGCCGTAGTGATACGGGGGAGGAATCTTCAACTCGCAGAGCGAGTTTAAGGTCTTGGCCAAAGGAGAGGGCTTTCTTTGGCATCTCAGCAGTAGTGTTGACCTCCGTAGAGGTCCTGTGGGTATCACGCCTAGCTTTTGGGCTAAGGGACCCAGAGGAGAGGACCTCCTCATACTTGGCTTGGTCGAACTCTACGACGAGAGTTTCGACGGTGGTTCCTGTGAGGTGAACGTCGGATTGCGCCACCACTTCCTCGTCAGAGAAGCTAGTCCCCAGCAGAGTCGCCATCTTTTGTTGGTAGGAAATTTGATGTAAAAAGACAAAGAAAGAAAATTTGACTTGTATTCTCTCAAAATCGATTACAATTTGGATTCCGATTACAAAAGAGAAGAGAATGGATTTGATTCTCTCCTTTGTTTAAGACTGGGTTCTTCTTGGTAGCGATGGAGTGCTTCCTTCGATTGATCGCGTCGAACTTGCTCTCCGTTGACGATCCGACCGTCCTTCTTCACTGGAATAACTGAAGTGTTTGATGACTTCGGTTTAGAACTCTTGACGAGTGTTGAAGAACTCTGAACGAGTTAAGAACTCTGATAAGAGTTGTTGAAAACCGAATGTCTGGTTTGATGTGATTAACTTGCGTTACAAGCTAATTAAAAACTCTTAACGAGTTTAAGAACTCAGAATGAGTTAAAACTCTAAAACAGAGTTGTTGGAACCGAAAATTCGGTTAATTGCCAAGTGGATGATACCTTTGATGAAAGGATCCTTCGGGATTTGATTAACTGATCGTTGATCAGTTCCTTGATCCCCCGAAGATCTCTTCCTTCCGATTACTCAACTGCCGAGATTTGTTGACCTTGGGTGGTTTTGATACCAGCTCCCCTCAACTCTTTGCGGTTTTGATCTCAGAAAACCGATTGATCAACCTATCAACCCGCCAACCCCTTACTCAGTTGAGTAAGTTGGTTATTTATAGGGTGATGTGGAGTGCAACCAACCCCTATTTCCGCTCCTTTGTGGGCGAGAATCCCTCAGAACGTGGGATAACGGTTTTTGGAAAATTTGTAGTAAAAAGACAATGAAAGAAAATTGACTTGTATTCTCTCAAAATCGATTACAATTTGGATTCCGATTACAAAAGAGAGGAGAATGAATTTGATTCTCCCCTTTGTTTAAAACTGGGTTCTTCTTGGTAGCGATGGAGTGCCTCCTTCGATTTTGGAAAATTTGTAGTAAAAAGACAATGAAAGAAAATTGACTTGTATTCTCTCAAAATCGATTACAATTTGGATTCCGATTACAAAAGAGAGGAGAATGAATTTGATTCTCCCCTTTGTTTAAAACTGGGTTCTTCTTGGTAGCGATGGAGTGCCTCCTTCGATGAGAAGAGAATGATCTGGATTCTCCCCTTTGTTTAATTCTGGGTTCTTCACGGTAGCGATGAGATGCCTCCCTCGAATGCTTGCGTCGAGTTTGCTTCTCGTTGACGATCCGAATATCTATACTCACTGGAACAACTGTCTTGGCCGGTTGATAACTCTTGTCGAGTTTTGTGATTCAGAACAAGTAACAAACTCTAATGATAGAGTTGTTTGAACCGAAAATAATTCGGTTAATAAGCCAAATATCGACGGTTTAGAGTTCCTCCGTCTGTTGATTTCCCAGACTGTGTAAGGAGTCAATCCTCCTTTTCTGATTCTGACCCCCAATCCAAAAAGGAGATCCCTTACTCTGTTGAGTTTGTTGCTATTTATAGGGGGATTAGGGGTGTAACTGCCCCCATAATCCGCGCCTAAATGGGGGTTTAGTTACCCCATTAGTCGGGTGTAACAACCCACTAAAGCCACTCCTCAAATCGTGGGTGAAGAACAGCTTCGAAGTTGTTACGATCGCGTTTGAATGAGTCAGAACCTTGACCTGCGTTCTGGCGGTGATTGAGCTGCGTTTGGCAGTGATGGATGAGCTGCGTTGGCAGCGGTTGATAAGCTGCGTTGGGCAGCGATGGAGCTGCGTTCGAGCTGTGCTTGGCAGCGATTGGAGCTGCGTTCGAGCTGTGCTTGGCAGCGATTGGAGCTGCGTTCGAGCTGTGCTTGGCAGCGATTGGAGCTGCGTTCGAGCTGTTGATTGTTGTAGTATTTAGATTTCTCTGTCTTTATATATGGATGACACCAAAGACCAGTAAAGAAGGTCTTATTCAGGCCATTTGTGACAATTGAGGCATCTCAATAACGCTCTATCAACTGCAGGTCATGATCTCCACTGAGTGTGTCGAATATCATTACACTGCTCATCAGCACCTCTAATGGTTGCTAATATAATATTAGTCGTGTTGTTGTCGCAGCCATCAAGATCAATCATCTCACATAAGAAGTTGCATTCGTGTTTATAGCTGTTGAAGCGGCGTAGGTGATTGAATCGGTGTAGTGTCTTGATGATGGTACGCGGGGAGGACTTCTACGTCTTGGTTTGAAGAGATCGTTGATTTGTAATCCCTTTCTGTCAGACTATTGCTAAAGACTGTCGTTTTGTAATCTTTGCTTTAACTCTTTGACATGTGAAAATCTTCGAATTGTAACCTTCTGGAAGTCGTCAGATTATAACTTCCATCATCAGTGTTTGATGGGGAATCAGCTTTCTATTATTTTTAGACAGCCTACACCAACAAATCCAGGCATTAACGAACCAGCAAGACGAGCCAAGTCATCGCAACCAGATTAATCTGGAAGATGAGGACACATGTGCGAATGAAACTCATAACGCCAATGCTCCTCCCGTCAATGCAGGGGGTGGTAACTAGAATGTCAACGCAGACTCAGGTGAAAACTTAAAAATTAAAAATCTCGAGAGCAAAATCAATACATTGATTTCCGCTCAAGAGATGAAAAAGACGGGCATCCCTTGTCCATACCCAAGAGAGTGGGAATCAATCCCATATCCGGCGAAGTTCAATTTAATCAACTTCACGCCATTTAATGGGATGGGTTCCCCGACTCAACATTTGATTTATTTCAAATCGCACTTGGGGGTAATCTCCGGCAATGAGCCTCTGATGGTGTGGTCATTCGTCGGCACTCTTCGCGGAACCGCCTTCGATTGGTATCGCTGCCTCAAGCCAGGTAGCGTGAATAGTTGGGATGACATGGAGACCAAATTCCTTGCCAACTTCTTCGACGACGACACAGAAATATCCATTGGGTCGTTGCTGGATGAGAAACAGAAAGACGGAGAATTGGTTGACACCTTCGTCAAGAGGTTCCGGAACAAGGCGATGAACTGCCGGGACCCGATCACCGAGGAATTCATCCTCCAGACTTGCCACAACAACCTCGCACTGGACGTGTTGGAAGCAATGGGGACAGCACCGTCCAAGACATGGAAGGATCTGAAGGTCCGAGGAGAGCAAGACGAGCGATTCCTAAGAAGGAAGAATGCGGAGAGAGGCCAACAGGCGAATAATGCTCCACAACAGAATTTCGTCCCACGGGGGAAAGGTAAGGCAATGCTAATGCAGTTGATGCTAACCAAACCTTTCAATTTGCAACCTCAGCAACAGCAGCAGCAGCAATGAGCGCCACAACAATCGCAGTCACAATGGCAATAACGGCCTCAGAAGCAGAAGTCTTCAGAGCCAAGATTTCCCAAGGTGTACTCCTTCAAAGATGACGAAGTTCCCGGCATCTTTAAGTACCTGTTGGAGAACAACAAAATCCAGCTACCAGCGATTGTGGATCAAGAAGGGGCTAGCAAAGTGACGGATCCGAGGTATTGCGCGTACCATAGAGCGGTCCATCACCCTACCAAATCGTGCTACCACCTCAAGGACAAAATCCAGGCGCTAATTGATGTAGGCGTCATAACCCCGAAGCCGTCCAAGAATGTTGGAGCAAACGCGGTTTCAATCAGCTTCGGATCAGTGCCCACAACGTGGTTTGAACCAAAACGCATCACCAAAGTGGGAATGAAGATAGTAAACGACGACCCGCATGGACAACGCCAAAAAGGACTTGTGCCACATACAGCCCCAAACGGCGAAATCCTCTGGGTTCACCCCGACCTGATTGAAGATGAACAATGGGCAGGGTCGTCATCCAAAAAGAAGTCCAAAGGGAAAGGAAAGTCTTGCTGCGGAGTCTCTGCTATCCCAGGAAAAGATGACGAAAGAATACTAGCTTTTCCGCTCTCTGAAGAAGAACAAGAAGTTTTTGCAACCCGAAGCGGAAATGAGTATCACTACAACTATCCACCACCTAGTGAGCAGGGGGTGAATAAACGGGGACCAGCCAAAACTCTCACGGAAATGGGGGTGATTACAAGTCCTACACCGGGCGAAGCTCGACAACAGCCGTTGAATAAGCCGAAAGAGAAGAATCCCCAGGAGGTGCAGAATCCGAAGCAGTCTCGTTTCAGTCGCCCGATTGGAAAAGACAAACCGGAAAGCTTGAAGACTCCGCAAGTCTTCGATATAATGGTTCAACTAGCCAATATTCTAGCACGGATAACGCTGTATGAATTTTTGCGGCTGTCCAAGGAAACTAGGGAGGCTTTGCAAGAAGCGTTGGCCAATTCAGAGGTGTTTCTGACTCAAATCAAGCCGGTGCCTGAGCAGCCAGAACCGCTGAGTCAACAGTACCAAAGAAGATATGCAGACGAAGAATTCGAACCACGATCGGCCGTTATATTTCATCGGGTACATCGGCTCCAGCAAAGTCAACCGAATCCAAGTGGATCCGGGTTCTGCTGTGAGTATTATGCCGCTTTGCTTGATGCACTTTCTTGGTATTCCAGTTAGCAAGTTGGCGTCCACAGGCACTGTTATCTACGGGTTCAATACCAGCGGGTTAAGACCTTTAGGTAAAATCCGGGTAAAGTGTCAAATGGGAGATTTGAAGACAGAAGTCACATGTTAGTGATTGATGCTGAAACTTCGTATAACTTACTATTGGGTCGACTTTGGATCCATAGTAACGTTATAATCCCCTCAACTCTCCATCAGTGTTTGAAATATGTCGACGCTGATAATAGGGTTAGAATGGTGGTCGCGGATAAGCAACCATTTAAAGGGTATGAGAATTATTTCACTGATTCTCTCCTTTATGGTAACGAATCCGATACTGAATCATCGGCCCAAGGCACGGACAGTGGAGGAGAGGCTGATACCAAAGCCGGATTTGATTACAATGGCGGTTATGTTCTAAATGACATTGTACCCTTTGTAATCAACCTTGACGATGATCAAACGTCAGAGGGCAGTTGTAACTAGCAACTTGCCATTAATAAAATGAATAATGATTTAGAGTACTCCCTGTCTCTCGATGATGTGATAACAGAATTGTATGATAATCCTGATTTGTATATGCCGCTTCGGTCGTCCTATGTAACAAAGGAACGCCTCCAGCATTCTTTCGGAACAACCATGATCATCCCGAACAAGATAGGAGGTGCAAAAGAAGTAATTTATGGTAAAGGAAAAAGCTCTCCGTTACCAGATCATTTCCTAAGTGAAGATGAAGATGATGACAAACCTGGTCGGCATTTATCTAAGTATAGTCCGGAAGCGCGCAAGCTCATGGAAAAGCAGGGGTACGATTTTACACTCGGAGAAGGTCTATACTTCGACCGAGGTCCTCGTAATCCAGCCAAAGCGGTATATGTACCAAAAGAGAAATATGAGGATTATTATAAATACGGGCGAGGCTTAGGCTATGTTTCCTCATCCGATGAGGAATGTGGTTGGCAGATCATCGATCAAATTGCTAACAAAACTAAGAACGGATACTCTTCTAATTCTTCAGCTGGGAATTCCGACACAAGTCTAGGGGAGGTATTCAAAGCCCTAATGGTAAACATGGCTACAGCTGATCCGTCTACAATGGGGGACGATGATCAAATGCCAACATGGGAAGACCCGTGGGTTCATCATCTGAATATGCAGTATGGTGACAGGTTCGAACAGAGAGAACCCCCCACTGAGGATAAAATAGTCCAAGTTAACATGGGCGACGAGGCCAACCCAAAGCCGATATTCATCAGCGATAGTCTTCCCTCAAATGAGAAGGAGGAGTTAGTTGCTCTCATCAGGGAGTATATTGACGTCTTCGCTTGGAACTACGAGGATATGCCAGGGCTCGACCCCAATGTGGCAATGCACCGCCTCGATATCAAGCCGGATGCCAAACCTGTCAAACAACAGCAAAGACGGTTTCGTCCGCAGATTATGGAAGCCATTGAGGCAGAGGTTAAGAAATTGATCGAATCAGGATTTATCCGAGAGGAGCAACATCCGGATTGGCTAGCCAATATCGTTCCAGTCATGAAGAAGAACGGTAAAATCAGGATTTGCATTGATTTCAGGGACCTGAATACGGCATGTCCAAAAGACGATTTTCCTCTCCCAATCACGGATGTTATTATTGACAATACATGCGGATTTGAGAGAATGTCTTTTATGGATGGTTTCTCAGGATATAACCAAATCAAGATGCACCCAAATGACGAGAAGCATACAGCGTTCAGAATGCCCCTTGGTGTATTCTGCTACACGGTGATGCCATTCGGTCTAAAGAATGCAGGCGCCACATACCAACGAGCAATGACTAAGATTTGCCAAGAACATCTCAGGAAAACAGTCGAGTGCTACATTGACGATTTGGTTGTAAAAAGTAACAAAGAAGATCACATCAAGGACTTGAAGACGATGTTCGATCTCATGCGAAGCCATCAATTGAAGATGAATCCTACTAAATCTTTCCTTGGAATGTCTAGCGGAAAATTCCTTGGATTCGTCGTCACCACTAAAGGTATACACATCGATCCTGACAAAGTGAAGGCGATACACGAACTGCAACCTCCTAGAAATCTAAGAGAGCTCAGAGGATTGCAAGGGCGGCTAGCTTACATACGTCGGTTCATCTCAAACCTTTCTGGGAAGTGCAAGCCATTCTCTAAGCTAAACAAGAAAGGGGTGTCATTCATCTAGGACGACGCCTGCCAAAAAAGCATTCGAAGATATCAAAACATATCTGACGAATCCTCCTGTTCTCGTTGCACCGAAATTGGGTAAACCGTTCTTAATTTACATCAAGGCGATGAACCACTCGATAAGTGCTTTACTAGCACAAGACGATGATGACGGTCACGAACAGGCAGTTTATTACCTAAGTTGGACCTTGATAGGCGCCGAGTCTCGATATCCGATGATCGAGAAAGAATGCCTCGCATTAGTATTCGCGATGCAAAAGATGCGGCATTACTTGGTTGGACAGACGATTTACGTCATTTCCAATGTTAATCCAGTACGGGTGTTTATGACGCAACCGGCCTCTATGAATTGGCGGTTAGCAAAATGGGCCCTTCTCTTGTCCCAATATGATTTGCACTAAACAACAGAAGTCGATCAAAGGACAAGCAATTTGCTATCTTTTGGCGGCAAACCCGACCACAGATACGGCAGAAGTATATGATGATTTGCCGGATGAAACCCACAAGGTTAATACTACGTCGCACCAACAAGTATGGCAGTTATATTTCGATGGTGCTTCAAGGTCAGTTAATAGGATAATAACCCCGGGAGGTTCTACAGTTTCCTCCGGGGTTTGAGTTGTCCTAATCTCTCTGGGAAAGCATGTGATGCCTCGAGCTTATTCGTTGACTAGTCCGTGCTCCAATAACGTAGCCGAGTACAACGCGCTTCTCATTGGACTCAGTTTCGCCAAGGAGCTGGGGGTCAAATATCTCGAAGCTTTTGGGGATTCTCAATTGATAGTCAACCAAGTCCGGGGAGAGTACGAAGTCAGGAACCAGGACCTAATCCCATACCACCAAGAGGCCATCAAAATGACAGAATCTTTTGAAGAATTCTTTATTGAATACATCCCTCGTCTCCAGAACGCTTATGCGGATGCACTGGCAGCACTAGTAGTATCACTTGCGCAGCCTCCTGAAACTGAGCTGTTAGTCACAGTAAGGACGCATCAACTCTGCATACCCATATACGATATGGATATTGAAGAGGAAGATGATGGAAACATAAGCGCCAAGGAGGTGAATTCAACTCAAATTGGGTCTGAGTCCCGAGATTGGCGTTTTCCCATCATTGACTATGTCCAATATGGTATTTTGCCAGAGGATGTAAAAGAAAGAGAATCAATTCGCTGAAGAGCGCCAAGATTCTTCTATAATGTCGAGACCCATACGTTATACCGTAGAGGGTACGATGGTTTATTACTCCGATGCCTTTCGAACAAAGAAGCAGAATAAGTTCTTAAGGAAGCGCACGAAGGAGAATGTGGTGCACATCAGCCTGGTCCCAAACTGTATGATCGCATCAGGAGAATGAGATATTTCTAGCCAACGATGGTTCGAGATGCAATCGAACACGCACGAGAATGCCACTCTTGTCAGATACATGCAAATTACATGCATCAACCGCCAGAACAGTTGCACACGTCAACCACGTCATAGCCGTTCGAGACATGGGGTATGGACATTGTCGGTCCTATTTTTTCCCCTTCAGTCAAAGGCGATCGATTCATCCTCGCGATTATAGATTATTTCTCAAAGTGGGTTGAAGCAATTCCGCTCAGAGAAGTGAAGACGAACAACGTCATCAATTTCATCAAGCATCATGTCATATACCGACATGGCGTGCCAAGACGGATCATTCGTGACAACGGTCCACAGTTCATAAGCAACGCCTTCATCAGGTTTTGTGACAAATTCAAGATTGATTCCGTCCCTTCGGATCGCCCTCGCAACGGAGATGACGACGGAGGAACAACATCAGAAGCGTCTCGAAGAGCTCGAGAGGCTGGATGAAAAGCGTTTGGAGGCTCAACAACACATCGAGTTTTACCAAGCCAGGATGTCAAGGGCTTTTAACAAAAGAGTCCGACAGAGAAGCTTCAAGGAAGGAGATCTGGTCCTCGCTGCTCGCCGACCAATAATTCTCACCTCCAAGAAGAAAGGTAAATTCGAACCCAAATGGGAAGGACCGTTTGTAATAGACACAGTCTATTCAAACGGCGCATATCGCCTGATTACTCAAGAGGGCGCCAGGCAATTAATGCCAATAAATGGGAAGTTCCTGAAAAAGTACTATCCCTAGTACATTCAGGATAACCCATTTACCGGGAAGTTCCTTGAAGAATATTACACTTAATATTCTAGAGGATAACCCAAAATCTTTTTCACCACCAAAATCCCTCACTGATCAATTTCAATTGACAGTGGGTCCACAAAAAAATGTCTTTCTGACCCTCTTGACTCTTTCCATGAACAAGAGGTCCACTTTCATTTCGGAGTCCTCTTTCGATAAACGAAAGAACCCCCTTCTTCTTCTCTTTGGTTAAGCCCTCTCATGGCTATAACTGAGGTTGAAGTTTTACTTCGATAAACGAAGAACTTTTTTTTTAGTTTAGATAACCAATCCTATAAAATGTAGGTTTACCTAGATTTTCCAGATTCTCGGAGTGGAGATCCCACTTCTAGTTTCTTTTGCGCTGGAAACAGAATATAAAATTCTTCCTTTCCAGAATCAGGGAATAGAATATAAAATTCTTCCTTCCTTGTATTCGGGTTTGCCTTCACCCTAAAAGAAGACCGGGAAATAGAATATAAAATTCTTCCTTTCCCGCACTGATCTTTTCCAAAATTTGTCAATGTAGGATTCATCCTAGGAAGTTTATCCCGAATCCTAAGCAGGGATAAGTCTGCGCCTAACACGTGCTGCCGGTTTAGTCTTTTTCCGTAGAAAAAGACACAAGAGTTCGATTCTGGGGTATTCTACCCTGAAACCTAAGCAAGGATAAGTCGGCGCTTAACCCGCGTCGCCGGTTAGTTCTTAACCGTTAAAAAGAACACCCGTTCACATATTCAACATTGTGGCAGGTCGTTATTAATAACGCCAAAATCCATGCCTTACACGCATGGGGAATTTCATCCTGAATCCTAAGAAAGGATATGCCGACGCCTAACACGCGTCGCCGATTTAGTCTTTCTCCGTGGAAAAAGACACCAGAGTCCGATTCTGAGGAATTTTCTCCCGAAGCCTAAGTAGGGATAAGTCAACGTCTAAAACACGTTGCTGGGTAGCCTATTCCCATAACAATGGCGAAGTCTACATATTCGAAGTTGTAGCATCAAGTCTAAGGGAGTTCATTCCTTTAGCACAACGTTACATGTGGAACGGATTTAGATAATTCGCATGCTAGCCCGACTCAAACGGTGGTCGGTAAAGGCTAATCAAACCCGTTAAAGGCTGGGGGTTAGCCAAAAATCCTAAAGTCAACACCTAACACGTGTCGCCGGGTAGCCTATTCCCGTAACAATGGCGAAGTCTATGTATTCAATATCATAGCACAAAGTCTCAGAGAATTTACTCTCTTAGCGCAACGTGACATGCGGAACGGATTTAGACAATCCGCATGCTAGCCCGACTCAAACGGTAGTCGGTAAAGGCTAATCAAATCCGTTGATGGCTGAGGGTTTGCCAAAAATCCTAAAAGTATTATGGTCAATCATTTCAAACGGAATGAGGAATCATAATAAAGATAAAGATAAAAACCAGTTCCACTAAACAGATCAAAAGTCAAAACATTCAGCAAATAAAAGTGCAGATACAAGGAGACATCTCAAATCAGATCTAACAAGCTGAAGGAAACAATCTTAGCCTTAACAGCGGCAAGTTTCTCGGCGTGTTCCACTTGAACCCTCTCCTCTTCTTCCTTCTGAAGCTTGGTATAAGCAAGAATGGCGGCAGCATCGGCGGTTACGTCTTCTCGGCGCAACGCGTGAAGAACCTCCAGCTCTCCTCTATAAACATTTTGAACCCTGGCGCTCTCGAGCTCAAAATCTTTTAGAGTCCTCTCCCCTTGGATGGTCCTGATCCCCGTCCTATCAGCAATGCTGTTATAAGCATCCATCTTACTCTGCAGATGACGTTGCCGTTCGTACAAGTTCGCAATGATGACTTCTTGCTCCGATATGCGTCTCGCTCGGGCCTTACGCTCTCGCACCCTCTGAGTCTGAGCATCGATCATAAGCGGCGTGGCCTCATCATGCAGGTCGAAGTCTACTAGCTCTTCCAAAAGATATATGAGTTCCTCTAAGCAGGTCAACCTGATCTCACATCGTCCAGCTAGCCGGATGCCACCTACACGCTCAATGTCTTTAAGACTATCTGCTATGAAAGGGAGCAAATCATAATCTCTTCCCCGTCCAGAACTAATGTCGGTGACCGTTTGTTGTATAACCTTTTCTACTTTTTGGAGGATGTCCTGCAAGGATTCGGAGACCAGGAAGACATATTCTTGGTCAGACATAATTGCAGCAATGGGATCCCCTTCCCCTTCATCGTCGGATATTAGGATGATTTACTGGGATAGGGGAAAAATCGTCGGAAGTCGAATAATACTCGCCACGACGCCCGTACACTGTGTGAGATGAGAACGCCCCAGAAGGATATTCCACTGGAAGCAAAATTTTAAACAGTTGTTAGTCTCAATCATAAAATGAAGTTGAACTCATCCTACGAATGGGTAAGATAGAGTCACTGCCTTATAAAGGGTGAGACGATTTGGCCACATTGTGCGTTCATAAGATAGGGTATATCGACAATATATCCCTGCCTTATAAGGCACAATGTAGCGTCAAAACGCCCCCTTTATTTTGAGGTATGGTTTTGACCAAGCAAAACACACCTTTATTTTGAGGTATGGTTTTGACCAAGCAAAACACAACGTGGAGTAAAAAGGACCAATTTGCAAATTGCCAAGAAAAAATGGACTAATTTGTAAATTTCCAAAAATAGCTCACCAGCATAAGAGGGAAGCACGCCATCAGCCGACGCGGTAGAGGATTGACCTCCCGCAATTCGAGACATAGAGACCTGCAAAATAAATGAAGGAATCAGATCTAGAAAAAGTTTCTCTTTTTTGCAATTCTCCCCCCTGAAAGGTGAGCTCGAGGCGCCAAATCTTAATCCTAACCCTCGCATGCGACCCCACAAATTCATAAATTGAATTAAGCATAAAAAATGCTAAAATGATTGAGGATTTACCCGAGGGAAAGCTCGTGGATCCAATAAAAATCAGATCTTGAAAGAGACTCAGACCACGCGCTCGGGGGGCCTGAGAGAAATTCTAAATATGGAAGTTTTGAGGGATTTCTCAGTCAAAGATCCAAAAGAAGACTAATGAATGACATTCCTCAGTTGCTCAAGTTATACCTTCTTCCCCTTGAATCACTGGGGGTGGCGGAGGTGCAACGGCTGGGGGTGTATCAACTGGTGTAGTTGGTCCCACAGCCGGCCCTAGAGGAGGAAAAGTGGAGGAAAAAGAACCCTCTTTTATAATGTTGAACCAAGCCTAGTTGAACCGGACCAGACCAAGTTGAACCGGACCAGACCTGGTTTGAACCAGAATTCAAGTTGAAGCTGAATCGAGCATCGAAACAACTTCAAATCGACAGAGGATTCAGTCCTTGATTTATTCTTGCCTCTCCCACATGTTCGGAAAAATCAGAAGATTTTTTTTTAGCCGAATTACTGCCTTTTTTGGCTCATTATCAAGCTGGTTCAGCTCATTTGAGCACAGAAAATACTCCAATAAGGTATACGAGTATAAACTATTCCCTATTTTTGGTTGAGAAGTTCCTGGAGAATATTTTTTATAAATATTCTTAAGGATAACTCAACAACACTACGTCAGACAACGCGTCGCAAATAAAAACTCAACGCCAACAATCGATGGTCAGCTAAAGATTAGAAAATCAAGAATCGACTTCAAGTTTAAAATTCCAACAACGGTCAGACAATAAATGCAGCACCGGAACTCTTACAGACATTCAACAAAGCACCGAATAGCCTGGAAGATTGAAGGAATCAAGAACAGAAGCCATTCCAAGGTCCCGTTATACACCGACTGAAGGTTGGGACAATCATATCCAAAGTATTCCAGACTCTTCTATAAAAGAACGAGGCTGAAATACTTTGGAGGGGGTATCTGTAGGCGTATAAAATTGCTTATAGGTCCCTTAGCATAGCTCGGCATAAACCGACGAACCAACGAGGCGACAAGGTTGACGAATCGCACGCAAGTAACGGAATACATCCATTCGCGTATAGAATCAAGCTAAGGGTTCGAAGAATCAACGAGTCATCCAAACAAGAGTGGACTCGGACGAATCACGATCGAATCAAGATCAGTTTCGGTGGAGTGCATAAATCTTGATTTCCTGGGCTATAACCTATGATTTCTAACCTAAAGGCAGAGTGCTATGCATTGTTCAAATTTCACGAGTTTGTGAGCTATATGCAACAATTTTTGCCCAACTTCGACGGTTTCGACCGACGGCAAATGACTCGGCGGAGTCAAATTTCACGATTTCATGAGCTATAACCACCAAAATTTGTCTATTTATACCCTTTTTCACCCAGTGCATATAATTAGGCGTAGTGCATATTTTGTAATTTCGTGAGCTATAACCAATGATTTCTGACCCAAAGGGATATGGGTAAACATTATTCGAATTTCACAAGTTCGTGATTGTAGGCGTATAAAATTGCTTATAGGTCCCTTAGCACAGCTCGGCCAGACATTCGACAAAGCACCGAATAGCCTGGAAGATTGAAGGAATCAAGAACGGAGATCATTCCAAAGGTCCCGTTACACCGACTAAAGGTGGGGACGATCATATCCAAAGTATTCCAGACTCTTCTATAAAAGAACGAGGCTGAAATACTTTGGAGGGGGTATCTGTAGGCATATAAAATTGCTTATAGGTCCCTTAGCATAGCTCGGCATAAACCGACGAACCAACGAGGCGACAAGGTTGACGAATCGCACGCAAGCAACGGAATACATCCATTCGTGTATAGAATCAAGCCAAGGGTTCGAAGAATCAATGAGTCATCCAAACAAGAGTGGACTCGGACGAATCACGATCGAATCAAGATCAGTTTCGGACTCGAACTCAGAAGTGGATTTACTGCCAAATCAAGAATCAGATCTACTACCAAATTAGGTCAACAAATCGAGTCCAGACAAATCAATCGCACAGCCGAATCACGGACAAAACGGGAACAACGACAAAACGACGGAACCCAAACACCCTGAGGTGGCTCGGTGGCCGAGCCACCCCAGGGTGGCTCGGCATGAGCCGAGAGTGCCGGCCACCCATGGGTGGCCGACCCAGATCTGTGCGCGGGCACAGATCTGAGAGCCTATAAATAGGCCAAGGGTAGTTCATTTGAAGAGGTTGGAACTTTGAGAGCCGAAACTCTGCCGAATTGGAGATCGAGCTTGGAGTTTTGAAGACTTGAGGACTTGAAGATTCAGATCTGATTCTCGGCGAGCGTCCACATCACGAAATAATACCCTCGGCTATTATTTCCTTGGTGAAATAATACCCGTCGAATCGTGTAGATCCGACCAGATCTAGATCGCGCGGTGGTCCACGGATTAACCCCGGCGTCGGCAAAGAACCCACACAAGCAAGAGACCGCAAAACAGGATCTTGCGATTTGTTCTAAAGGAAAGTTGTAAAAGGAAAGTTGTAATTTTTTCTTTTTCTTTGATTTCGTTGTAACCGGATCTAAAAAAGACCGGATCTTTTGTAACCAAAAAGCAATTATTCAAGATGACAATGAATTCTAAGAAGGCAATTTTCACCGCGAACAGTGATATATAGGCAACAATTTTAGCCAAACTTCGACAGTTTCGTCCGACGGTAAATGGCTCGGCAGAGTCAAATTTTGCGATTTTGTAGGACATAAACCCAAAAGTTTGTCTATTTATGTTCATTTTCACCTAGTGCAGACAATTAGGAGTAGTGCAAATTTCTTGATTTCGTGATTTCGTGGGCTATAACTCATGATTTTTGACCCAAAGGCAGAAGGTTAAGCATTATTCGAATTTCACGGGTCCGGAAGATATAAGCAACTATTTTTGCCCGACTTTGATGGTTTTGTCTGATGGAAAATGACTCGGCGAAGTCAAATTTCACGATTTCGTGAGTTATAACCTACGAAATTTGGTCATTTACGCCGTTTTTTGACCCAATGCAGATAATTAGGCAAAGTGAATATTTCATGATTTCGAGAGCTATAACCAATTATTTTTGACCCAAAGGCAGATGGCTAAGCATTGTTCGAATTTCATGAGTTCGTGAGATGTAGGCAACGATTTTTATGGTTTCGTCCGACGACCAATGGCTTGGCAGAGTAAAATTTCGTGATTTTATGGGATATAAACCCCAAAATTTGTCTATTTATGCTTATTTTTCACCCAATATAGAAAATTAGGTGGAGTGCAGATTTCATAATTTTGTGGGCAATAACTAATGATTTCTGACCCAAAGGCAGAAGGCTAAGCATTGTTCGAATTTTTCGAGTTCGTGAGATATAGGCAACGGTTTTTGCCTGACTTTGACGGTTTCGTCTGATGGCAAATGACTCAACGAAGTAAAATTCTGTGATTTCGTGAGTTGTAACTAACAAAATTTGTCCATTTATGCCCTTTTTTATCCAAAGCAGATAATTAGGTGGAGTACATATTTCGTGATTTCGTGAGCTATAACCAATGATCTCTGACCCAAAGACAGATGGCTGAGAATTGTTCAAATTTCACCAGTTTGTGAGATATAGGCAAACGATTTTTGCCCAACTTCGACGGTTTTGTTCGAGGCAAATGGCTCAGCTGAGTCAAATTTTGCGATTTTTCATCCAGTGCAGACAATTTGGCGGAGTGCTTATTTCATGATTTCGTGCGCTATAACTCATGATTTCTATCCCAAAGGCAGAAGGCTAAGCATTGTTTGTATTTCACGGGTTCATGAGATAATGGCAATGATTTTTTTCCCAACTTTAACGGTTCCGTCTAATGGCAAATGACTCCGCGAAGTCAAAGTTTGCGATTATGTGAGTTATAACCTATGAAATTTGGCCATTTACGCCCCTTTTTGACCCAAAGCAAACAATTAGGTGGAGTGCATATTTTGTGAGTTCATAAGATATAGGCAATGGTTTTTGCCCAACTTCGACGATTTCGTCCGAGGCAAATGGCTCGGCTAAGTCAAATTTCACGATTTTGTGGGATTTAAACCCCATTTATGCCAAATTTTCACCCAGTGTAGAGAATTAGGCGGAGTGCATATTTCGTGATTTCGTGGGATATAACTCATGATTTCTGACCTAAAGGCAAAAAACTAAGCATTGTTCGAATTTTACGAGTTTTTAAGATATAGGCAACGATTTTTGCTCGACTTTGATGGTTTCGTCAGATAGCAAATGAATCGGTGAAGTCAAATTTCGTGATTTCACAAGTTATAACCCTTGATATTTGTCCATTTACGCCCCTTTTTGATCCGAAGCAGACAATTTGGCATAGTGCAAATTTTAGGATTTTGTGAGCTATAACCCATGATTTCTGACACAAAGGCAGACGGCTAAGCATTGTTTGAATTTAAAGACTTTGTGAGCGATAGGAAATGATTTTTCCCTAACTATTGACGGTTTTTTTGCCCAACTTTTGAATTTCACAAGTTCATGAGCGATAGACAATGACTTTTGCCCAAATTTTGTGAACTATAACCCCCAATATTTATCTATTTACATAATTTTTTTCACTAAGTACAGACAATTAGGTGGAGTGCATAAATCTTGATTTCCTGGGCTATAACCTATGATTTCTAACCTAAAGGCAGAGTTCTATGCATTGTTCAAATTTCACGAGTTTGTGAGCTATAGGCAACAATTTTTGCCCAACTTCGACGGTTTCGACCGACGGCAAATGACTCGGCGGAGTCAAATTTCTCAATTTCATGAGCTATAACCACCAAAATTTGTCTATTTATACCCTTTTTCACCCAGTGCATACAATTAGGCGGAGTGCATATTTCGTAATTTCGTGAGCTATAACCAATGATTTCTGACCCAAAGGGATATGGGTAAGCATTATTCGAATTTCACAAGTTCGTGATATATAGGCAACAATTTTAGCCAAACTTCGACAGTTTCGTCCGACGGTAAATGGCTCGGCAGAGTCAAATTTTGCGATTTTGTAGGACATAAACCCAAAAGTTTGTCTATTTATGTCCATTTTCACCTAGTGCAGACAATTAGGAGTAGTGCAAATTTCGTGATTTCGTGATTTCGTGGGCTATAAATCATGATTTTTGACCCAAAGGTAGAAGGTTAAGCATTATTCGAATTTCACGGGTTCGTGAGATATTAGCAACGATTTTTGCCCGACTTTGATGGCTTCATCTGAAGGCAAATGACTCAGTGAAGTTAAATTTTGCGATTTCATGAGTTATAACCCACGAAATTGGTCCATTTATGCTCATTTTTTACCCAAAGAAGACAAATATGTGGAGTGCATATTTCGTAATTTCGTGAGCTATATCTAGTAAGTTCTGACCCAAAGGCAGATGGCTAAGCAATGTTCGAATTTCACGAGTTTGTTAGATATAGGCAACAATTTTTGCCCAAATTCGATGGTTTCGTCAGACAGCAAATGGCTTGCCGGAGTCAAATTTTGCGATTTTATGGGATATATACCCCAAAATTTGTCCATTTACGCCTATTTTTACCCAGTGCAGACAATTAGGCGGAGTGCATATTTCGTGATTTTGTGGGCTATAACTCATGATTTCTGACCCAAAGGCAGAAGGCTAAGTATTGTTCGAATTTCACGGGTTCGTGAGATATATACAACGATTTTTGCCAGACTTTGACGTTTTCGTCTGTTGGCAAATGACACGACGAAGTCAAATTTTGTGATTTTGTGAGTTATAACCTATGAAAATTTTCTATTCATACCACTTTTGGACCCAAAGCAGACAATTAGGTAGAGTACATATTTTGTGATTTCGAGAACTATAACCAAAGATTTCTGACCAAAAGGCAGATGGCTAAGCATTGTTCGAATTTTAAGACTTCGTGAGATGTAGGCAACGATTTTTGCCCAACTTCGACCGTTTAGTCCGAAGACAAATGGCTTGACAGAGTCAAATTTCGCTATTTTGTAGGACATAAACCCCAAAATTTATCTCTTTATGCCTATTTTTCACCAAGTGTAGACAATTTGGCGTAGTGCATATTTCATGATTTTGTGGACTATAACTCATGATTTCTGACCCAAAGGCAGAAGGTTAAGCATTATTTGAATTTCACGGGTCTGAAAGATATAGGCAAAGATTTTTGCCCGACTTTGACGGTTTCGTCTGATGGCAAATGACTCGGCGAAGTCAAATTTTACGATTTCAGGAGTTATATAACCCACGAAATTGGTCCATTTACGCCCATTTTTGACCAAAAGCAGACAATTAGACGGAGTGCATATTTTGTGATTTCGAGAGCTGTAACCAATGATTTCTGACCCAAATGCAGATGGCTAAGCATTATTCGAATTTCATGAGTTCGTGAGATGTAGCAACGATTTTTGTCCAAAATCGACAGTTTTGTCCGACGACAATTGGCTCGACGGAGACAAAATTTGCGATTTTGAAGGACATAAACCCCACACTTTGTCTATTTATACCCCTTTTCACCCCGTGCATACAATTAGGCGGAGTGCTAATTTCATGATTTCATGGGCTATAACCAACAATATAGGCAACGATTTTTGCCTGACTTTGACGATTTCATCTGATGGCAAATGACTCAGCGAAGTCAAATTTCATGATTTCATGAGTTATAGCCTTCGAAATTTAGCCATTTACGCCCCAATTTTACCCAAAGCAAACAATTAGGCGGAGTGCATATTTCGTGATTTCGATAGCTATGACCAATGATTTCTGACCCAAAAGCAGATGGCCAAGAATTGTTCGAACTTCACGAGTTCGTGAGATGTAGACAACGATTTTTGCCCAACTTTGACGATTTTGCCCGATGACCAATGGCTCGGCAGTCTCAAATTTCTCAAATTTATGAGATATAAACCCAAAAATTTGTTTATTTATGCCTATTTTTCACCCAGTGTAGACAATTAGGTAGAGTGCATATTTCGTGATTTCGTGGGCTATAACTCATGATTTCTGACCCAAAGGCAGAAGGCTAAGCATTGTTAGAATTTCACGAGTTCATGAGATATACGATTTTTGGCCGGCTTTGATGGTTTTTTCTGATGGCAAATGACTCAGCGAAGACAAATTTCACGATTACTTAGTTATAACCCATGAAATTTGTCCATTACGCCCTTTTTAATCCAAAGCAGACAATTAGGCGGGGTGCATATTTTGTTATTTTGTGAGCTATAACCAATGATTTTTGACCCAAAGACAGATGGCTGAGCATTGTTCGAATTTCATGAGTTCGTGAGATGTAGGCAACGATTTTTGCCCAACTTCAACGGTTTCATCCGAGGCAAATGACTTGGCTGAGTCAAATTTCCCAATTTTGTCGGATATAAACCCCATTTATGCCTAATTTTCACCCAGTATAGAGAATTAAATGGAGTACATATTTAGTAATTTAGTGGGCTGTAACTCATGATTTCTGACCTAAAGGCAGAAAAGTAAGCATAGTTTAAATTTTACGTGTTTTTAAGATAAAGGCAACGATTTTTACCTGACTTTGACTGTTTTGTCAGATGGCAAATGAATCGGTGAAGTCGAATTTCGTGATTTCGCGAGTTATAATCCTTGAAAGTTGTCCATTTACGCCCCTTTTTGATCAAAAGTAGACAATTATGCAGAGTGCATATTTTTGTGATTTCGTGAGCTATAACCCATGATTTCTGACACAAAGGCAGATGACTAAGCATTGTTTAAATTTCAAGAGTTCGTGAGCGAAAGGAAATTATTTTTCCCTAACTTTTGATTGTTTTGCCTAACTTTTGAATTTCACGAGTTCGTGAGTGATAGACAACGATTTTTGCCCAAATTTCGTGAACTATTTACGTACTTTTTTTAGTAAGTGCAGACAATTAGGTGGAGTGCATAAATCGTGATTTCCTGGGCTATAACCCATGTTTTCTGACCTAAAGTCAAATTGCTATGCATTGTTCAAATTTCACGAGTTTGTGAGCTATAGGAAATGATTTTTGCCCAACTTCGACGGTTTCGTCTGAAGGCAAATGGCTCGGCGGAGTCAAATTTCACGATTTCATGAGCTATAACCATAAAAATTTGTCTATTTATACCCTTTTTCACCAAGTGCATACAAATAGGCAAAGTGCACATTTCGTAATTTCATGAGCTTTAACCAATGATTTCTGACCCAAAGGCAGATGGCTAAGCAATGTTTGAATTTCACGAGTTTGTGATATATAGGCAATGATTTTTGCCCAACTTTGATGATTTCGTCGGACGGCAAATTGCTCGGCAGAGTCAAATTTCACGATTTTGTAGGACATAAACCCCAAAATTTATCTATTTATGCCTATTTTTCACCTAGTGCAGACAATTAGGCGGAGTGCATATTTTGTGATTTTGAGGGATATAAGTCATGATTTCTGACCCAAAGGCAGAAGGTTAATCATTGTTCAAATTTCACGGGTCCGCGAGATATAGGCAATGATTTTTGCGTGACGTTGATGGTTTCATCTGATGGAAAATGACTCGACGAAGTCAAATTTAGCGATTTCATGAGTTATAACCCACGAAATTGGTCCATTTACGCCCATTTTTATCCCAAAGCAGACAATACGCGTAGTACATATTTCGTAATTCGTGAGAAATAACTAGTAATTTCTGACTCAAAGGCAGCAGACAATACGCGTAGTACATATTTCGTAATTCGTGAGAAATAACTAGTAATTTCTGACTCAAAGGCTTGATGGCTAAGCAATGTTTGAATTTCACGAGTTCGTGAGATATAGGCAATAATTTTTCTCTAAATTTGACGGTTTCGTCCGATGACAAATGGCTAGGCGGAGTAAAATTTTGCGATTTTATGGGATATATACCCTAAAATTTGCCCATTTATGCTTATTTTTACGCATTGCAGACAATTAGGCGGAGTGCATATTTTGTGATTTTGTGGGCTATAACTCATGCTTATTTTTACGCATTGCAGACAATTAGGCGGAGTGCATATTTTGTGATTTTGTGGGCTATAACTCATGATTTCTGACCCAAAGGCAGAAGCCTACGTATTGTTCGAATTTCACGGGTTCGTGAGATTTAGGCAACGATTTTTGCACCCAAAGGCAGAAGCCTACGTATTGTTCGAATTTCACGGGTTCGTGAGATTTAGGCAACGATTTTTGCCAGACTTTGATGTTTTTGTCTAATGGCGAATGACTCAGCGAAGTCAAATTTCGTTATTTTGTGAGTGACAACCTACGAAACTTTTCCATTTACGCCCCTTTTTGACCAAAAGCAGACAATTAGGCGGAGTGCATATTTTGTGATTTCGAGAGCTCTAACCAATGATTTCTGACCCAAAGGCAGATGGCTAAGCATTGTTCGAATTTCAAGAGTTCGTGAGATGTAGGCAACGATTTTTGCCCAAATTTGATAGTTTCGTCCGACGATAAATGGCTCAGCGGAGCCAAATTTCGCGATTTTGAAGGACATAAAACTCCACACTTTGTCTATTTATACCCCTTTTCACCCAGTGCATACAATTAGGCGGAGTGCTAATTTCATGATTTTATGGGCTATAACCAACGATTTCTAACCCAAAGGCAGATGGCTAAGCATTGTTCGAATTTCACGCGTTTGTGATATATAGGCAAAGATTTTTGCCCAAATTTGACAGTTTCGTCCGATGGCAAATAGCTTGGCAGAGTCAAATTTCGTGATTTTGTAGGACATAAACCCCAAAATTTGTCTATTTATGCCTATTTTTCACCTCGTGCAGACAATTAGGCGCAGTGCATATTTCGTGATTTCGTGGGCTATAACTCATGATTTCTGAACTAAAGGTAGAAGGTTAAGCATTGTTCGAATTTCACGTGTTTGCGAGATGTAGACAACGATTTTTGCCTGACTTTGACGGTTTCGTCTGATGGCAAATGATTCTGCGAAGTCAAATTTTGTGATTTCGGGAGTCATAACCCACAAAATTGGTCCATTTACTCCCATTTTGACCCAAAGCAGATAATTACACGGAATGCCTATTTCGTAATTTCGTGAGCTATAACCAATTATTTCTGACCCAAAGGCAGATGGCCAACCATTGATCGAATTTCATGAGTTCGTGAGATATAGGCAATGATTTTCGCCCAAATTTGATGATTTCGTCCGACGGCAAATGACTCGGCGGAGTCAAATTTCGCGATTTTGTGGGATATATACTCCCAAATTTGTCTATTTACGCCTATTGTTCACCCAGTGTACACAAATAGGCAGAGTGTATATTTCATAATTTCGTGGGACATAACGCATGATTTCCAACCCAAAGGTAGAAGGCTAAGCATTGTTTGAATTTCACGGGTTCGTGAGATATAGGCAACGATTTTTGCCCGACTTTGATGGTTTCCTCTGATGGCAAATGTCTCGTCGAAGTCAAATTTTGCAATTTCGTGAATTATAACCTACGAAATTTGGCCATTTACGCCCTATTTTTACCCAAAGCAGACAATTAGGCGGAGAACATATTTCGTGATTTCGAGAGCTATGACCAATGATTTCTGACACCAAAGCAGATGGCCAAGAATTGTTCGAACTTCACGAGTTTGTGAGATGTAGACAACGATTTTTGCCCAACTTAGACAGTTTCGTTCGACGACCAATGGCTCGGCGGAGTCAAATTTCACCATTTTATGAGATATAAACCCAAAATTTTGTCTATTTACGCCTATTTTTCACCTAGTGCAGACAATTAGGTAGAGTGCATATTTCGTGATTCAGTGGGTTATAACTCATAATTTCTGACCCAAAGGCAGAAGGCTAAGCATTTTATGAATTTCACAAGTTCATGAGATATAGGCAACGATTTTTGCTCTGTTTAGACGGTTTCTTTTGATGGCAAATGAATCGACGAAGACAAATTTCACGATTTCTTTGTTATAACCCGCGAAATTTGTCCATTACACCCTTTTTAATCTAAATCAGTCTATTAGGCGGAGTACATATTTTGTGATTTTGTGAGCTATAACCAATGATTTTTGACCGAAAGGCAGATGGATGAGCATTGTTCGAATTTCATGAGTTCGTGATATATAGGCAACGATTTTTGCCCAACTTCGACGGTTTCGTCCGAGGCAAATGGCTCGGCTGAGTCAAATTTCACGATTTTGTGGGATATAAACCCCATTTATGCCTAATTTTCACCTAGTATAGAGAATTCGACGGAGTACATATTTAGTGATTTAGTGGGCTATAACTCATGATTTCTGACCTAAAGGCAGAAAACTAAGCATTGTTTAAATTTTACGAGTTTTTAAGATATAGGCAACGATTTTTGCCTGACTTTGACGGTTTCGTCAGATGGCAAATGAATCGGCGAAGTCAAATTTCGTGATTTCATGAGTTATAACCCTTGAAATTTGTCCATTCACGCCCCTTTTTATCCAAAGCAGACAATTATGTGGAGTGCATATTTTGTGATTTTGTGAGTTATAACCCGTGATTTCAGACACAAAGGCAGACGACTAAGCATTGTTTGAATTTCAAGAGTTTGTGAGCGATAGGAAATGATTTTCCCTAACTTTTGATGATTTTTGCCTAACTTTTGAATTTTACGAGTTACTGAGCAATAGACAACAATTATCCCCCAAAATTTGTCTATTTACGCACTTTTTTTAACTAAGTGCAGAGAATTAGGGGGAGTGCATAAATCGCGATTTCCTGGGCTATAACCCATGTTTTCTGACCTAAAGTCAGTTTGTTATGTATTGTTCAAATTTCTCGAGTTTGTAAGCTATAGGCAATGATTTTTGCCCAACTTCGATGATTTCGTCTGATGGCAAATGACTCCGCGAAGTCAAATTTTGCGATTTCGTAAGTCATAACCCTCAAAATTGGTCCATTTACTCCCATTTTGACCCAAAGCAGATAATTACATGGAGTGCCTATTTCGTAATTTCGTGAGCTATAACTAATTATTTCTGACCCAAAGGCAGATGGCCAACCATTGATCGAATTTCACAAGTTCGTGAGATATAGGCAATGATTTTCGCCCAAATTTGATGATTTCGTCCGACGGCAAATGACTCGGTGGAGTCAAATTTCGCGATTTTGTGGGATATATACTCCCAAATCTTTCTATTTACGCCTATTATTCACCCAGTGTACACAAATAGGCGGAGTGCATATTTCATAATTTCATGGGATATAACTCATGATTTCTAACCCAAAGGTAGAAGGCTAAGCATTGTTTGAATTTCACGGGTTCGTGAGATATAGGCAACGATTTTTGCCCGACTTTGACGGTTTCCTCTGATGGCAAATGTCTCGGCGAAGTCAAATTTTGCAATTTCGTGAGTTATAACCTACGAAATTTGGCCATTTACGCCCCATTTTTACCCAAAGTAGACAATTAGGCGGAGTGCTTATTTCGTGATTTCGAGAGCTATGACCAATGATTTCTGAAACAAAAGCAGATGGCCAAGAATTGTTCGAACTTCACGAGTTCGTGAGATGTAGACATTGATTTTTGCCCAACTTAAACGGTTTCGTTCGACGACCAATGCCTCGGCGAAGTCAAATTTCACCATTTTATGAGATATAAACCCAAAATTTTGTCTATTTACGCCTATTTTTCACCTAGTGCAGACAATTAGGTAGAGTGCATATTTCATGATTTAGTGGGTTATAACTAATAGTTTCTGACCCAAAGGCAGAAGGCTAAACATTGTATGAATTTCACGAGTTCATGAGATATAGGCAACGATTTTTGCCCTGTTTAGACGGTTTCTTTTGATGGCAAATGAATCGACGAAGACAAATTTCACGATTTCTTTGTTATAACCCGCGACATTTGTCCATTACACCCTTTTTAATCTAAAGCAGTCTATTAGGCGGAGTGCATATTTTGTGATTTTGTGAGCTATAACCAATGATTTTTGACCGAAAGGCAGATGGATGAGCATTGTTCGAATTTCATGAGTTCGTGATATATAGGCAACGATTTTTGCCCAACTTCGACGGTTTCGTCCGAGGCAAATGGCTCGGCTGAGTTAAATTTCACGATTTTGTGGGATATAAACCCCATTTATGCCTAATTTTCACCTAGTATCAGAATTCGACGGAGTACATATTTAGTGATTTAGTGGGCTATAACTCATGATTTCTGACCTAAAGGCAGAAAACTAAGCATTGTTTAAATTTTACGAGTTTTTAAGATATAGGCAACGATTTTTGCCTGACTTTGACGGTTTCGTCAGATGGCAAATGAATCGGAGAAGTCAAATTTCGTGATTTCATGAGTTATAACCCTTGAAATTTGTCCATTTACGCCCCTTTTTTATCCAAAGCAGACAATTATGTGGAGTGCATATTTTGTGTTTTCGTGAGTTATATAGCCCGTGATTTCTGACACAAAGGCAGACGACTAAGCATTGTTTTAATTTCAAGAGTTCGTGAGCGATAGGAAATGATTTTCCCTAACTTTTGATGATTTTTTGCCTAACTTTTGAATTTTACGAGTTTGTGAGCGATAGACAACAATTTTTCCCCAAAATGTGTCTATTTACGCACTTTTTTTAACTAAGTGCAGACAATTAGGTGGAGTGCATAAATTGTGATTTACTGGGCTATAACCCATGTTTTCTGACCTAAAGTCTGTTTGTTATGCATTATTCAAATTTCACGAGTTTGTGAGCTATAGACAATGATTTTTGCCCAACTTCGACGGTTTCGTCTGATGGCAAATGACTCCGCGAAGTCAAATTTTGCGATTTTGTGAGTCATAACCCACAAAATTGGTCAATTTACTCTCATTTTGACACAAAGCAGATAATTACACGGAATGCCTATTTCATAATTTCGTGAGCTATAGCCAATTATTTCTGACCCAAAGGCAGATGGCCAATCATTGATCGTTTTTCACGAGTTCGTGAGATATAGGTAACGATTTTCGCCCAAATTTGAAGATTTCGTCCGATGGCAAATGACTCGACGGAGTCAAATTTCGCGATTTTGTGTGATATATACTCCCAGATTTGTCTATTTATGCCGATTGTTCACCCAGTGTACACAAATAGGCGGAGTGCATATTTCATAATTTCGTGGGATATAACTAATGATTTCTAACCCAAAGGTAGAAGGCTAAGCATTGTTTGAATTTCACGGGTTCGTAAGATACATGCAACGATTTTTGCCCGACTTTGACGGTTTCCTCTGAGGGCAAATGTCTCGGCGAAGTCAAATTTTACAATTTCGTGAGTTATAACCTACGAAATTTGGCCATTTACGCCCTATTTTTACCCAAAGCAGACAATTAGGCGGAGTGCATATTTCGTGATTTCGAGAGCTATGACCAATGATTTCTGACACAAAAGTAGATGGCCAAGAATTGTTCGAACTTCACGAGTTCGTGAGATGTAGACAACGATTTTTACCCAACTTAGACGGTTTCGTTCGACGACCAATGGCTCGGCGGAGTCAAATTTCACCATTTTATGAGATATAAACCCAAAATTTTGTCTACTTACGCCTATTTTTCACCTAGTGCAGACAATTAGGTAGAGTGCATATTTCGTGATTTAGTCTGTTATAACTCATAATTTCTGACCCAAAGGCAGAAGGCTAAGCATTGTATGAATTTCACGAGTTCATGAGATATAGGCAACGATTTTTGCCCTACTTTGACAGTTTCTTTTGATGTCAAATGAATCAGCGAAGACAAATTTCACGATTTCTTTGTTATAACCCACAAAATTTGTCCATTACACCCTTTTTAATCTAAAGCAGTCTATTAGGAGGAGTGCATATTTTGTGATTTTGTGAGCTATAACAAATGATTTTTGACCGAAAGACAGATGGATGAGCATTGTTCGAATTTCATGAGTTCGTGAGATATAGGCAACGATTTTTGCCCAACTTCGACTGTTTCGTCCGAGGCAAATGGCTCGGCTGAGTCAAATTTCACGATTTTGTGGGATATAAACCCCATTTATGCCTAATTTTCACCTAGTATAGAGAATTCGACGGAGTACATATTTAGTGATTTAGTGGGCTATAATTCATGATTTCTGACCTAAAGGTAGAAAACTAAGCATTGTTTAAATTTTACGAGTTTTTAAGATATAGGCAACGATTTTTGCCTGACTTTGACGGTTTCGTCAGATGGCAAATGAATCGGCGAATTCAAATTTCGTGATTTTATGAGTTATGACCCTTGAAATTTGTCCATTTACGCCCCTTTTTTATCCAAAGCAGACAATTATGTGGAGTGCATATTTTATGATTTCGTGAGTTATAACCCGTGATTTCTGACACAAAGGCAGACGACTAAGCATTGTTTGAATTTCAAGAGTTCGTGAGCGATAGGAAATGATTTTCCCTAACTTTTGATGATTTTTGTCAAACTTTTGAATTTCACGAGTTCGTGAGCGATAGACAACAATTTTTTCCCCAAAATTTGTCTATTTACGCACTTTTTTTAACTAAGTGCAGACAATTAGGTGGAGTGCATAAATCGTGATTTCCTGGGCTATAACCCATGTTTTCTGACCTAAAGTCAGTTTATTATGCGTTGTTCAAATTTCACGAGTTTGTGAGCTATAGGCAAATGACTCGGCGGAGTTAAATTTCGTGATTTTGTGGGATATATACTCCCAAATTTGTCTATTTACTCCTATTGTTCACCCAGTGTACACAAATAGGCGGAGTGCATATTTCATAATTTCATGGGATATAACTCATGATTTCTAACCCAAAGGTAGAAGGCTATGCATTGTTTGAATTTCACGGGTTCGTGAGATATAGGCAACGATTTTTGCCCAACTTTGATGGTTTCGTCTGACGACAAATGACTCCACGAAGTCAAATTTTGCGATTTCGTGAGTCATAACCCACAAAATTAGTCCATTTACTCCCATTTTGACCCAAAGCAGATAATTACACGGAATTCCTATTTCGTAATTTCGTGAGCTATAACTAATTATTTCTGACCCAAAGGCAGATGGCCAACCATTGATCGAATTTCACGAGTTCGTGAGATATAGGCAACGCTTTTCGCCCAAATTTGATGATTTCGTCCGACGGCAAATGACTCGGCGGAGTCAAATTTCGCGATTTTGTGGGATATATACTCCCAAATCTTTCTATTTATGCCTATTGTTCACCCAGTGTACAGAAATAGGCGGAGTGCGTATTTCATAATTTTATGGGATATAACTCATGATTTCTAACCCAAAGGTAGAAGGCTAAGCATTGTTTGAATTTCACGGGTTCGTGAGATATAGGCAACGATTTTTGCCCGACTTTGACGGTTTCCTCTGAAGGCAAATGTCTCGGCGAAGTCAAATTTTACAATTTCGTGAGTTATAACCTACGAAATTTGGCCATTTACGCCCCATTTTTACCCAAAGCAGACAATTAGGCGGAGTGCATATTTCGTGATTTCAAGAGCTATGACCAATGATTTCTGACACAAAAGCAGATGGCCAAGAATTGTAGACAACGATTTTTGCCCAACTTAGGCGGTTTCGTTCGACGACCAATGGCTCGGCGGAGTCAAATTTCACCATTTTATGAGATATAAACGCAAAATTTTGTCTATTTGCGCCTATTTTTCACCTAGTGCAGACAATTAGGTAGAGTGCATATTTCGTGATTTAGTGGGTTATAACTCATAATTTCTGACCCAAAGGCAGAAGGCTAAGCATTGTATGAATTTCACGAGTTCTCACGAGTTCATGAGATATAGGCAACGATTTTTGCCCTCCTTTGACGGTTTCTTTTGATGACAAATAAATCGGCAAAGACAAATTTCACGATTTCTTTGTTATAACCCACGAAATTTGTCCATTACACCCTTTTTAATCTAAAGCAGTCTATTAGGCGGAGTGCATATTTTGTGATTTTGTGAGCTATAACCAATGATTTTTGACCGAAAGACAGATGGATGAGCATTATTAGAATTTCATGAGATTGTGAGATGTAGGCAACGATTTTTGCCCAACTTCGCCGGTTTCGTCCGAGGCAAATGGCTCGGCTAAGTCAAATTTCACGATTTTGTGGGATATAAACCCCATTTATGCCTAATTTTCACCTAGTATAGAGAATTCGACGGAGTACATATTTAGTGATTTAGTGGGCTATAACTCATGATTTCTGACCTAAAGGTAGAAAACTAAGCATTGTTTAAATTTTACGAGTTTTTAAGATATAGGCAACGATTTTTGCCTGACTTTGACGGTTTCGTCAGATGGCAAATGAATCGGCAAAGTCAAATTTCGTGATTTTATGAGTTATAACCCTTGAAATTTGTCCATTTACGTACCTTTTTTATCCAAAGCAGACAATTATGTGGAGTGCATATTTTGTGATTTCGTGAGTTATAACCCGTGATTTCTGACACAAAGGCAGACAACTAAGCATTGTTTGAATTTCAAGAGTTCATGAGCGATAGGAAATGATTTTCCCTAACTTTTGATGATTTTTGCCTAACTTTTGAATTTTACGAGTTTGTGAGCGATAGACAACAAATTTTCCCCAAAATTTGTCTATTTACGCACTTTTTTTAACTAAGTGCAGACAATTAGGTGGAGTGCATAAATCATGATTTCCTGGGCTTTAACCCATGTTTTCTGACGTAAAGTCAGTTTATTATGCATTGTTCAAATTTCACGAGTTTGTGAGCTATAGGCAAATGACTCGACGGAGTCAAATTTCACGATTTTGTGGGATATATACTCCCAAATTTGTCTATTTACTCCTATTGTTCACCCAGTGTACACAAATAGGCGGAGTGCATATTTCATAATTTCGTGGGATATAACTCATGATTTCTAACCCAAAGGTAGAAGGCTAAGCATTGTTTGAATTTCACGGGTTCGTGAGATATAGGCAACGATTTCCTCTGATGGCAAATGTCTCGGCGAAGTCAAATTTTACAATTTCTTGAGTTATAACCTACGAAATTTGGCCATTTACGCCCCATTTTTACCCAAAACAGACAATTAGACGGAGTGCATATTTCGTGATTTCGAGAGCTATGACCAATGATTTCTGACACAAAAGCAGATGGCCAAGAATTGTTCGAACTTCACGAGTTCGTGAGATGTAGACAACGATTTTTGCCCAACTTAGACGGTTTCGTCCGACGGCAAATGACTCGGCGGAGTCAAATTTCGCGATTTTGTGGGATATATACTCCCAAATTTGTCTATTTACGCCTATTGTTCACCCAGTGTACACAAATAGGCGGAGTGCATATTTCATAATTTCGTGGGATATAACTCATGATTTCTAACCCAAAGGTAGAAGGCTAAGCATTGTTTGAATTTCAAGGGTTCGTGAGATATCGGCAACAATTTTTGCCCGACTTGAACGGTTTCCTCTGATGGAAAATGTCTCGGCGAAGTCAAATTTTGTAATTTTGTGAGTTATAACCTACGAAATTTTTCCATTTACGCCCCCTTTTTACCCAAAGCAGACTATTAGGCGGAGTGCATATTTCGCGATTTCGAGAGCTATGACCAATGATTTCTGACACCAAAGCAGATGGCCAAGAATTGTTCGAACTTCACGAGTTCGTGAGATATAGGCAACGATTTTCGCCCAAATTTGACGGTTTCGTTCGACGACCAATGGCTCGGCAGAGTCAAATTTCAACATTTTATGAGATATAAACCCAAAATTTTGTCTATTTACGCCTATTTTTCACCTAGTGCATACAATTATGTAGAGTGGATATTTCGTGATTTAGTGGGTTATAACTCATAATTTCTGACCCAAAGGCAGAAGGCTAAGCATTGTATGAATTTCACGAGTTCAAGAGATATATGCAACGATTTTTGCCCTGCTTTGATGGTTTCTTTTGATGGCAAATGAATCGGCGAAGACAAATTTCACGATTTGTTTGTTATAACCCACGAAATTTGTCCATTACACCCTTTTTAAACTAAAGCAGTCTATTAGGCGGAGTGCATATTTTGTGATTTTTTGAGCTATAACCAATGATTTTTGACCGAAAGACAGATGTATGAGCATTGTTCGAATTTCATGAGATCGTGAGATGTAGGCAACGATTTTTGCCCAACTTCGCCGGTTTCGTCCGAGGCAAATGGCTCGGCTGAGTCAAATTTCATGATTTTGTGGGATATAAACCCCATTTATGCCTAATTTTCACCTAGTATAGAGAATTTGACGGAGTACATATTTAGTGATTTAGTGGGCTATAACTCATGATTTTTGACCTAAAGGTAGAAAACTAAGCATTGTTTAAATTTTACGAGTTTTTAAGATATAAGCAACGATTTTTGCCTGACTTAGACGGTTTCGTCAGATGATAATGAATCAGCAAAGTCAAATTTCGTGATTTCATGAGTTATAACCCTTGAAATTTGTCCATTTACGCCCCTTTTTTTATCCAAAGCAGACAATTATGTGGAGTGCATATTTTGTGATTTCATGAGTTATAACCCGTGATTTCTGACACAAAGGTAGACGACTAAGCATTGTTTGAATTTCAAGAGTTCGTGAGCGATAGGAAATGATTTTCCCTAACTTTTGATGATTTTGCCTAACTTTTGAATTTTACGAGTTCGTGAGCGATAGACAACAATTTTTCCCCAAAAATTTGTCTATTTACGCACTTTTTTTAACTAATGTAGACAATTAGGTGGAGTGCATAAATCGTGATTTCCTGGGCTATAACTCATGTTTTCAAACCTAAAGTCAGTTTGTTATGCATTGTTCAAATTTCACGAGTTTGTGAGCTATAGGCAATGATTTTTGCCCAACTTCGACGGTTTCGTCTAAAGGCAAATGACTCCGCGAAGTCAAATTTTGCGATTTCGTGAGTCATAACCCACAAAATTGGTCCATTTACTCCCATTTTGACCCAACGCAGATAATTACACGGAGTGCCTATGTCGTAATTTCGTGAGCTATAACCAATTATTTCTGACCCAAACGCAGATGGCTAACCATTGATCGAATTTCATGAGTTCGTGAGATATAGGCAACGATTTTCGCCAAAATTTGATGATTTCGTCCGACGGCAAATGACTCGGCGGAGTCAAATTTCGTGATTTTTTGGGATATATACTTCCAAATTTGTCTATTTACGCCTATTGCTCACCCAGTGTACACAAATAGGTGGAGTGAATATTTCATAATTTCATGGGATATAACTCATGATTTCTAACCCAAAGGTAGAAGGCTAAGAGTTGTTCGAATTTCACGGGTTCGTGAGATATAGGCAACGATTTTTGCCTGACTTTGATGGTTTCCTCTGATGGCAAATGTCTCGGCGAAGTCAAATTTTGCAATTTCGTGAGTTATAACCTACGAAATTTGGCCATTTACGCCCCATTTTTACCCAAAGCAGACAATTAGGCGAAGTGCATATTTCGTGATTTCGAGAGCTATGACCAATGATTTCTGACACAAAAGCAGATGGCCAAGAATTGTTCGAACTTCACGAGTTCGTTAGATGTAGACAACGATTTTTGCCCAACTTAGACGGTTTCGTTCGACGACTAATGGCTCGGCTTAGTCAAATTTCACCATTTTATGAGATATAAACCCAAAATTTTGTCTATTTAAACCTATTTTTCACCTAGTGCAGACAATTAGGTAGAGTGCATTGTTTGCGTCAAAAGTTGACTTTGTCATGGAATTCATTATATCTTCGGTCGATTACAATAAATTCAAAAAAAGAGATAGCCTTTTTATAAGACTCCTTTTACACAACAAAAGGAAAAATTACAACTCTTGAGAAACAAACGCAGGATCGTTGTTTGGATCGCTGCTTGCGTGGGATCTTTGCCTGTGCCGGGAACGCTTTGGTTCGTGGACCGCCAAATCACAGATCGTGAAGGGGGTTTGAGGGGTTTAATGATTCTTCCTTCGTTTATCGAAGTGAGAATTTAAAACGATATCTTATCAAAGTAAGATAGTCGTTCTTCTTGAAATCAAGTCAAAGCTCGAATCTCAAGGGATTGCCAGAAGCTCAAGAACTCTGCTCTGTCTGCTCTGAAGTGCTCAAAATGATCAGCCTCTGCTCTCTGATCAGCTCTCCTTTTCCAAAAATGGCCTTCGGGGGGTATTTATAGCCCCTAGGAACAGTTGGCGGAAAACAATCTCGCGAGACAGCATTTGCTGTCTCGGCTGTCGAGACAGTGTTTGCTGTCTCGGCGGGCGAGACAATGTTTGCTGTCTCGGCCCGCGAGACAGTAAACACTGTCTCGGAAAAGGAATATTCCTGGCAGTTTTCGCTGTAACTGCCTTCCCACGTTTCAAACTCCGTTATTTCGACAGTTATCCATGTGATTCTCGCCCACGACGTTTCACATGTTCTTTGACAGTTAATGGACACGTGTTGGCAGTTATACAAAACGGTTTCTGATCCTTCGAGAGCTATCTCGTGTGCAAGACAGTAAACACTGTCTCGCACTGTGAGACAGTAAACACTATCTCGCACGGCGAGACAGTGGAGTTTTCGGGAAATAGTTTAACCTCGTATACCCGTTGGGAGGTAGCCAGGTTATTCTTAAGAATATTTTGAGTGATATTCTCCAGAAACTTCCTGTTGAGGGTAGGAAAACAGTTTAGACTCGTGTACCTATTGGAGTATTCAGGTTATTCTTAAGAATATTCTGAATGATATTCTCCAGAAACTTCCTGTTAAGATTAAGGAAATAGTTTAGACTCGTATACCTATTGGAGTATTATGGTCTCTTTTTTGTTGGTAGAGATGAACCCGATGATGGAGAAAGAATTTTATATTCTATCTCCGTGGTCTTTTTTTTGTTGGTAGAGATGAACCCAAAATCGGAGAGGAAGAATTTTATATTCTATCTCCTGGTCTCTTGTTTGTTGGTAGAGATAAACCCGAAATCGAAGAGGAAGAATTTTATATTCTATCTCCTGGTGCAAAGGAAACTCGAGGAAGAATTTTATATTCTATCTCCTGGAGTAAAGAAACTCAAAATGAGATCTCCACTTAGAGAATCTGGATTGGTTTGAATAATCCTAACTGTCATAAGGTTTGATTATTCAATTCAAAGCTGGACCTTTCGTTCGCAAAATGAATCGAAAGGATATTTTGATTGTGGTCCTAACTGTAGTAAGGTTTGACCAAGTGGGAGTTTCGAGTTGATCCTAACTGTTTAAAGGTTTGATCGCTTGATTTGTGGACCTCTCGTTCATGGAACGAATCGAGAGGGGATTTTGGTTTTGGTCCTAACTGTTTAAAGGTTTGACCATGTGAGGACTTGAGACGATCCTAACTGTTTAAAGGTTTAACCATGTGAGGACTTAAGACGATCCTAACTGTTTAAAGGTTTGATCGTTTAATTTATGGACCTCTCGTTCATTGAAGGAATCGAGAGGGGATTTTGGCTTTGGTCCTAACTGTTTAAAGGTTTGACCAAGATGGGAATTTGAGACGATCCTAACTGTTTAAAGGTTTGATCGTTCAATTTGTGGACCTCTCGTTCATGGAAGGAATCGAGAGGGGATTTTGGTTTTGGTCCTAACTGTTTAAAGGTTTGACCATGTGGGGACTTGAGACGATCCTAACTGTTTAAAGGTTTGATCGTTCAATTTATGGACCTCTCGTTCATTGAAGGAATCGAGAGGGGATTTTGGCTTTGGTCCTAACTGTTTAAAGGTTTGACCATGTGGGGACTTGAGACGATCCTAACTGTTTAAAGGTTTGATCGTTCAATTTATGGACCTTTCGTTCATTAAAGGAATCGAGAGGGGATTTTGGCTTTGGTCCTAACTGTTTAAATGTTTGACCAAATGAGAATTTTATGAGGGAAGATTGATCCAACAAAGTGATCGAATCTCATCTCAGCAAAAGAGTATTCAGAAATCACCATGGGGATGATCGGGTTATCCCTAAGAAAATTACATATAGCATTCTTCCGAGAACTTCCCGTTACATGAACCATCCACCCCCAGCTTCCTTTGCGAAACCGGGTCTAACATCAAACTGAGTTACATGACCGGGTTATCCTTAAGAATATTACATGTAAGAATTCTCCAGGAACTTCCCGTCGAGAGTAGGAAATAGTTTAGACTCATATACCTATTGGAGTATCGAGGAGCAGTTTATACTCGTATACTCTTTGGAGTGAGGGGAAACAGTTTATACTCGTGCACCCAGTGGAGTTAGGGAAAACAGTTTATACTCGTGTACCCAATGGAGTATAGTCGTCTTTAATTGGCTTGTTTCGCCGTTATGACGCCGGTGTCAATTAGGGCTTGGATTTTGTTTTTAAGTCCAAAGCAAATCTCGGTGGGATGAAGAACCCTTCTGTGGTACGCACAATAGTTTGGATCTGTAATCATCTTAGTACCTTCCTGATCTTTAATAGGCGGTAGCTCGATTTTGTCATTGGCGAGGAGGTATTCCAATATGGCTGGAGCTTCATCATCTTCGAAAGAATACTCCTTTTGGAACCTCGAATCGAGAGTCGCGTTCACAGGAATTGCGGATGTCGTCGGTTGGCTTCTCTCAGCTTTCTTTTTTTAAGAAAATGTTCAGCTTGTTCACCGCACATTTTCAAATCTTTCCAAGTTTTGGATGGTACGACCCCCAGGGCTTCCAGGACATCGATAGAGAGATTATTGTGACATGTTTGCAGCATGAACTCCTCTGTAGCAGGATCTCTACAATTCATTGCCTTGTTACGAAAGCGCTTGACAAAATTGTCGACTGACTCTCCGTCTTTTTGCGTCTCATCTAAAAGGGATCTGATTGACACTTCGGTGTCGTCATCGAAGAAATTGCTGAGGAACAAACTTTCCATGTCATCCCAGCAATTAATGCTTCTTGGCTTGAGACGTCGGTACCAATCGAAGGCGGGCCCACGAAGGGTGCCAACGAATGACCGGACCATTAAAGCCTCATTTCCAGAGATCATGCCCAAATAAGACTTGAAATAAATCAAGTGCTGAGTAGGCGAGCTTTTCCCGTCAAACGGTGTGAAGTTAATCAAATTGAATTTTGCTGAGTACGGTATTGAATCCCATTCTCTTGGATAGGGACATGAAATACCCGTCTTTTTCACTTCTTGAGCCGTCATCAAAGCATTGACTTTATTTTCAAGCTCTTTCATTTTCTCATCATCGTCTATGTCTTCATTCGAAGGACGTTGAGGAGAATGAGTTAGGCCACCCCCTGTAAGAGGTGCCATTGAACCACCCCCAATATCGTTATTGGGAGGGTGCGTTAGACCACCCCCAGCGTTATTGCTATTAGGAAGTGTATCAGCCATATTGACTTCATCCACTTCTGGATCACTGTCATCCATAATATTCTGAGTGTGGCGGCTGGATTCAGGAGGTTGAGGCCGTTGAGCTAGCAATTCTCTCATTTGTTGGATAGCCAACTCCATCTCTGTCTTCATCTCAACTCTAATTTCTTCACGTTGCTTCGCTAGAGCTTCTTTAAGAATTTGAGCAAATTGATCAGAGGTGATCGTGAGTACTTCTCTGGTTTGTCCTGTGCTAGACATTGTGGCATCAGAAGCGATTGCAGAACAAGTGTCCGAGAATTCATCCTCCGAGGACATTCCTTCTTGCATTCTCTTGTAATCTCTGCGTCTGATGGCTCCTAATTGAAGTCGAGACATCCTTTGAGCAATTCTCGGATTGACTTTTCCTCTCGGGGAAAAATCGGGATTTGAGTCACTTAAATGCTGCTTAGACTTTCTTTTATCAGCCACGTTAATGGTGACTTTAGGGAATTCATCATCTTGGGCAGCTGTTTTTCTCTTACGAAAATGTCTCGGCTTAGGCTTCAACATTTCGGTGAAAAGACTGTGAAATACTGAGACTCTTCGTGGGATGACTTCTCGTTTGAAACAGTCACATTCTGATAGCATTGCTCTAATGAGTCGCGCACAGGAACAATGAGAGTTTATTTCTCGAATAACTCTCTTTCGAAACTTATTCACACCCCCCAACTTGATAATACGATTCATCGGTATGATTGCCAAAAAATCGTATCGTCTGTTGGCATGACTTCCCAGGTATGACGATGTCATCTGGTGAACGCGTCTTCTTCTGGGCGTATAAAACCTTGTTGGCATTCTCAGGACAATTTATTAATATCTTTGAGTGATCCAAGGTTATGTCGGGAGTCACACGTTTAGAACCACTCCCTTGTGGGCATGGAATCTTAACGGGCTCCGAATGCTGATTTTTCACAACTTCAGACTTTGGAATCCAAACTTGGCAGAGTTTCGGTGGTTCTTTGGCCACCGTCTCCTTCTTCCTTTCTCGTCTTTGTTGTAAGAGAGCACGGGCATGAGCAGCGTTTGCACGACGTTTTTGTATACATTCTTTGAGGGTTGAACGAGCCCTTTTGACAATAGTCCATTCCTCCGTCGTGAGTTTAGCAGAGACATGAGTGATTGGTCGTTGAGACAACTGAACCACTCGATGCCTCCTCGACTCTAAGTCCGCATGATAACGAACTCTGTCGGGTTGTTCCAAGGCCTTAGCCATTTGGCGAGCGCGGCGTTGGCGTTGTCTCTGACGAGCTCTTTTCGTCAATGCCGGCGGGCTTTGATTTAATGACTCCTTAATTGAAGAAGAGTCATTATGAGCAGAGAGGTTGCGAGTAGAATCCTCAGCAACAATTAAGCGAGAGTCTTCATCTGTAGTGTTTGACAACTTCAACAAAGATGAAATCTTCCTGCATTTGCGAGGCGAGGAAGACTTTACAGATGAGGATGATAAATACTCCTCAAACTTCGCTTGGTCGAACTTGTACTCGACCGTTGATTCAACCGGGATCTTGATGGTTGGCTACGATACGACGGTCTCGACAGTGAGACCGTTGGCTCCCACTGTGGTCGTCATCTTGTTTGCGTCAAAAGTTGACTTTGTCATAGAATTCATTATATCTTCGGTCGATTATAATAAATTTAAAAAAAGAGATAGCCTTTTTATAAGACTCCTTTTACACAACAAAAGGAAAAATTACAACTCTTGAGAAACAAACGCAGGATCGTTGTTTGGATCGCTGCTTGCGTGGGATCTTTGCCTGTGCCGGGAGCGCTTTGACTCGTGGACCACCAAATCACAGATTCTGATTGAATCGTGAGGGGTTTAATGATTCTTCCTTCGTTTATCAAAGTGAGAATTTGAAACGATATCTTATCAAAGTAAGATAGTCGTTCTTCTTAAGATCAAGTCAAAGCTAGAATCTCAAGGAATTGCCTGAAGCTCAAGAACTCTGCTCTGTATGCTCAGCCTCTGGGTTTGCTCTGATCTAGGCTGGATCTGATCTCTCTCTCCTCCCTAAAAAATCATCTCGGGGGGTATTTATAGCCCCGGGTGAAAAAAAATGCTTTTGAGACAGTGTTTACTGTCTCGGCGGCCGAGACAGCAAAGACTTTACTGTCTCGGCGGGCGAGACAGTGTTTGATGTCTTGGCCCGCGAGACTGTAAACACTATCTCGGAAAAGGAATATTCCTGGCAGTTTTTGCTGTAACTGCCTTCCCACGTTTCAAACTCCGTTATTTTGGCAGTTATCAATGTGATTCTCGCCCATGACGTTTCCCACGTTCTTGAACAGTTAGTGGCCACATGTTGGCAGTTATGCAAAGTAGTTTTTGCCCTCTGAGAGCTGTCTCACATGCGAGACAGTAAATTCTGTCTCGCACGGCGAGACAGTAAAGACTGTCTCGCGTGGGCGAGACAGTAAAAGTCTGTCTCGCCCCACATGCGAGACAGTAAATTCTGTCTCGCACGGCGAGACAGTAAAGACTGTCTCGCACGGCGAGACAGTCAAGTCTGTCTCGTGTGCGAGACAGTAAAGACTGTCTCGCGTGCGAGACAGTCTATACTTGTGTTCTTTTTGACATTTTGGATGATCTCCTCTTAAGCTGAATTTGGATATCTTCCAGCATTTTTTGACGCCTACATGCATATTTTATGATTTAGTGGGTTATAACTCATAATTTCTGACCCAAAGGCAGAAGGCTAAGCATTGTATGAATTTCACGAGTTCATGAGATATAGGCAACGATTTTTACCACGCTTTGACGGTTTCTTTTGATGGCAAATGAATCGGCGAAGACAAATTTCACAATTTCTTTGTTATAACCCACGAAATTTGTCCGTTACACCCTTTTTAATCTAAAGCAGACTATTCGGCGGAGTGCATATTTTGTGATTTTGTGAGCTATAACCAATGATTTTTGACCGAAAGACAGATGGATGAGCATTGTTCGAATTTCATGAGTTCGTGAGATATAGGCAATGATTTTTGCCCAACTTCGACGGTTTCGTCCGAGGCAAATGGCTCAGCTGAGTCAAATTTCACGATTTTGTGGGATATAAGCCCCATTTATGCCTAATTTTCACCTAGTATAGAGAATTCGACGAAGTACATATTTAGTGATTTAGTGGGCTATAACTCATGATTTCTACCTAAAGGCAGAAAACTAAGCATTGTTTAAATTTTACGAGTTTTTAAGATATAGGCAACGATTTTTGCCCGACTTTGACGGTTTCGTCAGATGGCAAATGAATCGGCAAAGTCAAATTTTGTGAATTCGTGAGTTATAACCCTTGAAATTTGTCCATTTACGACCCTTTTTTTATCCAAAGCAGACAATTATGTGGAGTGCATATTTTGTGATTTCGTGAGTTATAACCCGTGATTTCTGACACAAAGGCAGACGACTAAGCATTGTTTGATTTTCAAGAGTTCGTGAGCAATAGGCCCTAACTTTTGATGATTTTTGCCTAACTTTTGAATTTTACAAGTTCATGAGCGATAGACAACAATTTTTCCCCAAAATTTGTCTATTTACGCACTTTTTTTTAACTAAGTGCAGACAATTAGGTGGAGTGCATAAATCGTGATTTCCTGGGCTATAACCCATGTTTTCTGACCTAAAGTGAGTATGTTATGCATTGTTCAAATTTCACGAGTTTGTGAGCTATAGGCAATGATTTTTTCCCAACTTTGACGGTTTCATCTGATGGCAAATAACTACGCGAAGTCAAATTTTGCGATTTCGTGAGTCACAACCCACAAAATTTGTCTATTTATACTCTTTTTCACCCAGTGCATACAATTAGGCGTAGTGCATATTTCATAATTTCATGAGATATAACCAATGATTTCTAACCCAAAGGCAGATTGCTAAGCATTGTTCGAATTTCACGAGTTCGTGATATATAGGCAATGATTTTTGCCCAACTTCGACGGTTTAGTCCGACGGCAAATGGCACGACAGAGTCAAATTTCCCTATTTTGTAGGACATAAACCCCAAAATTTATCTATTTATGCCTATCTTTCACCTAGTGCAGACAATTAGGCGTTGTGCATATTTTGTGATTTCGTGGACCATAACTCATGATTTTTGATCCAAAGGCAGAAGATTAAGCATTGTTCAAATTTCACGGGTCCGGAAGATATAAGCAACTATTTTTGCCTAACTTTGACGGTTTTGTCTGATGGCAAATGACTCGACAAAGTCAAATTTCATGATTTTGTGAATTATAACCTACGAAATTTGGCCATTTTCGCCCCTTTTTGACCCAATGCAGACAATTAGACGAAGTGTATATTTCGTGATTTCGAGAGCTATAACCAATTATTTCTAACCCAAAGTCAGATGGCTAAGCATTGTTTGAATTTCATGAGTTCGTGAGATGTAGGCAACGATTTTTGCCCAAATTCGATACTTTCGTCCGACGACAAATGGCTCGGCGGAGTCAAATTTCATGATTTTACGGGATATAAACCCTAAAATTTGTCTATTTATGCCTATTTTTCACCCAGTGTAGACAATTAGGTAGAGTGCAAATTTCATGATGTTGTGGGCTATAACTCATGATTTCTGACCCAAAGGTAGGAGGCTAAGCATTGTTCAAATTTCACGAGTTCGTGAGATATAGGCAACGATTTTTGCCCGACTTTGACGGTTTCTGTTTGTGGAAAAATTTACAGTAAAAAGAAATGAAGGAAAATTGATCTGTATTCCTTTAATATTAATTACAATTGGATTTCCTGATTATAAAAGAGAGGAGAATGAATCTGGATTCTCCCCTTTGTTTAATTCTGGGTTCTTCACGGTGGCGATGGAGTGCCTCCTTCGAATGCTTGCGTCGAATTTGCTCTCCGTTGACGATCCGAACGTCTTGATTCACTAGAACGTGGTCTTCTCCTCACGATTTGACGTTGTGGAGAACTTGCAAAGCAAGTTTTAAACTCTTAATGAGTTGATTGATCTTAACCGTAATTGGTTAGATAAGCCAAGGATCTCTTCTTTGCGGCCAAAAAGAAGGATGAAAGATCCAGCCCCTGCTGCCAAGGAGTCCCAGCCGAAGGATCAGAACCGAACCCCTGAACTGAATTGATTTTCAGTTATTTATAAGGGATTAAGAGGTGTAACTGCCCCCTTAATTCGCTCCTTAGTGGGGCTAATATGATGTAAACCGCCCCTTAAATCACTCCTGAGTGGAGTTGTAATCCCCTCAGATCGTGGGAAACGGTTTTGAAACCGTTCAGCTCGTGTTTGAACGAATCAAATGCAAATCCTGCATTCTGGAATGAAATCTGCATTTGAACGCAGCGTCTGGAGGCTCGGACGTAGCGTTTGGAAGCTGCGTTGGCATCTTATTGGAAGCTGTGTTTGGCAGCAGTTTAGCAGCATTTAAGAGCTGCGTTTGGCAGCGGATCTGAGCTACGTTTGCAGCTTTTGGAGCTGCGTTTGCGGTGTTGGAAGCTGCATCTGAGCTGTGTTTGCAGCGATTTGGAGCTGCGTTTGCAGCTTTTGGAGCTGCATCTGAGCTGCGTTTGCAGCGATTTGGAAGCTGTGTTTGGTAGCGGATGGAAGCTGTGTTTAGTAGCGGATGGAAGCTGCGTTTGGCAGTGGATGGAAGTTACGTTTGCAGCTTTCGGAGGCTGCGTTTGAGCTACGTTCATGGCTATGAACGCGGCGCATCTTGATGCTGGTACACGGGGAGGACTTCCACGTCTTGATTTGAAAAGACCGTCGATTTGTAGTCTCTTTCTGTCAAAGTGTTTCAAAGATCATCATTTTGTAATCTTTGCTTTAGCTCTCTGATATGTGAGAGTCGTCAGATTGTAACTCCCAATGTTGATTGTGGAGGCTGTTGATTAGAGCTTTCATTAATTGTTGTGAAGGTCGTCAGATTGTAACCTTCATCAGTCTACGTGAAGGTCTTTAAATTGTAACCTTCTGGAAGTCATCAGAGTGTAACTTCCATCATCGGTGTTTTGATGGGGAGCAGCTATCTATTATGATTTTTAGATAGCCTACAGTTTTGTCTGATGGCAAATGACTCGGCGAAGTCAAATTCCATGATTTTGTGATTTATAACCCACGAAATTTGTCCATTTACACCCTTTTTTATCCGAAGCAGACAATTAGGCGAAGTGCATATTTCGTGATTTCATGAGCTATAACCAATGATTTCTGACCCAAAAACAGACGACTAAGCATTGTTTGAATTTTAAGACTTTGTCCAACTTCGACGGTTTAGTCCGACGACAAATGGCTCGATAGAGTCAAATTTCGCTATTTTGTAGGATATAAACCCCAAAATTTATCTATTTATTTCTATTTTTCACCCATTGCAGACAATTTGGCGTAGTGCATGTTTCGTGATTTCGTTGGCTGTAACTCATGATTTCTGACCTAAAGGCAGAAGGTTAAGCATTGTTCGAATTTCACGGGTCAGAAAGATATAGGTAAAGATTTTTTTTTCTCGACTTTGACGGTTTCGTCTGATGGCAAATGACTCGGCGAAGTCAAATTTTACGATTTCATCAGTTATAACCCCCGAAATTGGTCCATTTACACCCATTTTTTACCAAAACCAGACAATTAGGCGGAGTGCATATTTTGTGATTTCGAGAGCTATATCCAATGATTTCTGACCCAAATGCCGATGGCTAAGCATTGTTCAAATTTCACGAGTTCGTGAGTTGTAGGCAACGATTTTTGCCCAAATTCGATAGTTTCGTCCGACGACAAATGGCTCGGCGGAGTCAAATTTCGCGATTTTGAAGGACATAAACCCCACACTTTGTCTATTTATACCCCTTTTCACCCGGTGCATACAATTAGGCGGAGTGCTAATTTCATGATTTTATGGGCTACAACCAACGATTTCTAACCCAAAGGTAGATGGCTAAGCATTGTTCGAATTTCACACGTTCGTGATATATAGGCAATGATTTTTGCCCAACTTTGATGGTTTCTGTTCGCGGGAAAAATCGTATCTTTCTTCATTGATTCCATTGCACTCAAGTAATCGTTTATCATTTACAAAGATCCGGTCTTTTTTTAGATCTGGTTACAACGAGATAAAAAAAGGAAATAAAAATTATAACTTTTCTCTTTTGTCGAACAAATCACGAGCTCCTGTTTGCGGTCGCTCGCTTTGTGGGTTCTTCGCCTGCGCCGGGGTTTATCCATGGACCACCGCGCGATCTAAATCTGGTCGGATCTACGCAGTACGACGGGTATTATTTCACGAAGGAAATAATAGCCGGGGGGATTAGTTCACCAAGGAAATAATCGCCCAAATCTCGGGATCAAAGACCAAGCTTTGATCCGGAGTACGCCTGCGTAGATCTGAGATTCGGTCCTCTCGAACTCTTGCCTTATTTGGCGTTGACGATCGCCGAGCACCGGATCTGGATGAGCAAGTCCTCAAAGTCCCAAAGCTTCAATCTTTTTTTAGATCTGAGTCTTGAATCCAGCAGAGCTTCGCCTCCAAAAATTCCAACCTTTGACAAATGAACCTAGGCCTCCTATTTATAAGCTCTCTGAACTGTGCCCGCGCACAGATCTGGGCCGGCCACCTATAGGTGGCCGGCACTTGGCCGAGCCACCTATAGGTGGCTCGGCTCTTGGCCGAGCCGCTATAGTATTTAGGTTCGCGTCATCTTTCCGTCTTTCGGTTCTGTCCGTAGATTCGCGTTGTTGTGGTTGACATGTTCGGGCTTCGACTCGTTAACAACGCTGATTCCTGATATGGTAGTAAATCCACATTCTGATTCGTAGTCGAAATGATCTTGATTCGATCGTGATTCGTACGAGTCCGCCCTTTGATGGAATGACTCGTTGACCTCTTCAACGGTTGCTTGATTCCGTCACGTTGAGTGGATTTATTTCGTTGTTTGTGCGTGCGATTCCGTTAACTGGTCCGCCTCGTTGGTTCGTCGGTTTGTGCTGAGCTTGTGGCTAAAGGGATCTATAAGCCAATTTATAACGCCTACAGAGTCCCCCTCGCAAAGTATTTCAGCCGTCGTTCTTTTATAGAAGAGTCTGAATACTTTGGATATGATTGTCCGCATCCTTCGGATATTTGGAGTGGCTTCTATTCTTGATTCTTTTAATCCTTCAGGCTATTCGGTGCTTTGTCGAATGTCTGTAAGGTTTTTGGTGCTGCATTTATTGTCTGACCGTTGTCGGAATTTCGAATTTGAAGTCGATTCCTGATTTTATGATCTTTAGCTCATGTTTGTTGGTTCAACATAGAACTGACCCTCGAATGTTGGCGTTGAGTCTTTATTTGCGACGCGTTGTCCAGCGTAGTGTTGTTGAGTTATCCTTAAGAATATTTAGAAAAATATTCTCCAGGAACTTCTCAACCAAAAATAGGGAACAGTTTATACTCATATACCTTATTGGAGTAATAAGAAGCAGTTTATACTCGTATACTTTTCGGAGTATTAACAAGCAGTTTATACTCGTATACTTTTCAGAGTATTAAGAAGCAGTTTATACTCGTATACTTTTCGGAGTATTGATTCTTTCGTTGCAACGCATTGATCGGTGTTGACCTAGAGTTACGCGTTGACCGGCGTTGACCCTAGGGTTTCGAACGTCGTACGTTGACTTTTTGATCGCAATGCGTTGAATGGCGTTGACCTAGGGTTACGCGTTGTCCGTCGTTGACCTTAGGGTTTTGAACGTCGTACGTTGACTTTTTGATCGTAACGCGTTGAATGGCGTTGACCTAGACCGACTACCGTTTGAGTCGGGCTAGCATGCGGATTGTTCAAGTCCGTTCCGCATGTGACGTTAAGCTAAAAGAGTTGACCCTTTTAGTGCTACGATATTGAATACGTAGACTTCGTCTTTCTCCTGTGAAAAGACTAAACAACAACGTGTATGAGACGTTGACTTAGGATTTCTGGCAAATTCTCAGCCTTTAACGGATTTGACGTGCTCTTACCGACTACCGTTTGAATCGGGCTTACATGCGGATTGTTTTAATCCGTTCCGCATGTAACGTTGTGCTAAGAGAGTTAACGCTCTTAGTGCTACGATATTGAATACGTAGACTTCGTCTTTCTCACAGGAATAGACTACCCGGCGACGCGTGTTAGCCGTTGACTTTAGGGTTTTTGGCTAACCCCCAGCCTTCAACGGATTTGATTAGCCTTTACCGACTACCGTTTGAATCGGGCTAGCATGCAAATTATCTAAATCTGCTCCGCATGTGACGTTGTGCTAAGAGAGTCAACGCTCTTAGTGCTACGATATTGAATACATAGACTTCGTCTTTCTCACGGGAATAGACTACCCGGCGACGCGTGTTAGGCATCGACTTTAGGGTTTTTGGCTAACCCCCAGCCTTCAACGGATTTGACGTGCTCTTACCGATTACCGTTCGACTCGGGCTTACATGCGGATTGTTTTAAGTCCGTTCCGCATGTGACGTTGCGCTCAGAGATTGAATCCTCTGAGACTTGTTGCTATGACTTCGAATACATAGACTTCGCCATCGTTATGGGAATAGGCTACCCAGCAACGTGTATTAGACGCTGACTTATCCCTTCGCCATTGTTATGGGAATAGGCTACCCAGCAACGTGTATTAGACGCTGACTTATCCCTACTTAGGCTTCGGGATAAAATACCCCAGAATCGAACTCTGGTGTCTTTTTCTAAGGAGAAAGACTAAACCGGCGACGTGTGCTAGGCGTTGTCATATCCTTTCTTAGGATTCAGGATGAAATTCCCCATGCGTGTAAGACATGGATTTTGGTGTTATTAATAACAACATGTCACAATGTTGAATATATGAACGGGTGTTTTTTTAACGGTTAAGAACTAACCGGCAGCACGGGTTAAGTGCAGACTTATCCCATGCGTGTAAGACATGAATTTTATATTCTATTTCTCGGTCTTCTTTTAGGGTGAAGGCGAACCTGAAAACAAGGAAGGAAGAATTTTATATTCTGTTCCTTGATTCTGGAAAGGAAGAATTTTATATTCTATTTCCAGCGCAAAAGAAACTAGAAGTGGGATCTCCACTCCGAGAATCTGAAAAATCTAGATAAACCTACCTTTTATAGGATTGGTTATCTAAAGATGAGTTTTTCGTTTATCGAAATGGAATTTCAACTTTGGTTACAACCATGAGAAGGCTTAATCAAAGAGAAAAGAAAGGGAGTTCTTTCGTTTATCGAAAGGGGACTCCGAATTGAAGGTAGACCTCTTGTTCATGGAAAGAGTCAAGAGGGCCAGAAAGACATTTTTGGTGGACTCACTGTTAATTAAAATTGATCAGTGAGGGCTTTTGGTGGTGAAAATGATTTTGGGTTATCCTCTAGAATATTAAGTGTAATATTCTTCAAGGAACTTCCCGATAAATGGGTTATCCTGAATGTACTAGGGATAGTACTTTTTCAGGAACTTCCCATTTATTGGCATTAATTGCCTGGCACCGTCTTGAGTAATCAGGTGATATGCGCCGTTTGAGTAGACTGTGTCTATCACAAACGGTCCTTCCCATTTGGGTTCGAATTTACCTTTCTTCTTGGAATTGAGGATTATCGGTCGGCGAGCAGCGATGGCCAGATCTCCTTCCTTGAAGCTTCTCTGTCGGACTCTTTTGTTAAAAGCCCTAGATATTCTGGCTTGATAAAACTCAATTTGTTGTTGAGCTTCCAAGCGCTTTTCATCCAACTGTAGGCGTATAAAATTGCTTATAGGTCCCTTAGTACAGCTCGGCACAAACCGACGAACCAACGAGGCGACGAGGTTAACGAATCGTACGCAAGCAATGGAATACATCCATTCGCATGTGGAATCAAGCCAAGTGTTCAAAGAGTCAACGAGTCATCCAACCAAGGGCAGACTCGGACGAATCACCATCGAATCAAGATCAATTTCGGACTCAAACTCAGAAGTAGATTTACTGCCAAATCGGGAATCAGATTTACTGCCAAATCAGATCAACAAATCAGAGTCTAAATTAACCGAATCACGGACAGAACCGAAAAATGGATACAACGCAAAACGACGAAACCCAATGCCTAAGGGGGGCTCGGCCAAGGCCGAGCCACCTATGGGTGGCTCGGCCCAGTGCCGGCCACCCATAGGTGGCCGACCCAGATCTGTGCGCGGGCACAGTTTAGAGAGCCTATAAATAGGCCCCCTTGGTTTATTTTTCAAAGGTGGGAACTTTGAGAGCCGAAACTCTGCCGAATTGAAAATTGAGTTTGGAGTTTTGAAGACTTGAGGACTTGAATATTCAGATCTGGTTCTCGGCGAGCGTCCACATCACAAAAGGCAGAAGTTCGAGAGAGGTAGAGATCAGATATGAGATCTACACGAGATCATACTCCGGATCAAAGCTTGGCCTTTGATCCCGAGATTTGGGCGATTATTTCGGATCAAAGCTTGGCCTTTGATCCCGAGATTTGGGCGATTATTTCCTTGGTGAATTAATCCCCCCCGGTTATTATTTCCTTAGCGAAATAATACCCGTCAAATCGTGTAGATCCGACCGGATCTAGATTGCACGGTGGTCCACGGATTAACCCCGGCGTCGGCAAAGAACCCACACAAGCGAGCGATCGCAAAACAGGAGCTCGCGATTTGTTCTAAAGGAGAAAGTTGTAATCTTTTTTTTATTTTCTTTGATTTAGTTGTAACTGGATCTAAAAAAGACCGGATGTTTTGTAACCAAAAAGCAATTACTTGAGATGACAATGAATTCAATGAAGGCAATTTTCATCGCGAACAATCTAGCGGCCACAGTGGGAGCCACCGATCTCGCTGCCGAGATCGTCACGTCGCAGCCGCGGATCTCAATCCCGGTCGAGGAGGAGGTCGATTATGAATTCGACCAGGCCAAAATCGAGGAGTACCTTTCATCCTCGTCCGGATCTACCTCCCCCCGCAAGTCCAATAAGTTCTCCTCCAGGAGAAAAGCTCGTTGGTTCGAAGAAATTCAGAATGCCAACGAAGCTCTCACCCCAGCTGACGCTAAGGTTGCGTCAGGTGAAGTTCCACCGACCTCCAATGAGGTCAAACCTATCCTTTTCAACGCTTCTACTGTTGAGGGTGTTGTGACTCTCTCGAAGAGAGCCCGCCAGAGGCGACGTCAACGCCGACACGTGAGGTCCCATAAAGTCTCGTAACGGTCGGGCATGCGATCCTTCAGCTGACTCAATTCTTGGTTAGAGGGAAAATATTCCTGATACAACATCTGTCCCATGGGCAAACCAGAAATCATGTGCATCTCATGGAGGGCCAAGCCCAATTCCCCTTGCCGGGTCAGAAAAGTGTTCGAATCCAGGTTGTAGAGCTCGCACAAAGCGAAGAGTTCGACACTTGAAGAGCGGATTCACAAACGCCGTGCACTGCTTGCACAAGCAAAAATCCTTGTGCAGAAGGCTGAAGAATTGAAGAAAGAAAGAGTGGCCAAAAAGCCACCATCAACCCGCCAAGTGTGGAGGCCGAAACAGCCTCCAACCAAAGTTCAACCTTCGGTGAATCAACCAAAGTCACCGGTAATCCCAATAGCTTCTCCGGGAGGACTCCTGCTCGAACCAGGAGCTGCCTGATGAGTAATGTATCCGCAGTGAACGCTCTCATGCTCCTCCGTCAAGCGCCACGACATCTCCCGTGTCACAGCCTAATGCCGGAGCTCAGTCAACGAACGGTGCCGAGGAATCTTCGGCAAATATATGAAACCACTGCCAGTCTTATTCGTTTGGGCCCGATGAAGAAGCCCCAGACGACGCAACATGCTGGGGGTCGTCGTCACCTCCAACATAACAAAGAAACCAGGGTAGCTACGCGCACTAACTTGCGCATTGAACTCCAGGAGCCCGCCGAGAACTCACGCCCAAAAAGGCATGTTTCGAGGTGCGTGACTTTCGAAAGCCCTAAAACGGTGCCGAGGAATCTTCGGCAAATATATGAAACCACTGCCAGTCTTATGAAGCCACTGCTCAGCATTAATAAACACAGCATCAGGATCTCTGGCAGAATCGCCAAATAAAAAGTCGATCTTCTTGAGAGGCTGGATCGAACTAGCATCCTTCACAAGGGGCGCATCTGTAATCAACTGGCGAAGAGCTCGATGTCCACCTTCCTTCACCACTTGGGCAACCTCTGTCGACGTGCCCGAAGCAAACCGAGAAGTGACTGGAATAGGGGAGAAATCATCGTAAGTCGAATAATACTCGCCACGACGCCCGTACACTGCGTGAGATGAGAACGCCCCAGAAGGATATTCCATAAGGCAGTCCCCGAACGAGTTTCGGTTTTCGAAAGGCTCAGTACCGAAACGCCGAAAACAAGGCCTAGGTGTTTCCGACAAAGAAGAACGGTGGTTGAAGAGGGAGAATTTCCGAGGGTCACCACCAACATGACCAGCAGAGGAACATCGACGCGGGACAACCTCGAATCGATTCTGAAAGCATCCCGGCCTAGAACCCGTCTGTAGTCCGGAACTATCAAGCGAACAACCTATGGTAGGGTTCGAACAAGACTCCCTTCAGAAGATGAAGAATCTGATGCCGGCTCCGCGGTTGCATCTGATAATACGGTATCTAGCGAGGGACAACCCCGCGAGGCATTAATGATAAGTGCGGAGCAAGTGGCTAAAATGCTTGAAGACGCCTTAGCTAAGCAACAGGAAACCTTCAGGTTCAAAATGCAGATAGCCATGCAAAACATGAGAGAAATGCATGACCAACAAATCCAGGCATTGACGAACCAACAAGGCGAGCCAAGTCGTCGTAACCCGGTTAATCTGGAAGATGAGGACACAAATACGAATGAGACGCATAACGCCAATAATCCTCCCGTCAATACAGGGGGTGGTAATGAGAATGCTAACGAAAACACAGGTGAAAACTTGAAGATTAAAAATCTCGAGAGCAAAATCAACACGTTGATTTCTGCTCAAGAAATGAAGAAAACAGGCATTCCTTGTCCATACCCAAAAGAGTGGGAATCAATTCCATATCCGGCGAAGTTCAACCTAATTAACTTCACGCCGTTTAATGGGATGGGTTCCCCCACTCAACATTTGATTTACTTCAAATCACACTTGGGGGTAATCTCCGGTAATGAGCCTCTGATGGTGCGGTCATTTGTCGGCACTCTTCGCGGAGCCGCCTTCGATTGGTATCGCCGCCTCAAGCTAGGTAGCGTGAACAGCTGGGACGACATTGTAGGCGTATAAAATTGCTTATAGGTCCCTTAGCATAGCTCGGCACAAACTGACGAACCAACGAGGCGACGAGGTTGACGAATCGCACGCAAGCAACGGAATACATCCATTCGCGTGCGGAATCAAGCCAACGGTTCGGGGAATCAACGAGTCATCCAAACAAGAGCGGACTCAGATTGAATCACGATCGAATCAAGATCAGTTTCGGACTCGAACCCAGAAGTGAATTTACTGCCAAAACAGGAATCGGATTTACTACCTAATCAGGAATCGGATCTACTGCCAAATCAGATCAACAAATCAGAGTCCGAATCAACCACAAGACCGGACAAAACGACGAAACCCAACGCCTAAGGGGGGCTCGGCCAAAGCCGAGCCACCCATGGGTGGATTTACTGCCAAAACAGGAATCGGATTTACTACCTAATCAGGAATCGGATCTACTGCCAAATCAGATCAACAAATCAGAGTCCGAATCAACCACAAGACCGGACAAAACGACGAAACCCAACGCCTAAGGGGGGCTCGGCCAAAGCCGAGCCACCCATGGGTGGCTCGGCCAACAGATCTGAGAGCCTATAAATAGGAGGGCCTTGGTTCATTTTCAAAGGTTGGAACTTTGAGAGCCGAAACTCTGCCGAATTGGAGATTGAGCTTGGAGTTTTGAAGACTTGAAGACTTGAAGATTCAGATCTGATTCTCGGCGAGCGTCCACGTCACAAAAGGCAGAATTTCGAGAGAGGTAAAAATCAGATCTGAGATCTACACGAAATCATACTCCGGATCAAAGCTTGGCCTTTGATCCCGAGATTCGGACGATTATTTCCTTGGTGAACTAATCCTCCCCGGCTATTATTTCCTTGGCGAAATAATACCCGACGAATCGTGTAGATCCGACCGGATCTAAATCGCGCGGTGGTCCACGGCTTAACCCCGGCGTCGGCAAAGAACCCACACAAGCAAGAGTCCACGGATTAACCCCGGCGTCGGCAAAGAACCCACACAAGCAAGAGACCGCAAAACAGGATCTTGCGATTCGTTCGACAAATAAGAAGAAAGTTGTAATTTTTATTTATTTCTTTTTTATTTGATTTTCGTTGTAACCGGATCTAAAAAAGATCGGATCTTTATAATCGATAAACTATTACAAGAATTTGCAATGGAATCAATGATGAAGAAAGCAACGATTTTCACCGCGAACAATCTGGCGACCACAGTGGGAGCCAACGATCTCGCTGCCAAGATCGTCACGTCGCAGCCGCGGATCTCAATCCCGGTCGAGGAGGAGGTCGAGTATGAATTCGACCAGGCCAAGTTCGAGGAATACCTCTCATCCTCGTCTGGATCTACCTCCCCCCGCAAGTCCAAGAAGTTCTCCTCCAGGCTCTCACCCCAGCTGACGCCAAAGTTGCGTCAGGTGAAGTTCCACCGACCTCCAATGAGGTCAAACCTATTCTTGTCAACGCTTCTACTGTTGAGGGCGTTGTGACTCTCTCAAAGAGAGCCCGCCAGAGGCGACGTCAGCGCCTTGTGCGACAACTCGCTAAGGTGATGGAGTCTACGGACGGAGTTCGCTACAACGCGGATCTGACGAATAGGAGAGGCAAACAGCCTCAACAACTGAAGAATGGCGGTTCCTCCAAGCCGCCGACGAACGAATGGATCCGGGTCAAACGGAACCGTTCGACACTCGAAGAGCGGATTCACAAACGCCGCGCATTGCTTGCACAAGCAAGAATCCTCGTGCAGAAGGCCGAGGAGTTGAAGAAAGAAAAGGGGCCAAGAAGCCGCCATCAACCCGCCAAGTGTGGAGGCC
>NC_033794.1:340107-355144 GCF_001876935.1 Asparagus officinalis | reverse complement strand
GAAGAAGAACGGTGGTTGAAAATGGAGAATTTCCGAGTGTCACCGCCAATATGACCAGCAGAGGGACATCGGCACGGGATAATCTCGAGTCAATTCTGAAAGCATCCCGGCCTAGGACCCGTTTGCAGTCCGGAACCATCAAGCGAGCAACCTATGGTAGGGTTCGGACAAGACTCCCTTCAGAAGATGAAGAATCTGATGCTGGCTCCGCGGTCGCATCAGATAATACAGTATCCAGCGAGGGACAACCCCGCGAGGCACTTATGATAAGTGCGGAGCAAGTGGCCAAAATGCTTGAAGACGCCTTAGCTAAACAACAGCAAATTTGAGATGGAGATGGCCATGCAGCAGATGAGAGAAATGCATGACCAACAAATCCAAGCATTGACGAACCAGCAAGGCGAGCCAAGTCGTCGTAACCCGGTGAATCTGGAAGACGAAGACACTAATGAGATGCATAATAATCCTCCCGTCAATGCAGGGGGTGGTAACGAGAATGTCATCGCAGACTCAGGTGAAAACTTGAAAATTAAAAATCTCGAGAGCAAAATCAATACATTGATTTCCGCTCAAGAGATGAAAAAGACGGGCATCCCTTGTCCATACCCAAGAGAGTGGGAATCAATCCCATATCCGGCGAAGTTCAATCTAATTAACTTCACGCCGTTTAATGGGATGGGTTCACCCACTCAACATTTGATTTACTTCAAATCACACTTGGGGGTAATCTCCGGCAATGAGCCTCTGATGGTGCGGTCATTCGTCGGCACTCTTCGCGGAGCCGCCTTCGATTGGTATCGCCGCCTCAAGCCAGGTAGTGTGAACAGCTGGGACGACATGGAGACCAAGTTCCTGACCAACTTCTTCGACGACGACACAGAGATATCCATCGGGTCGTTGCTTGATGAGAAACGGAAAGACGGGGAATTGGTGGACACCTTCGTCAAAAGGTTCCGGAACAAGGCGATGAACTGCCGGGACCCGATCACCGAGGAATTCATTCTCCAGACCTGCCATAATAATCTGTCCTTGGATGTGTTAGAAGCGATGGGGACAGCACCGTCCAAAACGTGGAAGGATCTGAAGGTCCGAGGGGAGCAGGCTGAGCGATTCCTTAGGAGAAAGAAGGCGGAGAGAGGCCAACAGGCGACAAATGCTCCAGAACAGAATTTCGTCCCACGGGGGAAAGGTAAGGCACATGCTAATGCAGTTGATGCTAATCAAACCTTTCAATTGCAACCTCAGCAACAACAACAGCGGCAGCAGCAACGAGCACCACAACAATCGCAGTCACAATGACAACAACGGCCTCAGAAGCAGAAGTCTTCAGAGCCAAGATTTCCCAAAGTGTACTCCTTCAAGCTCGGGGGCAATGGCAACAACGGCCTCAGAAGCAGAAATCTTCGGAGCCGAGGTTTCCTAAAGTGTACTCCTTCAAGGATGACGAAGTTCCCGGCATCTTCAAATACCTGCTGGAGAACAACAAGATCCAGCTGCCGGCGATCGTGGATCAAGAAGGAGCAAACAAGGTGACGGATCCGAAGTATTGCGCATACCATAGAGCGGTCCATCACCCTACCAAGTCGTGCTACCACCTCAAGGACAAGATCCAGGCGCTAATTGATGTAGGCGTCATAACCCGAAGCCGTCCAAGAATGTTGGAGCAAACGCGGTTTCAATCAGCTTTGGATCAGTGCCCACAGCGTGGTTTGAACCAAAACGCATCACCAAAGTGGGAATGAAGACAGTAAACGACGACCCGCATGGACAGCGCCAAAAAGGACTTGTGCCACATACATTTCCAAACGGCGAAATCCTCTGGGTTCACCCCGACCTGATTGAAGATGAACAATGGGCCGGATCGTCATCCAAGAAGAAATCCAAAGGTAAAGGAAAGTCTTGCTGCGGAGTCTCTGCTATCCCAGGAGAAGATGACGAAAGAATCATAGCTTTCCCGCTCTCTGAAGAAGAACAAGAAGTTTTTGCGACCCGAAGCGGAAATGAATATCACTATAACTATCCACCACCTAGTGAGCAGGGGGTGAATAAACGGGGACCAGCCAAAACTCTCACGGAGATGGGGGTGATTACAAGTCCTACACAGGGTAAAGAAGCTCTACGACAGCCGGTGAATAAACCAAAAGAGAAGAATCCCCAGGAAGTTCAGAATCCGAAGCAGTCTCGTTTCAGTCGCCCGATTGGAAAAGACAAACCGGAAAGCTCGAAGACTCCGCAAGTCTTCGATATAATGGCTCAACTAGCCAACATTCCAGCAAGGATAACACTATATGAATTGTTGTGGCTGTCCAAGGAAACCAGGGAGGCCTTGCAAGAAGCTTTGGCCAATTCAGAGGTGTTTCTGACTCAAATCAAGCCGGTGCCTGAATCAAGTCGGTGCCTGAACAGCCAGAACCGCTGAGTCAACAGTGCAACATAGCGACTAAGAACCTTCCCTGCATTACTTTCACCAAAGAGGATATGCAGACGAAGAATTCGAACCACGATCGACCGCTATACTTCATCGGGTACATCGGCTCCAGCAAAGTCAACCGAATCCAAGTGGATCCGGGTTCTGCTGTGAGTATTATGCCGCTTCGCTTGATGCACTTTCTTGGTATTCCAGTTAGCAAGTTGGCGTCTACAGGCACTGTTATCTACGGGTTCAATACCAGCGGGTCAAGACCTTTAGGTAAAATCAGGGTAAAGTGTCAAATGGGAGATTTGAAGACAGAAGTCACATGTTATGTGATTGATGCTGAGACGTCATATAACTTACTATTGGGTCGACCTTGGATCCATAGTAACGTTATAATCCCCTTAACTCTCCATCAGTGTTTGAAATATGTCGACGCTGATAATAGGGTTAGAACGGTGGTCGCGGATAAGCAACCATTTAAAGGGTATGAGAATTATTTCACTGATTCTCTCCTTTATGGAGAAGAAGCTGATACCGAAGCCGGATTTGATTACAATGGCGGTTATGTTCTAAATGACATTGTACCCTTTGTAATCAACCTTGACGATGATCAAATGTCAGAGGGCAGTTGTAACTGGCAACTTGCCATTAATGAAATGAATAATGATTTAGAGTACTCCCTGTCTCTCAATGATGTGATAACAGATTTGTATGATAATCCTGATTTGTATATGCCGCTTCGGTCGTCCAATGTAACAAAGGAGCGCCTTCAGCATTCCTTCGGAACAACCATGATCATCCCGGACAAGATAGGAGGTGCAAAAGAAGTAATCTATGGTAAAGGAAAAAGCTCTCCGTTACCAGATCATTTCCTAAGTGAAGATGAAGATGATGACAAACCTAGTCGGCATTATCTAAGTATAGTCCGGAAGCGCGCAAGCTCATGGAAAAGTAGGGGTACGATTTCACACTCGGAGAAGGTCTATACTTCGATCGAGGTCCTCGTAATCCAGCCAAAGCGGTATATGTACCAAAAGGGAAATCTGAGGATTATTATAAATACGGGCGAGGCTTAGGCTATGTTTCCTCGTCCGATGAGGAATGTGGTTGGCAGATCATCGATCAAATTGCTAACAAAACTAAGAACGGATACTCTTCTGATTCTTCAGCTGGGAATTCCGACACAAGTCTAGGGGAGGCATTCAAAGCCCTAATGGTAAACATGGCTACATCTGATCCGTCTACAATGGAGGACGATAATCAAATGCCAACATGGGAAGACCTGTGGGTTCATCATCTGAATATGCAGTATGGTGACAGGTTCGAACAGAGAGAACCCCCCACTGAGGATAAAATAGTCCAAGTTAACATGGGCGACGAGGCCAACCCAAAGCCGATATTCATCAGCGATAGTCTTCCCTCAAATGAGAAGGAGGAGTTAATTGCTCTCATCAGGGAGTATATTGACGTCTTCGCTTGGAACTACGAGGATATGCCAGGGCTCGACCCCAATGTGGCAATGCACCGCCTCGATATCAAGCCGGATGCCAAACCTGTCAAGCAACAGCAAAGACGGTTTCGTCCGCAGATAATGGAAGCCATCGAGGCAGAGGTTAAGAAATTGATCGAATCAGGATTTATCCGAGAGGAGCAACATCCGGATTGGCTGGCCAATATCGTTCCAGTCATGAAGAAGAACGGTAAAATCAGGATTTGCATCGACTTCAGGGACCTGAATACGGCATGTCCAAAAGACGACTTTCCTATGCCTTTCGGTCTAAAGAATGCGGGCGCCACATACCAACGAGCAATGACTAAGATTTTCCAAGAACATCTCAGGAAAACAGTCGAGTGCTACGTTGATGATTTGGTTGTAAAAAGCCGCAACAAAGAAGATCACATCAAGGACTTGAAGACGATGTTCGATCTCATGCGAAGTCATCAATTGAAGATGAACCCTACTAAATCCTTCCTTGGAATGTCTAGCGGAAAATTCCTTAGATTCGTCGTCACCACTAAAGGTATACATATCGATCCTGACAAAGTGAAGGCGATACACGAACTGCAACCTCCTAGAAATCTAAGAGAGCTCAGAGGATTGCAAGGGCGGCTAGCTTACATCCGGCGGTTCATCTCAAACCTTTCTAGGAAATGCCAACCATTCTCTAAGTTAAACAAGAAAGGGGTGTCATTCATCTGGAACAACGCCTGCCAAAAAGCATTCGAAGATATCAAAATGTATCTGGCGAATCCTCCTGTTCTCGTCGCACCGAAATCGGGTAAACCGTTCTTGATTTACATCAAGGCGATGAACCACTCGATAAGTGCTCTACTAGCACAAGACGACGATAACGGTCACGAACAGGCAGTTTATTACCTAAGTCGGACCTTGATAGGCGCCGAGTCTCGATATCCGATGATCAAGAAAGAATGCCTCAGATTGGTATTCACGATGCAAAAGATGCGGCATTACTTGGTTGGACAGACGATTTACGTCATTTCCAATGTTAACCTAGTACGGATGTTTATGACGCAACCGGCCTCTATGAATTGGCGGTTAGAGAAATGAGCTCTTCTCTTGTCCCAATATGATTTGCACTTCAAACAACAGAAGTCAATCAAAGGACAAGCGATTTGTGATCTTCTGGCGTCAAACCCGACCACAGATACGGCAGAAGTATATGATGATTTGCCAGATGAAACCCACGAGGTTAACATTACGTCGCACCAACAAGTATGGCAATTATATTTCGATGGTGCTTCGAGGGCAGTTAGTAAGGTAATAACCCCGGGAGGTTCTACAGTTTCCTCCGGGGTTGGAGTTGTCTTAATCTCCCCGGGAAAGCATGTGATGCCTCGAGCTTATTCGTTGACTAGTCCGTGCTCCAATAACGTAGCCGAATACAATGCGCTTCTCATTGGACTCAGTTTCGCTAAGGAGCTGGGGGTCGAATATCTCGAAGCCTTTGGGGATTCTCAATTGATAGTTAACCAAGTCCGTGGAGAGTATGAAGTCAGGAACCAAGACCTGATTCCGTACCACCAGGAGGCCATCAAAATGGCAGAATCTTTTGAAGAATTCTTCATTGAATACATCCTCCGTCTCCAGAACGCTTATGCGGATGCACTGACAGCACTAGCGGTTTCACTTGCGCAGCCTCCCGAAACAGAGCTATTAGTCACAGTAAGGACGCATCAGCTCTGCATACCCATATATGATATGGATATTGAAGAGGAAGACGATTTTTTTATTGAATATATCCCCCGCCTCCAGAACGCTTATGCGGATGCGCTGGCAGCACTAGCGGTTTCACTTGCGCAGTCTCCCGAAACAGAGCTGTTAGTCACAGTAAGGATGCATCAGCTCTGCATACCCATATACGATATGGATATTGAAGAAGAAAATGACGGAAACATAAACGCCAAGGAGGTGAATTCAACTCAAATTGGGTCTGAGTCCCGAGATTGGCGTTTTCCCATCATTGACTATGTCCAATATGGTATTTTGCCAGAGGATGTAAAAGAAAGAGAATCAATTCACCGAAGAGCGCCATGATTCTTCTATAATGTCGAGACCCATACGTTATACCGTAGAGGGTACGATGGTTTATTACTCCGATGCCTTTCGAACAAAGAAGCAGAAGAAGTTCTTAAGGAAGCGCACGAAGGAGAATGTGGTGCACATCAGCCTGGTCCCAAACTATATGATCGCATCAGGAGAATGGGATATTTCTGGCCAACGATGGTTTGAGATGCAATCGAACACGCACGAGAGTGTCATGCTTGTCAAATACATGCAAATTACATGCATCAACCGCCAGAGCAGTTGCACACGTCAACCATGTCTTGGCCGTTCGAGACATGGGGTATGGACATTGTCGGTCCTATTTTTCCCCCTTCAGTCAAAGGCGATCGATTCATCCTCGCAATTACAGATTATTTCTCAAAGTGGGCTGAAGCAATTCTGCTCAGAGAAGTGAAGACGAACAATGTCGTCAATTTCATCAAACATCATGTCATATACCGACACGGCGTGCCAAGATGGATCATTCATGATAACGGTCCACAGTTCATAAGCAACGCCTTCATCAGGTTTTGTGTCAAATTCAAGATTGAAGATGTCTCGTCGATAGCTTATTATCCCGCCACAAACGGACTAGCCGAGGCTTTCAACAAGACGATCATCAAGATCCTGTCAAAGCTCGTGAAGGCCAATAAACGAGACTGGGACGATAAACTCGGTGAAGCACTCTGGGCTTATCGCACCACCATACGCACACCTACAGGGGCCACCCCATATTCTCCGACAGAGAAGCTTCAAGGAAGGAGATTTGGTCCTCGCTGCTCGCCGACCGATAATCCTCAATTCCAAGAAGAAAGGTAAATTCGAACCCAAGTGGGAAGGACCGTTTGTGATAGACACAGTCTACTCAAACGGTGCATATCGCCTGATTACTCAAGAAGGCACCAGACAATTAATGCCAATAAATGGGAAGTTCCTGAAAAAGTACTATCCCTAGTACATTCAAGATAACCCATTTACCGGGAAGTTCCTTGAAGAATATTACACTTAATATTCTAGAGGATAACCCAAAATCTTTTTCACCACCAAAATCCCTCACTGATCAATTTCAATTGACAGTGGGTCCACCAAAAATGTCTTTCTGGCCCTCTTGACTCTTTCTATGAACAAGAGGTCCACTTTTATTTCGGAGTCCCCTTTCGATAAACGAAAGAACTCCCTTCTTCTTCTTTTCTTGGGTTAAGCCCTCTCATGGCTATAACCGAAGTTGAAGTTTCACTTCGATAAACGAAGAACTCGTTTTTCAGTTTAGGTAACCAATCCTATAAAAGGCAGGTTTACCTAGATTTTCCAGATTCTTGGGGTGGAGATCCCACCTCTAGTTTCTTTTGCACTGGAAATAGAATATAAAATTCTTCCTTTCCAGAATCAAGGAATAGAATATAAAATTCTTCCTTCCTTGTTATTCGGGTTTGCCTTCACCCTAAAAGAAGACCGGAAAATAGAATATAAAATTCTTCCTTTCCCGCATCAATCTTTCCAAAATTTGTCAATTTAGGATTCTTCCTAGGAAGTTTATCCCGAATCTTAAGCAGGGATAAGTCTGCGCCTAACACGCGCTGCCGGTTTAGTCTTTTTCCGTAGAAAAAGACACCAGAGTTCGATTCTGGGGTAATCTATCCTGTAACCTAAGTAAGGATAAGTCTGCGCTTAACCCGCGCCACCGGTTAGTTCTTAACCGTTAAAAAGAACACCCGTTCACATATTCAACATTGTGGCAGGTTGTTATTAATAACACCAAAATCCATGCCTTACACGTATGGGGAATTTCATCCTGAATCCTAAGAAAGGATATGCCGACGCCTAACACGCGTCGCCGGTTTAGTCTTTCTCCGAAGAAAAAGACACCAGAGTTCGATTCTGGGGAATTTTATCCCGAAGCCTAAGTAGGGATAAGTCAGCGTCTAAAACACGTTGCTGGGTAGCCTATTTCCATAACAATGGTGAAGTCTATATATTCGAAGTTGTAGCATCAAGTCTAAGGGAGTTCATTCCTTTAGCACAACGTGACATGCGGAACGGATTTAGACAATCTGCATGCTAGCCCGACTCAAACGGTGGTCGGTAAAGGCTAATCAAACCCGTTAAAGGCTGGGGGTTAGCCAAAAATCCTAAAGTCAACATCTAACAAGTGTCGTCGGGTAGCCTATTCCCGTAACAATGGCGAAGTCTATGTATTCAACATCATAGCACGAAAGTCTAAGGGAGTTTATTCTCTTAGCACAACGTGACATGCGGAACGGATTTAGACAATCCGCATGCTAGCCCGACTCAAACGGTAGTCGGTAAAGGCTAATCAAATCCGTTGAGGGCTGAGGGTTTGCCAAAAATCCTAAAAGTATTATGGTCAATCATTTCAAACAGAATGAGGAATCATAATAAAAATAAAGATAAAAGAAATCAGTTCCGCTAAAAGGATCAAAGGTCAAAACATTCAGCAAATAAAATCATACATCAAGAACATGGCCAAAAATCTGCTGATTAAGCTTAGAAAGCTTCTCATCATAAGCTTGCCTCAGCTCAGCTCTGATAGACTCCTCGTTGGTAGCTAAAGTCTTTGCAGCAACCTCCTCCGTCTCGGTCAGCTTCTGCTTCAAAGATTTCAACTCTTCAGATAGAGCAGTGTGGGCTTGCTGATCCTGTATCTTAGTCATATGAAGAATGCTCAAAGTCTCCTTTTTCTCATGGAGCTCTTTTTGGAGCTGATCTATCTGGGTCTCACAAGAGGTAATAGAAGAGTCAAGCTCGGTGAGTGAAGATGATCTAGCAGCAAGGTGGGCCTCAACTCGGCCCACTCGATCCCGCTGCACCTGAATATCAAACTCAGCAAGAAACCTAGCATCACACTATGTTTGTAACTGGGTATCCAACTCGGCAGCGATAAATGAGGAGGCACCTGCATCCCGGAGCTCACGAAACATCTGAAGCTCACACTCTAGGCGGTCAAGATCATCAACAATAGACTTCGCCAGATCTGGGTACCCTGCATCCCTTATTGAATTTATTTTAAGATCAAGGAATGGCTTGAACCGGTGAAGGGAAAGTCCGCCGTGGAAGAGCTTGTCAATCATAACATTCACAAAGGAGAAGAAGGAACGGATCTCTATACAGATGACAATCTTCTCTGGGTCGCTGTCTGATAACAACTCCTTCACAAGGACGTGAAGCCGAGAAGAAAGCCCTACACAAAAAGGAGAAATCCGTCAAAAGCCTTGATGAAGAAATGACTGACATTCCTCAGTTGCTCAAGTTATACCTTCTTCCCCTTGAATCACCGGGGGTGGTGGAGGTGTAACGGCTGGGGGTGTATCAACTGGTGTAGTTGGTCCCACAGCCGGCTCAACAGGATCAGTCTCGACAAAAGCTCCTGTCAAATACAAAATAGAATTCTCAGATGCATCATATTATAGTGGCATTAGTCAAAAATTGACTGGTCCTATAATTAACTTGAGAAGAGCTACGTACCTTCAGAAAAACCATCCTCGGGATTCTTAGGGAGCGTAGACTCAGGAAATACATCTCCAGGCAACTGGTCATCAATCTGAGGAGAGCCATACATAAAGTGGAGCATCGGAGTGTCCACAAGCAAGCCTTCCTCGTAAAAATCATCAGTCGAGAAATCTGACACAAGAGAATATAAGTACGAAAGGAGAATAAAGAGACTACGACCAATAGAAATGAGTTACCTCTTATGGGTGCGTCAGCCTCTCTATTCCCAAAGTCCACGTTTGCCTCCTGCGAATTATCTAAAAGAGCAAGAAGTATAGAGACAATTAGGGAATGCACAAATTCCAAATCATTCAACTCCTTTGTGTATTGTTAATGGTAGATGTACCTGGATTCATCGAACCGGGTCCTACATCGACGGTCTCCCTAATGTCACCAGCTTCTGCAGGCCTTTCTACCTGGTGCGGTGAGTCGGGCTCACCAGAAGATGTAAAATCATGAAAAACAGGATCAGGACTCATCTCGCTCTCCCCACGCTCTCCTATATAGAAATGGAAAAGCGTGAGTCAAAGTTCTGAATGATCAAGAGGCCGGTCTATAGGGTAGATGTTACCTCCATCACTAGCAGGATCGTCACCGGCCAAATCCATATCCGATGCTCGTGAAACTACACGCGGCTTGCAGGCTAATCTCTTCTGCCTTGCGCGGGCAGACAATCGAAGCTCGCTGGAGAAGGACCTAACTCTTCATCCGGTCAGCTTAGGTCCCTGAAACATCAAACCATTTTAGCCTTAATAATTCTGAATAAAGGAAAGAGTAAAAAAACTTACCTCGTTCAGAATAGTCTCGTGATCTTCAAGAGCTCCACCTGAAGCTTCATTAGCAGAATGAAAGATTTCTTTCCCTTCATCAAACGAGGATCTTGTGCGTCCCTTGTTGATCGAGATTTCCAAATCATACCGGAATCAGCCTGAGAAGCCTCCTCAGCTCTAGCTTCAATCTCGCTTACAAGGACCAGTTTATTGGCTGCTAACAACCACTGGCCAACTTAGGAGCTAAGATCAACTGCGCCAGACCGGAAACTAACTTACACCAGTACAGCCCCACGGTCCACAACATCACAAAGACCATCCACCAAAACCGCCTGGTCCGAAGCTGCTACGGGATTCCCGAATAAAGCTGACATAGCCAAACTGGCGAGCGAATCGGCAGGGTAAGTATGGCTCTATGAAACACTGATTCCTCCCCCGGAAAGTCAGATAACCCGGCCTGATGTTCACCAGCCAATTAAAGCAGCCGATGTCCAAATGAGTCCGATAATCCCTCGGCCTCTCCTCATCAATCAGACACTCGTCGTATCGGCCGGAGAATTGTGGAAAACAAGTGGAAAACGCCCAACACTTGTGGACCTGTAGCTGCTGTCTGACGTCAGGGAATCCTCGCCCCTCCCACTTGCCATTCTCAAATGACTGTAGTAGGGGAACGGAGGGGTCTGTGGCATACGGTACTGACATCATATCGGAACGATGAAGGACGAACCAAGCCATCAAATAAGTGTACGGAAGCTCCACCTTAATGGTAGGAATCTGAGTCGGTGGTCCACTTTCCTTTCGTGTAAAAGCACTAGAAATCTGTCGAAGCCCTCGATGAATGTTAGCCACCATCACCGGAAGAAGCGAAAGTTCCTTTTTGTATGTAAGCTAAACCGCTGGGTAGAGCACCTCCAGTGGCAGGATATCACTAGACTGATACGGGACCACGCATTTCTTTAACCAGATAGCGAGGTAATCGGCGAGAAGGGTCATCGGTCGAATCGGCGCGGTCGCATGTCACAAGAATGCTTTAAACTTGGTCCCTGTAGGAAAACCACTCTCGGGAATGCTAATGGTATAGGAATGAGCATCAACCTTCTTCAGTAGACGGTTAACCCCTGAAGGAGTGAGTGGAGCCAGCTCACAAATAGCCTCACCAGAATTGCTCTCTAGATTCCTGAACAAATAAGACGCAAACTGTTTCTGGCTCACATGAGATTTAACCCTCTTCGCTAAGGGTTCAGACTGCGCCAAGGCGATATGATAGTAACACGTGAGGTCCCATAAAGTCTCGTAGCAGTCGGGCATGCGATCCTTCAGCTGACTTAATTCTTGGTTGGAGGGAAAATATTCCTGATACAACATCTGTCCTATGGGCAAACCAGAAATCCTGTGCATCTCATGGAGGGCCAAGCCCAATTCCCCTTGCCGGGTCAGAAAAGTGTTCGAATCTGGGTTGTAGAGCTCGCACAAAGCGAAGAAATGCTTCGTGCTAACAGGCAAACCATACATGGTGGCACGAACGGCTACAGACCACAAGCGTGCAACTCCTCGCTCCATCGGCTCAAGACGTACTTCGTCATGCGAGTCCACCAAAGCTTGTCCAAAGAATGGACCCAACCATAAAACCTGTGGCGTGTCGCAGGCATCTCCCGTCCTAAAGCAGCGAGGCGATTCTTCAAAGTAGAAGCAGCGGCAAGAAGCTCGTTACGTGGCGGTGCATCTAACCCCAATACTCCAGGATGCAATCCAGTGATGTGACTCCTGCTCGAACCAGGAGCTGCCTGATGAGTGATGTATCCGCAGTGAACGCTCTCATGTTCCTCCGTCAAGCGCCACGACATCTCCCGTGTCACAGCCTGACGCCGGAGCTCAGTCAACGAACGATGCCGAGGAATCTTCGGCAAATATATGAAACCACTGCCAGTCTTATGAAGCTACTGCTCAGCATCAATAAATACGGCACCCGGATCTTTGGCAGAATCGCCAAATAAGAAGTCGGTCTTTTTGAGAGGCTGAATCGAACTGGCATCCTTCACGAGGGGCGCATCTGTAATCAACTGGCGAAGAGCTCGATGTCCACCTTCCTTCACCACTTGGGCAACCTCTGTCGACGTGCCCGAAGCAAACTGAGAAGTGACTCGGATAGGGGAAAAATCGTCGGAAGTCGAATAATACTTGCCACGACGCCCGTACACTACGTGAGATGAGAACGCCCCAGAAGGATATTCCACTGGAAGCAAAAGTTGCAACAGTTATTAGTCTCAATCATAAAAGGAAGTTGAGCTCATCCTACGAATGGGTAAGATAGAGTCACTGCCTTATAAAGGGTGAGACGATTTGGCCACATTATGCACTTATAAGATAGGGTATATCGACTATATATCCCTGCCTTATAAAGCACAATGCAGCGTCAAAACGCCCCCTTTATTGATTTTGAGATATGGTTTTGACCAAGCAAAACATATCTTTAAAGCGTCGATCCTCGCCAAGGAGAATCAAGGCTCTTCCCGATTGCCTCGCCAAGGAGAACAAAATGGGGTGAAAAGGACCAATTTGCAAATTTCCAAGAAAAAATGGACTAATTTGTAAATTTCCAAAAAAAAAGCTCACCAGCATAAGAGGGAGGCGCGCCATCAGACGACGCGGTAGAGGATTGACCCCTCGCAATACGAGACATAGAAACTTGCAAAATAAGTTAAGGAATCAGATCTAGAAAAAGTTCCTCTTTTTTGCAATCCCCCCCCCTGAAAGGTGAGCTCGAGGCGCCAAATCTTAATCCTAACCCTCGCATGCGACCCCACAAATTCATAAATTGAATTAAGCATAAAAAAATGCTAAAATGGTTGAGGATTTACCTGAGGGAAAGCTCGTGGATCCAATAAAAATCAGATCTTGAAAGAGACTCAGACCACGCGCTCGAGGGGCCTGAGAGAAATTTTAAATATGGAAGTTTCGAGGAATTTCTCAGTCAAAGATCCAAAGGAAGACTAGATCCAATGCAACTATGAAAATTTGAGGGAGAAAAGATGTTCGAGGGAAGAGAAAAGTGAAAAAGAAAGAGAGAGGGGGCCCGGCCCTAGTAAGGGGTAAAAAACCCTCTTTTATAATGTTGAACCAAGACCAAATTGAACCGGACCAGACCAAGTTGAACCGGACCAGACCTGGTTTGAACCATAATTCAAATTAAAGCTGAATCGAGCATCGAAACCACTTCAAATCGACCGAGGGTTCAGTCCTTGGTTTATTCTTGCCTCTCCCACATATTCGGAAGGATCGGATCAGGAAATTTTTTTAAAGCCGAATTACTGCCTTTTTTGGTTCATTATCAAGCCGGTTCAGTTCATTTGGGCACAGAAATTACTCCAATAAGGTATACGAGTATAAACTATTCCCTATTTTTGGTTGAGAAGTTCCTGGAGAATATTTTTCATAAATATTCTTAAGGATAACTCAACAACACTACGCCGGACAACGCGTCGCAAATAAAAACTCAACGCTAACAATCGATGGTCAGCTAAAGATTAGAAAATCAGGAATTGACTTCAAGTTTAAAATTCCAACAATGGTCAGACAATAAATGCAGCACCGGAACTCTTACAGACATTCGACAAAGCACCAAATAGCCTGGAAGATTGATGGAATCAAGAACAGAAGCCATTCCAAAGTCCCGTTACACTGATTGAAGGTTGGGACAATCATATCCAAAGTATTTCAGACTCTTCTATAAAAGAACGAGGCTGAAATACTTTAGAGGGGGTATCTGTAGGCGTATAAAATTGCTTATAGGTCCCTTAGCATAGCTCGGCACAAACCGACGAACCAACGAGGCGACGAGGTTGACGAATCGCACGCAAGCAACGGAATACATCCATTCGCGTGCGGAATCAAGCCAACGGTTCGGGGAATCAACGAGTCATCCAAACAAGAGCGGACTCGGATCGAATCACGATCGAATTAAGATCAGTTTCGGACTCGAACCCAGAAGTGGATTTACTGCCAAAACAGGAATCGGATTTACTGCCTAATCAGGAATCGGATCTACTGCCAAATCAGATCAACAAATCAGAGTCCGAATCAACCACGAGACCGGACAAAACGACGAAACCCAACGCCTAAGGGGGGCTCGGCCAAAGCCGAGCCACCCATAGGTGGCTCGGCCAAGGGCGAGCCACCCATGGGTGGCCGACCCAGATCTGTGCGCGGGCACAGTTCAGAGAGCCTATAAATAGGCCCCCATTGGTTCATTTGAAAAGGGGGGAACTTTGAGAGCCGAAACTCTGCCGAATTGAAGATCGAGCTTGGAGTTTTGAAGACTTAAGGATTTGAATATTCAGATCTGATTCTCGGCGAGCGTCCACGTCACAAAAGGCAGGAGTTCGAGAGAGGGGAAGAACAGATCTGAGATCTACACGAGATCACACTCCGGATCAAAGCTTGGCCTTTGATCCCGAGATTTGGACGATTATTTCCTTGGTGAACTAATCCTCCCCGGCTATTATTTCCTTGGTGAAATAATACCCGTCGAATCGTGTAGATCCGACCGGATCTAGATCGCGCGGTGGTCCACGGATAAACCCCGGCGCAGGCAAAGAACCCACAAAGCGAGCGACCGCAAACAGGAGCTCGCGATTTGTTCGATAAAAGGAGAAAGTTGTAATCTTTTTCTTTATTTTTGATTTCGTTGTAACCGGATCTTATAAAAAGACCGGATCTTTGTAACTGATTAACTGTTATCAAAGAGTGTGCAATGACATCAATGAAGAACACAATTTTTCC
>NC_033794.1:336234-339549 GCF_001876935.1 Asparagus officinalis | reverse complement strand
GCCTAAGGGGGGCTCGGCCAAGACCGAGCCACCCATGGGTGGCTCGGCCCAGTGCCGGCCACCCATGGGTGGCCGACCTAGATCTGTGCGTGGGCACAGATCTGAGAGCCTATAAATAGGAGGGCCTTGGTTCATTTTCAAAGGTTGGAACTTTGAGAGCCGAAACTCTGCCGAATTGGAGATTGAGCTTGGAGTTTTGAAGACTTGAAGACTTGAAGACTTGAAGATTCAGATCTGATTCTCGGCGAGCATCCACGTCACAAAAGGCAGGATTTTGATAGAGGTAAAAATCAGATCTGAGATCTACACGAAATCATACTCCGGATCAAAGCTTGGCCTTTGATCCCGAGATTCGGACGATTATTTCCTTGGTGAACTAATCCTCCCCGGCTATTATTTCCTTGGCGAAATAATACCCGACGAATCGTGTAGATCCGACCGGATCTAGATCGCGCGGTGGTCCACGGATTAACCTCGGCGTCGGCAAAGAACCCACACAAGCAAGAGGCCGCAAAACAGGATCTTACGATTCGTTCGACAAATAAGGAGAAAGTTGTAATTTTTATTTATTTCTTTTTTATTTGATTTTTGTTGTAACCGGATCTAAAAAAGACCGGGTCTTTGTAATCGATAAACTATTACAAGAATTTGCAATGGAATCAATGATGAGGAAAGCAACGATTTTCACCGCGAACAGACATGGAGACCAAATTCCTTGCCAACTTCTTCGACGACGACACAGAGATATCCATCGGATCGTTACTGGACGAGAAGCAGAAAGACGGGGAATTGGTGGACACCTTCGTCAAAAGGTTCCGGAACAAGGCGATGAACTGCCGGGACCCGATCACTGAAGAGTTTATTCTCCAGACTTGTCACAACAACCTCGCGCTGGACGTGTTGGAAGCAATGGGGACAGCACCGTCCAAGACATGGAAGGATCTGAAGGTCCGAGGAGAGCAAGCCGAGCGATTCCTCAGAAGAAAGAAGGCGGAGAGAGGCCAACAGGCGAATAACGCTCCGCAACAGAATTTCGTCCCACGAGGGAAAGGTAAGGCACATGCTAATACAGTAGATGCTAATCAAACCTTTCAATTGCAACCTCAGCGACAGCAACAGCAGCAGCAGCAATGAGCGCCGCAACAATCGCAGTCACAATGGCAACAACAGCCTCAGAAGCAGAAATCTTCAGAGCCAAGGTTTCCTAAAGTGTATTCCTTCAAAGATGATGAGGTTCCTGGCATCTTTAAGTACCTGTTGGAGAATAACAAAATCCAGCTGCCGGCGATCGTGGATCAAGAAGGGGCTAGCAAAGTGACGGACCCGAAGTATTGCGCATACCACAGAGTGGTCCATCACCCTACCAAGTCGTGCTACCACCTCAAGGACAAGATCCAGGCGCTAATTGATGTAGGCGTCATTGTTTGCGTCATAAAGTTGGTTTTGCTGTGGAATTCATTATATCTTCAGTCGATTACAATAAATTAAAAAGAAATAGCCTTTTTATAAGACTTCTTTTACACAACAAAATAAAAATTACAACTCTTGGGAAACAAACGCAGGATCGTTGTTTGGATCACTGCTTGCGTGGGATCTTTGCCTGTGCCGGGGGTGCGTTAGCCCGTGGACCACCAAATCACAGATTCTGATCGAATCGTGAGGGGTTTATGATTCTGACTTCGTTTATCGAAGTGAGAACTTGAAACGATATCTTATCAAGGTAAGATATTCGTTCTTCTTGAAATCAAGTCAAAGCCTGAATATCAAGGAGTTGCCAGAAGCTCAAGAACTCTGCTCTCTCTCTGCTCTGGATTGCTCTGAAATGCTCAAAATGATCAGCCCTTTTCAAAAATGGCCTTCGGGGGGTATTTATAGCCTCTATGAACAGTTGGCAGAAAACAGGCTCGCGAGACAGTGTTTACTGTCTCGCTTTGCTGTCTCGGCGGGCGAGACAGTGTTTGCTGTCTCGGCCCGCGAGACAGTAAACGCTGTCTCGGAAACAGTAACCGTCAGGCAGTATTCATTTTAACTGTCTTCCCACGTTTCAAACTCCGTTATTTTGGTAGTTATTCACGTGATTCTCGCCCACGACGTTTCCCACATTCTTAAACAGTTAATGGACGTGTATGGCAGTTGTTCCAGGTGGTTTTTTGACAATTTCAAAATTGTCTCGCTTGCGAGACAGTAAACACTGTCTCGCTTGCGAGACAGTAAACACTGTCTCGCATACCCCCTCCAAAGTGTTCCAGACGTATTATTTTATAGAGGAGTCTGGGGCACTTTGGATAAGACAGGTCTTATTTGTAATCCCTTCAATACTTGATTGAGTAGATCGTACGGAAGGACCCGTACATGGCTTCAAATATTGATCTCTTCATCTTTTGGTCTATCCAGTGATTCGTAGAATAGACAAAAATTTTCCGGTGCTACGTTTATCGCTTGACCGTTGTCGAAGTCTTGACTTAGAGCTGGTATTGAAGAATGTGGATATAGTTTATACTCATATACTTTATTGGAGTGTTCGGGAAATAGTTTAACCTCATATACCCGTTGGGAGGCAATCAGGTTATTCTTAAGAATATTCTGAGTAATATTCTCCAGAAACTTCCTGTTGATGATAGGGAAACAGTTTAGACTCGTGTACCTATTGGAGTAATATGGTCTCTTTTTTTTGTTGGTAGAGATGAACCCGATGATGGAGAGGAAGAATTTTATATTCTATCTCCTGGTCTCTTTTTTGTTGGTAGAGATGAACCCAGAATCAGAGAGGAAGAATTTTATATCCTATCTCCTGGTCTCTTGTTTGTTGGTAGAGATAAACCCGAAATTGGAGAGGAAGAATTTTATATCCTATCTCCTGGTCTCTTGTTTGTTGGTAGAGATAAACCTGAAATTGGAGAGGAAGAATTTTATATCCTATCTCCTGGTCTTTTGTTTGTTGGTAGAGATAAACCTGAAATTGGAGAGGAAGAATTTTATATCCTATCTCCTGGTCTCTTGTTTGTTGGTAGAGATAAACCCAAAATTGGAGAGGAAGAATTTTATATTCTATCTCCTGGTGCAAAGGAAAACTCCAAGTGGAATCTCCACTTAGAGAATCTGGATTGGTTTGAATAATCCTGACTGTCATAAGGTTTGATTATTCAATTCAAAAGTAGACCTCTCGTTCATGGAAGGAATCGAGAGAGGATTTTGGTTGTGGTCCTAACTGTAGTAAGGTTTGACTAAGTGGGAGTTTTAAGACGATCCTAACTGTTTAACGGTTTGATCGTTCAATTTGTGGATCTCTCGTTCATGGAACGAATCGAGAGGGGA
>NC_033794.1:284482-335234 GCF_001876935.1 Asparagus officinalis | reverse complement strand
GCCGTCACCGCAGACCCGACGCCACATTGCCGCCGATCAGCAGCCCTCCCCACCGTTCCCTCCCCACCTAGGACCCCCGAATGCTCAGGACCGGTCCTGCTTTTAGCTGATCAAGTATCCGTAAAATTCATGCTAACCTACAATTTTTCCTATTTTTCCTTTACTACCCAAATTAGCCTTTCGACATAAAAGCTGTGGGGGCGTGGGATAATGCAAAAATGGTGGATAATTTTGTTGAACTACTACAGAATTTTAATTTTCAAAAAGCATAAAGGAAGAAGGAAGAAAGGCGCAAGGTAGTTGATGAATTTTGAGATTCATAAGAGGACACAACTGACGCTTTCCGCGTCAAAGTTCGCAGAGCAGCAAAGAGTGTTATCCACAGCCAAACTCATAAAAAGTATTTCCTCCTTAAGTCAATATAGTATGCTGTAGATATGAGAATATGGCATTATTCAGATTCGAATCTACACTAATCGGAAAAAAACATAGAGAAGTCTAGCTAGCGAGAACAGACAGTGCCTATTGTTGAGGTGTTTAATATGTGAGTATAGTCTCACATCGGATAAAATAAGAAATGGTGATGAGTTTAAATAAGAGTTTGGGTCAATACCTGATAGCTATAACTTTTGAGGTTAAAATTGATTTTTAACTTCTGTTTAAGACCCATCAACTCTAGATTGGACCAGATTTCTCCTCCAAATAGTCCAAGTAATTAAAAAAACAGATTCCTAACAATTAAGCAGTGGGAGTGATTAGTCGATACATGACGATCCTAGTAAAGAGCATTTGAATGCTGTAAAAAGGGTCCAAAATACATTAAGGAAACCTCAAATGTTACATTATATTATGGGGGATCAGATTTTATTATTAATGGATATGTTAATTCTGATTATGCAGGCGATCGTGATAATATCAAATCCACCACATGCTATGTGTTTGCACTTGTTGGTAGAGCTGTAAGCTGAATTTGAAAACAGCTACACGAGCTTGTAAAGAGGCGATATGGTTGAAGATGGTGCTAGAGGAACTCGGGCATGAACAAAAAAAGATTTCTCTATTTTGTGACAGTTAGAGTGGTTTGCATTTAGCAAGAAATTCAGCTTTTCATCCAAAAACAAAACACATTCGAGTTTAGTACCACTTCTTCGTGAGAAAGTGGAAGAAGGAACATTGGATATGCAGATTATTCACACCAAAGATAACCTAGTAGACTTTTTGACAAAATCAGTCAATACTGACAAATTTATTTGTTGTCGATCCTCTTGTGATCTGTCAGAGACATGAGCAACATGAAAATGGTAAGATAGAAAGAATGATATGAAGATATAATTGATACTCAATCAAATCTTCAAGTAGAAGATTGTCAGCCGAAATTGTTGAAGGAGAAAAAGTGAATGGTCCCCACCACTCAAATTATTCACCGAAAGTTAGACAACTTTTTGAAATTATTAAAAATTTGTGAATAGTGATTTCCCGGCCTCTATAAATAGGTCTAAAACTCTTCAGGAAAAATCCATCACAGAAACAACTCCACATATAGAAGAGTGAGAGAGAAAAATAGAGAGAGCTTCTCATTGTAAAGAGAGATTGTAACTTTAAAGTTTTTTCTCATAGTGGATTTTTCTATCATTGCCCGTGGTTATCACCTTAAATTTATTTAGAGGGTTTTCACGTAAATCTGTGTGTTTTTTTTATTACTTCCACTCTACTATTCGCTGAAATCCTGCTCTATTGGGCCCCGGGTTTGTCCCAACACAAAAGGCAGGAACAAAATCATAAAATAATTGGCACCTGTATTCTTTCTAAGTATTCAAGGCTAAGTTAAGCAGCCAAATTGAAAAGGAAATTAAAAATGGCTTCTTAGAAGCATCAGAATAAAGGCTAAAACTTCTAGTGCAATACTAAATATAGGCCAAAAGAGTTGTAACTTGCTCAAATTTGCATTAAACATACAAGTGCATCGTTGGAATCATGACATACAACGCAGCGGAAATAACATATCATGACTATTAATCAAAATTGATCAAAAACTAGAAGAATACCTGAAACGCTTTCCGAGTTTCTACAATAATCTGTCCCGAGATCAATCCGAAATAGCTTCCTTAAGAGAAAAATCCTTCAATTAAAATCCACCCGTCACCGTAGAGCAGCAATACTGAGAGATAGGTTCTCAAAAATCTATTTCTTTATATTATCTTCATAAGATTTTCAATCTCATCTATCTCCTCTCATAAGGCTACATATGAATCCTATTTATAGGATTACACTAGTCTTAGAGATTTTAACTTTAAACAAATCATAATTATTTAGAACTCTATCCATAACAATTAAAGATAGAATAGATTTGTTCAAAAACTTTATTCATTTCATAATTATTTAGAACTCTATCCATAACAATTAAAGATAGAATAGATTTGTTCAAAAACTTTATTCATAACAATTAAGGATAGAAATAGAATTGAAACAATTAAAGATAGAATAGATTTGTTCAAAAACTTTATTCATAACAATTAAGGATAGAAATAGAATTGTATTGCATCTATACCTCTTCTAATGATATTAGTGAGACCAACTGGGTCACATATCGAGAACCAATTATTAATCAAATTAATAATTTTAATTTAACAATCAAATCCCTATCCGACCAACTGTTTATAAAAGCTCTTCCATAATATGGGATTAAATAATATCTTGCATTCACTCCCTTTCAGTATCATTTATTTTAGGTAACTCTTTTAAGCAGTACAACTCACCTATTTGCTCATGCCTAAATTTGTAATTCCCATGAACATAAATAAAAATCATTTTAAAACATCAAAATATTTTATTTTTATAAGAAAGTAAATTTTTAAAAATATTTTCAAAACCACCTGCCGGCAGGAATTTAATAACTTCATGGGAATGCATAATAAATTAACTCATCATAATGAGCATACTGGATCCTATCTAGACATCCATCATTTTCCTAAATGAAATTTAGCAACCCAATGTTTCAGGTTGTGTAGCGCTTGCTAAACAAGCTTAACCATCACGTCAAAGCATACAAAATTATCAAATTGAAAATGACAATATCATCAAGTCAAAGGGACCATGTAACAATTTGAATTCTCTATCTCTTAGGTGACTCATCCTAGAGAATTCAAATACGGTCTAGTGCTACACACATCATAATGCGTGCTTATGACATACACCCGGAGAATCTCCATTCCCGATGGTTGAGACACACCACCATATCTCATTTATCAGTGTCATGCATAATAACCTGTTATAACAAAGTTATCATTTACTAGTTATATGTTAAGCATAAAATTAAGAAATTTCTAAGTTAGATCATATCTCCAAGCAAGTGACCATCACAGTGCATGATCTAACAAAATAACTTCTAAGGATATATATAACAATTATATAAATAATACCCAAATTATGTGCAACAATTAAATTTATTAACATTACAATATTATTACATAATATGTATTGGATGTTCAAGGGCAAATTATTATTACTACTAGTATTTAGACCCGTGCAAAGCACGGTTCCTAAAAGTTTTTTTGCAAATATTGAACATGTTATCAAAATAAAGCATTCTGCTTTAGATATGAAGTATAGTGGTGGAACTAAACCGAATAATTAATAAATAGTTTGATTATTATTTGTCCAGATATTCGATCGAGTTCGATTCGATAACTACTTCAATTAGTATTTAAGGCTAGGGTGTAAATATGGGCCTGAATTTTAGGCCGGTGTAGGGATTTTCATGTTGCTTCAATTAAAGATCAATTAGTGGATTCAATTAAAGATCAAATAACTACTCAAAACTGAAACAAAAATAGCACAATAAGGTCAATTATTTCAATGCATAAAAGTGTGAAAATATTTATCTAAAAATTAAATTTGAAAAGTGAAATAAAGTTACCGTTTCATAATTGTGATGAACTGAATTGACCCTCCGATACGATCATATCCATCATCATCTCTGACATAATCAATCTCCAATCTCTAACCCACAAACAAACAAAACCCATTAAAACTTAGCAACCAAATCTTCATTTAAAAAGCAAAAAAGATTACCTAAATCAAATTTAAACATAAGGATTAGGGATATGATCAGAGTCAGGCACTATTAAGATTAAATATATCAAATTTAATCATTATAAATAGAAATTATAATCTTTACCATGCTAAAAGAAGTAACTAAATAATCCAAAAACCAACAATCTGAGGCGCAAAAAAATAAAATTTAGATCAAATTCATCACCATGATATATATATATATATATATATCAATCAATTCCTCTAGAAACATTGATATTAAAATATAAGTTTTTAAAGGATTTTTCATGTTGCTATGCCGTAATATTCTACTTTTATGTTTTGACACCTCCCACCCCTTCGAAGACTGAACCTCACACATTCAAGTTGAAATGGGAGGAGAGCATCTCATAAAGTCTTAGGCAGTTTCTCCAACAATTCATCAACCTGCTCATCAGTATACCATCCCTGACTAAAAGGTTCCCACTGATCTCAGAAGCATTCTTGAAACCTTTTGGCCACGGACAACATCCTGGGAGGTATATCTTGCAGCTCAACCCCCGATATCATCCTCAAGCATCTCAACAGCAGTTCATGATCCTTAATATTGCAGGCCATCGTCATTCGGATGCCTTGGCTCTCAATTTCACGAAATGGGACAGCCTGAAATAATCAAGAAGAGAAAAGATGAGACCTTTCTTAAACCCTAATTCAACACAAAAAAGCAAAGGTAGGGAGAGACCGAAGAGAGACATGCTTCAATTCTCTAAAGCACTCGAGTCCTCCAGGGAAAGTGAAACCATTTAGAGGTTGAGGAGTGACGGAGAATTCAGTGGGAGAACAGATCTCGATGACGATGAGGAAGCGAACCGCCACCGCCGGCGGAGGACGATGAGGAGGATTGGAGTTGTTTATGGGATCAGGATCCTCTTTGGACGATGAGAGGGTAGGGCTGGGGATCTTACGACAGCGGAAGAGGCGCCATGGGTCATCGTCGGAGCGCTCGGTCGCTCGCATGTGCTTCTCGAGGGTGGCGAGGCGGTTGGCCTCAGCTCTCTGACGGTGCTCCTCCGTGATTTCCACGAGCGTTCATCAATCTCAATTTTTGATTTTTTTTTTGATTTTCTAAATCTTTATCTGAAGAAATATGGAGAGAGAAAGAGAGAGAATGGTGGAGAGTGTCAAAAAAGTGTACGGTTAAAGAACGCTAACAGATGGCCTTGAATGACGATTTTCAAGGAGAAAACGTGGGAAGTTTTTTTTAAAGGAGATCGTGGGTTGTAAACAGTGGGAAGTTTGGAGAAAGAGTAGCGATGTGGATTGGAATTTTTAAAAAAAGTCTGATTGGTCCACTTGAGATTTACTGTTCATCATGACTTTTTGTTGTTCTCCTTTAGTTTATAAGAAGTAGATTCCGGCATGCATTTCTTTACTTTAGGAGAAGCAAGATTATGGAGGCTTAAATTAAAGAGCCATTGATGCAAAGAGCTAATATATGAAATAGTACTCACATCTTGATAAGCTCTTGCTTAAGCTGTATCATGCATCTGTCAATTTCTTAACATCCTCCAAAGTTAAGCTCACTCTGCATAGCTTCGTTAGCATTATTTCCGGCCTCTAAGCTTGCTGCTCAACATTGAGGAGCCAAGTATCCACTTGTTTCAATAATTCCTCTTGAGTTTTTTCTTTTTCCTTCTAAAGTGCAAGCAAGGCCCTGTCTTTTCTTTTATCTAGGATCAGATCCTTCGCTCGATCGCTATAAAAGCTTGTTGGTCGAGATTTTAAGTGAATAAAAATAAATTCTAATACTGGCCGAGCTTTCGGCGTTGAGTCTTGAGAGAGAGGATCGCCTCGATCGACGTCGGTGATCTTTGGTTTCTTCACGAAAATGTTACCCATCGGAACCGAAGTTTTGTTTGTGGCGAATAGACCCCATATAGTATCGGCCCAAGTGTAAATACGCTCTCTTAGTAAAATTTTTGTACTCTTTTAAAATTCAAAATAAAGCTAGCAATTAAGGATCTACTCTCACCAATAGAGAACTATAGAGGGTCCACTAGACTTGTCTAACCTTTTTAACGATTTTTAGAGTTAATAAAGGGATCACTCATTCGGTCTATTTGCCAAAATAGAACTACTGGGGGTATGTTTGCAATTATCCCTTTCTTTTTTTTAGAAGCAATATGCTAGTTATTTCTGTGAGTTGATCAATCATAAAATAGACATGCGTAAAAGAAAACTTGGCTATAAACTTGGAAGAAGTATTTGACAATTATCAAATTAGTAAAAATACCTACCGAAAAATCTTAGTGAGTACATAGCCCTCAATGGAATTAGGTGGAATGACAAGATTCGTGCAGATGTTCTCATACTCTCGCAATAGGGAGTTTGTGGTTGTCTTAGGACCATATTTTTCAGTTACGTGCATATATATGCGCAACATTTCTATATGTTTATGTTGAAATTTCGGTAAAAATTTTCATTAAAATTTCAGTAAAAATACATCCAAAATCAAGACAATATATAGTTACCTGCAATGTATATGTGCGACATTTCTATATGCACATGTTGAAATTTCGGCAAAAAATTCCGCAAAATGCATATGCAACATTTCTATATGTTTATGTTGAAATTCCGGTAAAAATTTTCTTTAAAAAATTCAGTAAAAATACATCCAAAATCAAGACAATAGTTACATGCAAAGTACATGTGCGACATTTCTATATGCATATGTTGAAATTTCGGCAAAAAATTCCGTAAAAATGTATATCTAAAATCAAAACAAAGCATATATAGATCGCAGCGAAAAGGACAAAAAAGCCTCTACTTCCAAATACACGCGAGGCAACAAAAGAATTCCGTTGCCGAATTATCCCTTTCTTTTTTTTAGAAGCAATATGCTAGTTATTTCTGTGAGTTGATCAATCATAAAATAGACATGCGTAAAAGAAAACTTGGCTATAAACTTTGAAGAAGTATATGACAATTATCAAATTAGTAAAAATACCTACCGAAAAATCTTAGTGAGTACATAGCCCTCAATGGAATTAGGTGGAATGACAAGATTTGTGCAGATGTTCTCATACTCTCGCAATAGGGACTTTGTTGTTGTCTTAGGACCATATTTTTCAGTTACGTGCATATATATGCGCAACATTTCTATATGTTTATGTTGAAATTTCGGTAAAAAATTTCATTAAAATTTCAGTAAAAATACATCCAAAATCAAGACAATATATAGTTACCTGCAATGTATATGTGCGACATTTCTAAATGCACATGTTGAAAATTCGGCAAAAAATTCCGCAAAATGCATATGCAACATTTCTATATGTTTATGTTGAAATTTCGATAAAAATTTTCTTTAAAAAATTCAGTAAAAATACATCCAAAATCAAGACAATAGTTACATGCAAAGTACATGTGCGACATTTCTATATGCATATGTTGAAATTTCGGCAAAAAATTCCGTAAAAATGTATATCTAAAATCAAAACAAAGCATATATAGATCGCAGCGAAAAGGACAAAAAAGCCTCTACTTCCAAATACACGCGAGGCAACAAAAGAATTCCGTTGCCGGGACTTGAACCCGGGTCTCTCGGGTGAGAGCCGAGTATCCTAACCAACTAGACTACAACGGATCGTGTTTCGACTGGCGAAGTATATTCTATATTTCTAATATATCATTTTAAACAGCCTAAAAAATACAAATAGTTTTCCCTCCTTCGAGCGCGCACAAATATGCATCCTCCTCAATCCCTCAGCCCTCTCCTCTCTTCTCCATCCCTCATCCTCCAAAACCTCAAAAAACTAATCTCCGTTGGCTCATTCGAGCAAGCCCTCTCCCTCTTCAACCACCTTCACTCCTCCAACCTCCACTTCCAAATCTCTCCGTCGATCCTCCCCTCCCTCCTCAAAGCCTCCTCCTCCAACCTCCCATTCACGCTCCAACTCCACTCCCTCCTCCTCAAATCCAACCTCGTTATCCACCCGCCAACCCTCAACTCCCTTCTCTACACCTACTCCAAACACTCTGATGCCGTCTCCGCCCGGAAGTTGTTCGATGAAATGCCCCTTATTAGAGACCCCATCACCTGGGGCTCCATGATCAGCTCCTATTCCCAAAATGGTTATTTTCTTGAATCCTTAAAAATCTTCAAGGAAATGAGTTTGGTGGGTCTTGAGCCAAAACCCGAGCTCATTGCGGCTGTCGTCTCTGCCTGCAGCTGGAGGGGGAACTTATCTCTCGGGAGAGCGATTCATGGCCGTGTCGTCATTGGGTCTGTTTCTGATGAGTGTGTGCTCTTGGGTACTTCACTTATTGATATGTATATGAAATTTTGGGATCTTGATTCGGGCTTGCGGGTTTTTGGTTTGATGTTTGAGAGAAATGTGGTGTCTTGGACCGCCGTGATAAATGGTTGTGTGTCTTGTGGGAACTACAATTTGGCGATAGATCACTTGAGGAGGATGAGGATTGAAGGGGTTGAGCCTAATCGAGCGACGATGGTTTCAGCTTTACAACCCTGCGGTGAACTTGGGGCCTTGAAGCTTGGAAAAGAGATCCATGGGTGTGTTTTCAAACACGGATTCGATCTTGACTCTAAGGTTACTGGTGCTATGATCAATATGTACTCGAGATGTGTGGGAGGGATTAAACTAGCTTATCTCATCTTTGAGAGAGCTAAGGAAAGAGATACAATCACTTGGAGTTCTATGTTAGCAGCTACTTCAATGATTGGAGATTACGGCAAAACCTTTGAATTGTTTCAAAGGATGAGGAGAGATGGTGTTGAGCCAAACTCTATAACGATGCTTGCGATAATCGATGCCTGCATTGGCTTGGCATCCCTTGATCATGGGCTATCAGTGCTTAGCTACAGTGTGAAGTATGGCCTTATCTCAGATGTCAAGTTAGGCAATTCCCTCATCAGTATGTTTGCAAAGTGTGGATGCTTAGAATCCTCATCTCGAGTCTTTTTCGAGTTGATACCCACAAAAGATTCAATTTCGTACGGTAGCATGATTCAGAGCTTTGGTTTCCATGGTTGCGGCGTAGAGTCATTGAGATTGTTTGAAGAGATGCAAGAATTGGGCTTTATATGCGACGATATAACAATTCTTGCGGTCTTATCAGCGTGTAATCACTCGGGCCTCATCGAAGAGGGTAAGAAATTTTTTGATAGCATGAAGAGAGATAGCAACGTTGGATTGAGAGTAGAACATTATGCTTGCTATGTGGATCTCTTAGGGAGAGGAGGAAGGATTGAGGAGGCTCGTGAGGTTGTAAGAAAAATGCCCATCAAACCGAGCTTGAGGATTTTGAGCTCGTTGATTTCGGCTTGCAGAGTTCATGGTAGATTTGAGATTGCAGAGGAATTGTCTAGGGAACTCATTGATCTGGAGCCAAAGAATGCAGCAAGCTATGCACTGGTTTCTATGGTTTACGCTGATGAGCAGAATTGGGATGGGGTGAAGGAGATAAGGAGAGTGATGAGGGAGAGGGGATTAAGGAAGAATTTGGGTTGCAGCAGGATTTAGATGCTTGTTTTAATTTAGATATCGTGGAGCAAACTTGCACAGCTTTCTTTAATTTTTCCTGTAGATTTCTAACTAGTATTAGTGATTTTCTATAGAACCTCAAATTAATGTTTTCATCTACTATTACTACTTCTCTATGTTTCTCTTTTCTCAATTGCTTTTTCTCTTCTCTTGCAAGATACTAAGATTTCCTTTTCCCATGTATTGAGAGTGTTTTTTTTTAACGCCTAACATATTTTCTCAAATAAAGTGTAGTTATATAAATTTGATGTGGTTTTCACGATTGTCTAAAAATAGTTTTCTATTATTCGTCTACTGTCTAGATCTTGATAATCATGTCTTGCATCCTATTATCTTTTGTATATATTACTTGAAAATGCTCTATAAAGTTCGGACTAGGTGCATATTGGATACTTAAAGACAACCTGGAAAATATAGAAGTAATTAATATAAAATTTTAAATATCACTAAAAATAAACTGAATCGACTTTACCTTTTTCTTTAGATATAGATTCCTTTTCTAGAAAAAAAAATTCTTCTTTTTTTTTGTTTTAATAAAAATGCACGTTTATATGTGGACCAAGATCCTCCTTTTAATGGAGGCCCAAAATCTTGGGCCACCCCCGGCCCCCCCCGCCTCCACTGCCTGGACCGCAGTTGCGGTGGCCATCAACTTTTGATGAGGTTGATGATGACTGGGATCGCATCTCAGCGTTATCCGCAAGGACCCGAACGGCCAAAAAGATGACCAAACAAGAAGTCCACCCAACAGTTATCCCGACACGTAAGCAAACACGTGCTTTCCTCCAATAAAACAGCGGAAGCCTGCGCTCTTTACCCCCTGCACCGTACACGTGCTCTTTGGCATTCGTGCCGGCATCAAATAAAAACAACCGGTACGGTTTTCTAAGGTTTTAAAAAGTGGGGCCCGGTCGTGCTGCTGGCGGCATGGTGACGTGGCATTTGTTTTTCCGGCTCCAATTCGGTGGCGAGAACAGAGAAGAAACCGCCAAACAAAGCAATAAAAATAACAGCTTTTTTTTTAACGCAATTATTGCCACAAAAAAATAAAAAAAAAACTCGTAATTAAATTCGCTTGCTCGGGTCAAACCAGGCTTAGGCTCTGGATCTGGGACCGGTGCTCTCCGCGTCAACTTCGAGCTATTAATTAAGATTCCCGTGAGTGCTTCCTTCCTTTTTCCCTTTAATTCTCGAATTCCCCGTCAAAATCTGTGTCTTTCTAGATCCGGACAAGCCTCGAACGAGGAATTTCGACGATATTTTCTTGATAGAAAGGAGGAAAATATGAGGGCGCTGGCTCGAGCTCTTCGCCAGTACCGAGCTTGCTCTCGGTCTCAACGAGGATCGCGCGTTTACCATCCCGATGGATCGAGTAAAAACCATCATCAGGTTTTGATTCCGAGCCGTCGGGGCAGTGCTTATTATTTATCTAATAGTTATCCGCGAATAAAGGAATTCAGGACTCTGTCCACCGCTGCGGCCGATGACTCTCCTCAAGGTTTCATCTTCTCCCTTTTGATCGCGTGTTTATCTAGCTAGTTATTGATGCGTTGATTGATGTTGGTATTCATTCGTAGCTGCTGCTGGTTACGATGGGAAGGCAGGGCCTTTACACGAGTACGAGAGGAGAATTTCGTCAGGGGAACTTGTTGATGGCGATAGCTTCCAGGTTTTTTCGACCCGAGTGATCTCGATGCTCTTTACCGTAGGATTGTTGCTGTGTAGTCATTAAAATGTCAATGCTTCTTTTTTACCCCCTCTTTTTCTTTGTTTTTCAGGTCGGCACTCTTCGATTGTTGCAAAGGCTCTACGATCAGCTCGTCGAGAATGAGGATGACTGCCGGTTGGATAGATATAAAGCATCTGAAAAGTCTGGGAGGTAACTGATATTCTTGAATATGACCCTTGTATTGATAACAATATTTTGCCCAGGATAAACAATTTGGAGGAGGGTAAAATTATTCTATTTAATTTTTCTTTTCTTGACTACTTTCAACTTACAATCTACAAATTCATGCATCTATATATTCATGTATTTGACTCCTCAAACAACTAAATGATCTTCTCAATTCCCAAGGTAATTCAATCAAGATTATTTTCTAACATTCTCCCTTAAACTTGATCCTTCAATCATGCCAAGCTTATCTCGCAATAAAGTAAATACGTCATGCTTCAATGGCTTAGTAAATACGTCAGCCACCTGATCTTGCGAATTCACGAACTCAAGCTCAACTTCCTTGTTCTTTACTTGATCGCGGATAAAATGATATTAAGTATCAATATGTTTGTTCCTTTCATGAAACACTGGATTTTTTTAAAGTGCAATAGCTGACTTGTTGTCAACACAAATTTTGGTCGGTTTTTCTTGTCCAAGCTGAAGATCTTTGAGCAAGTTTCCCAACTAAAGTGCATGAGTGACACCCAATGATGCAGCAACATATTCGACTTCACAAGTTGAAAGAGTGACTATCGGCTGCTTCTTTGTAGTATAGCCGATAAAGAAAGCGTAACCAGTTGTACTCTTTCGATCATCAACGTCTCCGGCCCAATCACTATCAGTGTACGCACCGAGTTTAAAGTTGTTAAAACTTGAATAAAACAAACTGATATCTGTTGTACCTTTGATGTACCGGAGAATCTACTTTGCTGCCAACAAGTGTGAAGATTTCGGATCTTTCATGTATCTGCTCACGAGCCCAACACCATAGAGAATGTCGGGCCTTGTGCAAGTTAGATAGTGAAGACTACCAACCAAACTTTTAAAATAAGTTGCATCAACTTTGCTTTCACCATCTTTCTTGGACAACTTGACCCCACATTCAACAGAAGTACTCACATGATTACTATTATTCATATCAAACTTATCAAGAATTGTCTTTGCATATCCTTCCTAAGAGATAAAAAGTCCATTCTGCCTTTGCTTCACCTTGATGCCAAGATAATAAGACATGAGTCCGATGTTTGTCATCTCGAACTCACGAACCATGGAGCTTTTGAACTCCTCAAACATGTGTGGATTATTTTCTGTAAAGATTAAATCATCCACATACAAGTATAGAATAAGAATATCTCCAGCTTCATTTACCTTAGTATATAAGGCATGCTCATAAAGACATTTAGAAAAACTATGAGCTTGAAAGTATTCATCAATTCTGTTATTCCAAGTTCTTGGTGCTTGTTTCAAGCCATAAAGAGTTTTCTTCAACTTTAACACCTTTGATTCTTCTCCTTTCTTGATATAACCAAGAGGTTGATCTACATAGACCTCCTCTTCAAGAACACCATTCAAAAATGTCGACTTCACATCAAGTTGATAAATTGGCCATTTGTTCTGAGCTGCTAAGGTAATAATCAGCCTTATAGTTTTAAGACGAGCTACTGGAGAGAATACTTCGTCATAGTCAATTCCAGCTTTCTGCTTGTAGCCTTTGGCAACTAACCTTGTCTTGTGCCTCTCAACTTCTCCTTTTGTATTCTTCTTCTCTTTGAACACCCATTTGACTTTAATTGCTTCCTTCCCTTCTGGAAGTGTTGTAAGCTCTCAAGTATCATTCTTTTCGATAGCCTTGATCTCTTTATCTATGGATAAACTCCACTTTGGATCTTGAACCGCCTCTTCAAAATCTAAAGGCTCACAACTAGCAAATAAGCAAAATAATGTTAAATCATCTTGATTTTCAGTTACCTCATACAACTCCCTCAAACTCCTAAAATTTTGAGGTTTTGGACTCGATGATGATGAAGATGATACTCAAGAAGTCATCGACTGGGGCGATTGAGGTGTGGTTAGTGATGATATCGTCGGTGATGATAGAGTGGATGTCGATGGAGTATGTGCTGGAGCATCTTTCTCGATCTCAGATTCTTCATTAATAAAAGTAATCGGGCTGCTACAAATCTCTTCCTTGCTCTAGTCCCATGGTTTCTCTTCGTCGAATTGAACATCTCGGTTAATAATGAACTTCTTACTGTACGGGTCATACATCTTGTAACCTTTGGTTCTTGAATCATGTCCGATGAATACATATGGAATACTCCTCTCATCGAGCTTATTCCTCTTCTGCTCTGGAATATGAGTATAGCCAATACTACCGAACACCTTGAAGTGACTCACATTTGGTTTGTAACCGGTTTAGGCTTCTTGTGGAGTAATATTTTTGAGAATCTGAGTTGGACACCGGTTGATGATATAGACGGAGCAAGAAACAGCTTTAGCCCAAAAGGTTTTAGGCACTTTCTTACTACTCAACATGCTTCTTACCATGTTCAAAATAGTACGATTCTTCCTCTCAGCAATGTCATTTTGTTATGGAGTGTAAGGAGCAGTCAGAAAATGCCGAACTCCATGTTCTTCATGATATGCTTCAAACTTCTTTGAAGTGAATTCTCCACCTCGATCTGATCTGATAGCTTTAAGATAAAAGCCAATCTCTTTTTTAATATTAGCTTTGAACTTCTTAAACATAGAAAACACTTCAGATTTGTTCTTCAAGAAGTAAAACTAAGTCTTTCGAGAAAAATCATCGATATAAGTAAGAAAATATCTATTCTCACTGATTGAGATCGAAATGATTGGCCCACACATATTAGTATGTCCAAGTTGTAGTGGCTTCGACACATGAAATGAAGCCTCCTTTGGGAAAGTAGCTCGATGATGGTTCCCTACTAGACATCCTTCACAAAGTTGCTGGAGATGATCAATTATCGGCAACCCTTTCACCATGCTTCTGTCGGCCAATGTCTTCAGACTGTCAAAATTGAGATGCCCAAATCTCAAGTGCCATAGCCAAGCAAGATCGTTGGTACAAGTTTTCAAACATTTCACATCTCCACCTTAAAGGTTTAGTATGAATATTCGATTCTTCGACATCTGTACTTTTTTAATCAATCTACCTTTTTGATCTCGAAGAAAAAGACTACGATCTTTTGTATGAAAATCATAACCCTTTTCTAAGAGTTGTCCCAAACTCAATATATTGTTTTTCATATTTGACACATAATAAACATCAGTGATAAATTTTTCTTCTTCATTTTTAGGTGAATAAGAATTTTACCTTGACCTTTCACTGAAATCTTTGAGAAATCTCCAAAAGTGATCTTGTCATTCACATATTCGTCCATATCGATGAACATACTTCTCTTGCCACACATATGGTTGCTGACATCAGTATCAAGATACCAAACATCCTCCTTATCACCATCTCCTCTTAATGCTAATAGAAGAATATTATCATCATCTCATTTTTCAACATAATTCACCTTCTCTTCAACTTGATGACAATTAGAAGAATAATGACCATACTTTTTGCATTTAAAACATTAAACTTATGTTTTTTATCGGTTTGTATTAGATCTACCACGTCCACGGTTTCTCTAAAAGATCTTTAATTTTGATCTCTTTCTTCAAAGTTGTTGTGACTTCCTCTATCATAGAAACCACGTCCTCGGTCTCGAAATCTGCCTTGAAATCTTTCACGGTCACGACCGTCGTTACTTTCTTCTTTTGAAGCTTCTCAGTCATCCTTCAAAGAAAGCTTAGTTTGAAGAGTCTTCTCCACTGGCTCATTTCTCTTACTAAATCTTTTCTCATGAGCATTTAACGAACCCAATAGTTCATTAATTATCATCTTCTCCTAGTCTTTTGACTCCTCGATGGCACAAACAATATAGTCAAATTTCTGAGGAAGTGATCGGAGGATTTTCTCCACCACACGAACATCTTCGATAAATTGATTCACTACGGCCAAGACTCTAGTAAAATAGTCAGAAACTAGATCACTTTCCTCCATCTCTAAATCTTTGAACTCCTTTCAAAGTGTTTGGAGTCGCACATTCTTCACATTCTCTACTCCCTTATAGGAGTTTTGAAGTATCTCTCAAGCTTGTTTTGAGATCGCCGCATCTGAGATCTTCTCAAATGCCGATTCATCAACTCATTGGTAAATAAAGTAGAGAGCTCTACTATCTTTCTTACTGGACTCTCTACGAGAGTCTCTTTGTGCTGTCGATAGCGCACGTTCATCTTTAGGCTTTCCAAAGCCTTCCACCACAACTTCCCAACAGTCTATTGATCCTAATAGAGCCTTCATTTGAATGACCAGTTTTTATAATTTTTCTTGGTGAGTTTAGGAGCAACAAACGTGATCATTCCATTGGAACTTATCTTAGCTCTGGTACCAATTTGATAACAATATTTTGCCCAAGATAAACAATTTGGAGGAGGATAAAATTATTTATTCTATTAAAAAAATTTCTTTCTTCTTTCCTTGACTACTTTCAACTTACAAACCATACAAATATATACTACTACAATGACTCTTGAATTTCCCAACAACATTCATGCATCTACATATTCATGTATTTGACTCTTCAAACAAGTAAATGATCTTCTCAATTCCCAAGGTAATTCAATCAAGTTTATTTTCAACATGTATTAAGGTGGAGAGAAATATTTGATCAATTGAAGTAGTTTTCAATGGTGTACTGCATCACTTTTGTAGGAGTAGGTGGTTGTGGTCACGGCTCATTCCCCAGTCGTCTTCTTATTCTCCGGTGAGAGGACTATACCTTTACGGAGGAGTCGGGACCGGAAAGACGATGCTTATGGATTTATTTTATGATCAATTGTAAGTGATTATGATTGGTCTATTTATCTCTCATATGTTTACAGTATTCTTCTTTCACGGTATACAATAATCATTCTTTTCTTTTCTTTTCTTAGTTTCCAATTCTTGTTTGTATAATTGCTCAATATGTCTAGAAGGGAACATTTGTGATATAAGTGCTTTCAGACATCCGACTTAAATTAAGTTACATTACTCTCGATAATGTCAGCCAGTAACTTCTTCTCCTTTCAATTTGTTTGAGAGGAGCTGGTTTGCAACCGATGATGTATTTGGATATCTATATTAATATTCTAGACTATTGTGTAATTAAAAAAAATATCAGGATGCATTATCATGCTACATAGGCAAGTTGCTAGCAGAGAACTTTGTATTCTTTGTCGGACTTGGGATAACCTTGAGGACATATCTTTGAGGCAGTAATGCGAGTTCAGTTTCCTGATTAAATTCAAACTCAGGTCCATTGGAGGCATATTTCTCAATTCACATTTGATTTTTTTGTGGTACTTTTTAGTCATAGTTTTCTTTTTAAAATACCATTTAACTACATTCAATATCTTTAATTGTTTTGATTGCTGCATTAGTTGATACACACTAGTGATTGGTGTTATTTGATACCCTCATTTAAAGTACCCAAATCAAAAAGAGGTTTTGCTGGACATGTATTTGAGTCACATGGGCAGGTTTCATTCGGGTTTGTGCTTGTTAATGGTATAAGACCAAATAGTGGCCCTCATCACTAGCAGCCTAATCAATATATTAGGACGTCTGGATGGACATGTTTATAGTTCCATCTGGTTCACAGACTGGTTTTTCTCCTTTTCATTCTAAGAGTTATCAGTCCTAGATTTATTGTGATGATTTGTGCACTGTAAACTATAATGAGCCATGCACGTACGTATGAACCTCACACGTATTCTTCTATTTTATCACTACATTTGGACTCTTACATTTTATGGAATATATTACTTATTATTCCTTGTACAGGCCATCTAACTGGAGGAAGAAAAGAATACATTTCCATGATTTTATGTTGAATGTCCACAGCCGTTTACAGGTATTAATGCTTTGTACTGTTAATCTTTTACTGTCTAGGATGAATTATGTTAACTTCCCCACTTCTTAGTTGATAATGAAACATGTATGCACTCCTATTATTGCTGTACTATAATTGATTTTTTTTTGTATGAGTGCAGATGCATAAAGGGGTTGCAGATCCACTTGAAGTTGTTGCAGGGGAAATATCAGATGAGTCTATTCTTTTATGTGTCGACGAATTCATGGTATGTTAGAAATTCAGGGGTAGGTCCTTATGTCACTTCGTTATATTCTAGTTCTCCGCTATTTCAATGTGATTCTTCTTAGTAGTAATATGAAATTTGTAATTATAGGTGAATGATGTTGCTGATGCTTTGATATTAAATCGTCTCTTTGGACATCTTTTCAGCAAAGGAGTTGTATGTACTAAACTTTGCCTTCTAATCCTCTTAAATTGTTCTTTCTGCGCATAGTTTATTGTGTCTACTTCTTTAACTGGGAGATTTTCACCTGAGATGACTACTTTTCATTCAGGTTCTGGTCTCCACTTCAAATCGTGCACCAGATAACCTTTATGAAGGTGGTCTACAGAGGGATCTATTTTTACCATTTATTGCAACCCTAAAGGTACTTGTGTATTAAATAGAATGAAGAATCTGTCATTTTCATACACAACGCAACACATTTGCTTAAATTGAACCGATCAATGCAGGACAGGTGTATTGCTCATGCAATTGGTTCTTCCACTGATTACCGGAAAATGACTGAACCGATCAATGCAGGACAGGTGTATTGCTCATGCAATTGGTTCTTCCACTGATTACCGGAAAATGACTAATGTAAGTTTTTAAATGTTAGTGTATTGCTCATGCAATTGGTTCTTCCACTGATTACCGGAAAATGACTAATGTAAGTTTTTAAATGTTACTATATGAAGCTCCCAAAATTACTTTAAGCAACATATGTTTATTACTCTCTGCAGGCTGAACAAGGTTTCTATCTTGTTGGACATGAGTACTCTGGACTTCTTAAACAGAAGTTTCAGCAGTTAATTGGGGAAGGAACTCCTTTTCCACAAGTTGTGGAAGTTGTTATGGGAAGACAACTGCAGGTTTCTAATTTTTTGATGTATAACTTTCATCTGTTAACAAAGTCCGACTTACATTTAGTAAAGAAAATTTATTAATTGATATTTCCTTTTATTCAGGTTCCGTTAGGGGCTAATGGATGTGCATATTTTCCCTTTGAGGAACTATGTGACAGACCTTTGGGGGCAGCAGATTATTTTGGTTTGTTTAGTAAGTCATTCATCTGACTTGTGATTGAACTTTTAAATTTCACTATAATGCTAATGAATATATAACTGCAAAGCTTTCTTTTCTTTTCTTCCTTGTGAACAATTCTAATTAGATATTGTTGTTTCTTGTTCAGAGAAGTTTCATACATTGGCACTAGAAAGCGTGCCAAAATTTGGGGTCCATAACCGTACAGCAGCTTATCGGTTCGTTACACTGGTTGATGTGCGTAGATGCTTCCAACTAACTCTGATGACTTCATTACTGAACAGCTAGTTCATATACAGCCTAGTTATCGAGATTCATGCTATTATGGGATCTCAACCGTCATTTTGTTCATATGAATTGTACATATGGTGAATAAGTCATGATATGTGTTTGCTTCTTGATAAGTATTAACTTCCTTTTGCTACTACTTAACATTACCTTTAACTTTGACTAATTGGATTATCATTGGTTAGCACTTGTTTGCTGATGTGTGTCAGCGAGATTTTCATAAATGAATAGGATCTTAGTCATGACCCATGCACATTATACAGTTCTCTTTTGTGACCTTGTAGAACAATTAGTCACTGTATTGTCCAAAGAATTCTGAATATGCATGTTATCATGTCTGGGGGAGTAGCCTATTTTGTCACTTTTCCACTGCAGTGTAGACTTGTTTAAATACGATGACTGTCTAGCTGGAGAGAAGTACAGAGAAGTGATGCTTGATGACAAAGTGCTGTATATTACATATATGAAACCCTATTTTAAGAAATCAAAAGCATGTAACAACCTATTCAATTCTCTCACTCTAGTTATTAATTGGCACCCTTGCCTAGCAGTTGATCCTTACTCTTAATGTGCAAACTATCTTTCGACAGTGTGATGTTACAGCCCAACACCTATTAAATGATAAATACATTCCCTAAACAGAATACTTTTGTTTTTAATCTCCATTTTCACGTGGTCACTTAACTTGTATAAAGTACTGACAGTTCCTTTTCAGGTGATGTATGAAAACAAGTCCAGATTGTTGTGCACAGCTGAGACACCTCCTGTAGAACTATTTGAAAGAATCGTGACAATAGCTGATGCCGAAAAGATATCTCCTAGGACATCTTCTCGGTCACTGAAAAAGGATGACCTTGACCTCTGTGTGGACAATGAGCTAGGATTTGCTAAGGACAGAACCATCAGCAGGTAGGATCATCCTCAAAGTTTACAAAGTTTAATTTTCTGCCGAGTACTAGTTCTCTTATTGCTCAGGCAGTGACTAAACCTAGTTAAGCAAAGCTACAAAGAAATGACAAGTGTCACTAAATGACACATTGTTTAACATGAGACAACTTCAAAATGGAAGTGTTTGTTCTTCTAGAGATTGAAAAAAGAATACTAGTTTTAAGACCTTGATGCTGGTTAAGGTGTTCCTATAATTAAAGTAGGTATGCTCAACTGATAACAGAACACCAAAAATATAAGTTCAAATTGATAACCTCATGATTTTGGCGTGACCTCTTATGTTTTATCTTTTTGTCCATTTTGGGAGCTTCTGATGCATATAGTCATAAAGACTCCAACGAACTTCATTTTTCATTAGTAAAATCTTAATATGTTGTTTTAATGGCATGAGCATTGAGAGGATGCGCCCTCAAATCCTACTGTATTTAAGTCACATTTTTACAAATACTTATCATGTGATTGCACTGCCCTTAGATTATAATTGAGAACTTGTTAACTTTTGGTATCAGATGATATTTTACATTGGGCGGATGCACTTTTAGCACTTTAAACTTTAAACTAGCACTAGTACTTAATTAAGATGCTGAGATGTGGAATCCAATGTGATTGCTGCATGTAGTTGTAGATTTAGATTATGTAAGGAATCCAATGTGATTGCTACATGTAGTTGTGGATTTAGATTATGTATGTATATTATTTACAACAATCATCTGGTTTAATATCCGTGAATCTTGAATCATAGAATAGTCTGCAGAATATATTATCGCTTCTCTGTACTAATGCTCACAATTTGGGTTTTTTTTTGGTTGGAAAAAAAAGACATTTTTTAGTAATTTTTCTCTAGATAGGACACATTTAAAATTTAATTTATGGCCATATTTTAGATTTTTCTTGTTTAATATTGTTCTCAGGTTGACAGAAATGAATAGCAGAGAATATTTGGAACAGCATGAGGCCAGTTTGCAGGAGATGGCTTGCAATTCCTTATAACAGACCACCAACCTTATGTTTGGTGAAATATGCGACAATAATGCTTTAGGAGTTCGTAATTAAATGCTTGATCCCTAACCCCAAAAAATCTGTGATGGGTTGGGAAATGTTTGTACCTGATCCCAAATGAATAAAATCAACATAATGTACTCAATTTCGGGACTGTTTTACAATGTAGATTGTGGTATTTAGCAGAATAATTAGTCTTGCTGCTAAAAATGAAACATTTGTATGTTGCAAATCAGAAGCAAGCTGTCATGATGCTTGGGCAACTTAATTCGTTAAGCAGTGTTTGAAACTAATAGATGATAATTGGAAAACAGAGAAGTTTTCGGTAGATCTTAGATATCTCCTCTCTTTCTCCAGTCCTCAATCCTATGTTTTGCGGTATCATTAAATTTAGCTTTATTTCGGATATTATTTGGGTTGTATCCAATGATTTCTGATAATTTCACATGTTACGAATTTTTGCATTCTGAGAACCTGTCCATTCCTATTTTTTTGCAAGGGGAATGTGATGCCTACAAATTTTTTTTTTTTTCATGAGCATGAGATGAAACTCGTGGATTCTACTTTTTCAAGGGAGGGTTGTGTTCGCTGTTCAACTTTACACTTCAACTTCAAAATCACGGGTACTCCTAGGTTCATTTAATCAGTCCTAGTCTCAATCTTAACAATGTCACTTGTCTTCTGAAAAGGATTTTGCCTTATTTGAAATGATAAAATCGATTTTACGTACAGATATGTAGGTGCTTGAGTTCAGTGACAAACCCTGTGGTGTCACAAAATACCACAAGTTTGTTTGCTTGTATTTATTACTTAAGACACCATTAGAAACAAAATCCTGGATTCACCGCTAATTGAGTGAATAAATATCAAACTATTTGATTGTCATTTAATCAGCTTCTCTCCCCCTATTTTGTATTCATGCATTTCGGACGTTTTTCATGTGAAAATAATAGACTTAGGGGCTGTTTGGTTGCACACGAGAAAACTTTTCTCAAAACATCTGACAATGACAAATTTGTAATTAAAAGTTTTCCAGAGATTTCTGTAAATTGTGTTTGGTTCAACAAAAAATTTACAGAAATATTTTCTATAAAATATCAAAACCTACCAAATTTTACAAAAAGCAATTTCCTCTCAAAATGAGAGGAAATCACCAGAAATCTGACACATACCATATTTAATTAAAAACCTACCAAATCTTGTTATTTTCTATAAAGTTATGAGCTATTTTCTTGTTTTGAACCAAACAAGCAAAGTACAAAAAGGAAGAAAATTAGTACTTTTTTATTTCTCAAAACTTTTCCTATAATTTTTTTAAGAAATACAAGAAAATCATATTTTAAGTGGAAAACATTTCCTATAATTTATAGAAATTGAACCAAACACCCCCTTAATCAAGTTTTTACAATTCGGGAAGTATGTGATATTGAAAATCTTAAATTTGACTGAAAATTGTTAACATAGAAACTTTTTCAATCATGATCAATTTAAAATACTTACAGATTCCATACCATGTATAAACCCACAAAAAATTTAGAATTTTCGATTTACCCTGACAATTTTCCAAACGTCTCCCCCTTTTAGGCGGAATGTTTATGCTCCTGATCATGATATCAACTTTATTTCCTTAAGAGTGCACCACAATATACCAAAGATCTCTTTATTAGAGAAATGAAATGAAGATCATACTTTATAGCTGTCACGTGTAAATTGCAAAGACAGCAAACTTCCAGCTTGTTATATAGTACAAATTGTTAATAACTAAGCAAAATATCTCCTTAAATTTAACACCCCAAGGAGTTATGATCAATGAAGCTTGATGTTGCTTAGGAGTAAAGAGAAAGATATGCAATCAATCTTTCCATTGTTTGTGGAGTGTTATTTTACTAGTCAACCTCTGACCAGTGGTCTAAATTGTCATGCAGAGATCATGAAAACATTTAATGAAAGTATATGCAAAGGTAAGACTTTGAAAGAAAATTTAGAGGAAGCAAAAGCAAATTTGAATAGTAAAATAGTTGACAGCATTAGGTATTTGTGTAATTACAATAAGGCGATGACTTCAGATGACCTTTTTCCTAAATTGAATTTTCTAAAGAAATTAAATTTACAATGTAGACCTTTTCTACAAAGATAAATACTTAAAAGCACTCCTAAACAAGTGCAATTACAGTATTTACAGCGACTAAAACCTTCTTACAGGAATATTCAAATCTTACGTATGCTAGTGAAAGATAATTGATATTGGGAAATATCCATAGATTTTTTTTTAACCAAGAAGAAAGGAAAAACTATCCCAAAAAAAAGATTCAATTTATCATTTCCTTGTGGATATAAAAATCAAATCAAAAGGAAAATAGTCGTTCCCTTCGCAATCTAGCAAACACGATACTTGAAAAACACGTGTCCACTGTCTCCATGTGGCGCCATTTCGATACAAAACTCAAAACCCCCGACCCCTCTCTCTATAAATTCCCCTTAAAACTTTCACCGTCTCTCTCTGTCTCTCTCATCCCTCTCTCTTTCTCTCTCCTCACGAGAAAAGAAAATAAAAAGCGCGGGTAACATCGATTGCTTGTTTACAGATCTAGGGTTTTTTTTCCCTCAGATCCGCTCCCTTCCCGATCACCGAACCAATTTCTATTTATTTTTTCACCTTTTTTCCCTTCGGAGAATTCTATGGAGAGGAAAAAGTATCCGATTAGGGCTGAGGATTACGAGCTCTACGAGTTGATTGGAGACGGAGGGAGCGCGATCGTGCATCGCGCTCGATGCGTTCCCTTTGATGAGATCGTGGCCATCAAGATTCTTGATTTCGAGAGTAGCAGCGATCTGGTACGTTCAGTTGCGCATAAAAAAATTGATCTTTTTTGTTTATAAACCCAAAGTTTTACCCTTATTTAGTCTTAAAACCATCCACTTGCGAAATCATTCATTGCACTTCGGCAACTTTTGTTCTTAAAAGTGCTTTTATCTTCGGTGAAGTAAAAAACTGAATGGATTTTTTTGACTGCTGCAGTGAGCTAATTATTGAACCTAAATTTGAATTATCTTTATGGTCTGTGGAAAGTAATTTTCAGTTCAGTTAGTTATTTTTTATGAAATTAGACTTCTGATTTCGTGCCATTAGTGTCATACAATGGAATTGCATCTCCAGATATTGAAATTTGTATACTTTTAATTGCTTGATGGGAAAATAATCATAAAATATGCATTAGAACTCAGGTCCACTGATACATATTCTATCATGACGTTGATCTTGTTCAAAATATTTTTTTTTCTACAATATATTGGAAAAATACCCAAATTTAATTGGAAGATCTTACAGATCTTACATTGGTCTGGATACAGTTCAAATATGATACTTACCATATTTGTATCTGCTTGCCAATCACATAACGTTTACCAATCATGTATACAAATACGAATTGGTAAGGAAAATTCATATCCATATCTGCTATAATCGGATATACACGCGGATATGAGAAAACTAGATATTATTGAAAAAAAAATAGTTCATATAGTGCAAGAGAGTTCATTAATATGTTCATTATATCTAAAAAGTTAAGATTAGACACTTTGATCATCAAAATTTGCTTCAAATTCATTATTCTAAGGATTAAAGCTGTTGAATCCATTATTCTAAGGATTAAAGCTGTTGCAACAGTACTAGCAATATACATTCGGATATTTTGGATACAGATCTGGATATTCCACTACATAAACATATCCATAAATATATCCTATAGGTTATGGATTTTCTTAACCATATATGTATCTAACGCAATACAGATATGGATACGGATATTTCCTTAGATACGGATATTTTTGTGTAGCCCTAGGTAAAAGCATTAAACATAAAATGAATAAAATGATAGAATACAATAACATGGATGAGATATTTTGATAATCCTATCACACATTATGTAAAATTGTTTATTGCTTACACACGAGCTCAGGCATGAAGATGGTTGATGGATTTCCTTCTTAATTTTTTTGTCATTTTAATGTGATATTGATACCTTGGTTTATTCAACTTTACTTCTTAGTTATGCAAAAACATGAGATATTTTCTTTTTTCTGGTATATGCAGACTACAATTTCTCGTGAGGCTCAGACCATGATTTTGATCAACCATCCAAATATTCTAAAGGCACATTGTTCCTTTGTAAATGATCATAACTTGTGGGTTGTCATGCCATATATGGCTGGTGGGTCCTGTCTTCATATAATGAAGTCTGCGTATCCCAATGGTTTTGAGGAGATTGTCATCGCTACTGTTCTCCGTGAAGTATTAAAGGGCTTAGAATATCTTCACCAGCATGGCCATATACATCGAGATATAAAGGTAAATAATCCTTGTTTTATTTTGACTTCTTAATACTGGTTTATATGTATGTGTAGTTAGTATATCTCTGGACTTTTATAAAATATTTGTTCCCTGTGTTAGCTATAGTAGATTGTGCTGACACGTCAGGTCAACTGTCTACTTATATTATGTCAAGATAACATGTAGTGTTGAGATGATCATGAAAACAATCAGATATGTATTCAGAAGACATTTTTATTTTATTTTATTTTGGGACCCTCACGGAGGTATTGGTCAATTTCATGTTCAGTCAGGTTACAGTGTAGAGACCCAGAAATTCTTGCAATTTCACATGGCACATTTAATGGCCGTTTGGTAAATTTTTTTCTTAGATCCAACTAAATTGTTGTGGCTCCTGTAAATTCAGATTTGCTGGAACCACCCCCCGCGGAAAGTTTGGAAATTCTATTTACATTTTGACCGTTATGTCTGGACATTGGAGAGCTAAATTTCTTGTGATTTTAATCTCTAGTATGTTGGACATTGATTTCAGGGTAAGTTATATATCTATACCCTCTTCTAATCTTGATCCAAGTGTGCCTCTTCTAAAGTTAAAATGATGGGTGTTCCCCAGTTCTCTAGCTTATGCTGCAATTAGATCATCACCTGAATGGTGCAACCTATGGGAAATATAATCTACCTGAGTTTTGAGTGAGGAGTAATTTTATATTTGGGAGAGTAGAAAACTCAGCATAATATTTTATGGGAAAGGAACTCGGTGAAATAATATGTAATTATCTGATCAATGAGATTAAGAGGACATATCTTTGTGTTAAAGGAAAATGTTTAAGATGGTGTGCTGTCAGCAATTGAAGTATTAGATTTGGGAAGACCAAGGAGTCAAGGCACCTGAATAATTTAATGAAGTACTGTGCTTTGTAGTTCTCTTTCAAGACAGTTAAACTTCCCATATCTTTCTTATAATTAATCAGGAATTTTTGTATGTTTTTAGATAACAGTACTATGTTAAAGATCATCTGCATCTTATCATATACTCTATATATTCCTCCTTCGTACCTTTTTCTGATTATTTGTCATTTCCGTTATCGTGGTGGTTTGGGTTTTGCTTTAGTAACTTGTCCTTGAAGCGATTACTTCTTTTTGCTGGAATCATCTTATTCTAATTCCTATTTGCTTGAGACCTGGAATGAGTTTTGTACTGAGAGTAAGGAAATTGGTATTCTTACTTACCTTTCGTCTAGATTGTCTTATGCTGACTCTGACTGTATTTCGTCATCTTAGGTTTTAATTCCATTTTACCTTATTAATGATGCAGACAGCTTTCTAACTTTAATATTTTGTTAGGCTGGTAATATCTTAGTTGATACACATGGAGGAGTGAAGCTCGGAGATTTTGGTGTTTCCGCTTGCCTTTTTGATTCGGGTGACAGGCAGCGTACTAGGAATACCTTTGTTGGAACACCTTGCTGGTGCGTCCTTTGAAAATTTTTAGCATGGTTACATAATACTAATTTTGCAGATAGTGACATCTGACTTTTTTTAATCTTCTTTTTCTAGGATGGCACCTGAAGTGATGGAGCAACGATATGGTTATGATTTCAAGTAGGGTTTGTGACTTCTTTCGCTGTTTATGTGGTTTAGTTTAGTCCATTTTGTAGATCCCAGATCTCACAGAATATTTTCGTAACAAACTGCAGGGCGGATATCTGGTCTTTCGGAATTACGGCGTTGGAGCTTGCTCATGGGCATGCTCCTTTTTCTTCTCAGCCGCCTGTAAAGGTATTATAGTCATCTGAGTTTTCTTCCTTGTGTTTTCCATTTGCATTTGCAGTTAGTTCCACAAGGAAAGAGGATTTTGGTACAATTAGCTAATGCCCTTTGACCTTGGTTCATTGATTTTCACCTAAAATATGAATATCTGGAAAGCTATGCAAGAATGTTACTTTCTGTTATGCAGCATGTTCTCAGTGATGCCTTCTCTGAAAAAGTTTATTTTGCAGGTCTTTCTCATGACCTTGAATAATGCTCCCCCATCTCTTGAATCTAGAAAAGACAAGAAGTTTTCGAAGGTTCATCTCCCATTTTGTACATTTTGTAAAGCACTGTCCTGTTTGGAAAAGCTTTTTTTCTTATGGTTGTATTTTGTCATTGTTAGGCCTTCAAGCATATGATTGCTACCTGCTTGGTAAAAGATCCATCAAAAAGGCCTACTGCACATAAGCTGTTAAAACAGTCTTTCTTCAAGCAAGCTAGGTCCCATGACTATATTGCACGAAAAATCTTGGAGGGTTTGCCTTCTCTGGAGGATAGGTTTCATGCATTGAAGGTACTTTATGGTTGTACAAATATTTGAAGAACTCAGATTCTCATTCAGCTTAATGTATTCATTTGATGGTTTTACTTGACTGCAGCTGAAAGAAGAAGAGCTGCTTGCGCAAAAGAAGATGCTTGACGGGGAAAAAGAAGCGATGTCTCAGGTTTTTTTTTTTTTTAATTTCAGTTCCTCCTTTATGGAATTCTATAAGAAAACTACTTGTTAATACCGTGTGTTGCAACATTTTGTCAATAGTGCTTATTAGTTTATGTAAGCACTGGGCGATAGCCCCAGCACAGACTTCGTCTATCATTAATTATAAGTGCATATAGTATACATTGTTCAAATTATATTATGTACAGCACACTTTACATTGTCCTGACACTATAAACTTACGGTCAACGTAGAGTTTGCATTGCAAGTGTGCAACCATATTTTGGCACCAGTGCAACCACAATGAAACAAAACCCTTATCCCAACTTTTTATTGTTAGCTACGTTAATATTTCTTTCATTAAGCTTTTTCTATTGTTCTGTTGGGGTGTTGACCAAGGTTCTTTCACCTGCTCCTAGCTTACATATGATTGCCTATAAAGCACATGCTTAGACACTTAGTATATCTGTTTCTTCTCCATTTATTCTCAGTTGAAATACCTCTATTTCCTTATGGATGCACTTTTGGCGTCCACCTCTGGTTAACATAGTGATGTATTACCCAGTGTTTTCAATGCGCGAGGCGCAATGCGAAGCGCAAAGCATCTTTACGCGCACATGCGCAAGGCGTAACGCGATGCGCGCGCCCGAGTGATGCGAGGCGCACACCACACACATAATATTTCAATATATGTAATCAAGCACGAAAGAACATATTTTTAGAATTTACATAAAAAATATCATGATAAATAATATCTTGCTACAAAATCACAATATATTGCCTTAATTTCTAATGCTAACACCCAACATAGTAGCAAATTTCATAAATTTTCAAATCAAATGTTAAATCAAGACTTATATCCAAACTAAGGATTAGTAATGGTCCTCAATTGAAGGTTATTAAAAAAGCACAATGGATTTATTTTGTTTTTTGGGATATGGAATATCAAGTATAAAGACTCGATTATAATGTTAACAAAAAAAACTATGTGAGGAAATGCACTACATGCATCCTACACAAAGTACGGATGTACGCGAGGCGCAAAAGGCGCTGCTGCATCAGATGTGGGGCGCATCGTCACTGCCCCGCATCGTAAGGCGCATGAGGCGCAATGAGGCGCGCGCATTTGAAAACACTGGTATTACCTGAGATGATATTTTGGAGCTGTGTGGCATCATTGCTGAATGCTCATCCTGGAGTAGTAAGGGAAGCTAATTCTTGCTTTTCACTGAACTAGTGAAATCACCTGCCAAATAGGTGTCAGGTATTGTAAGTTTGAAATTTCCTTTTATGAGGCTACGAAGGAGACAACTCAGAAAAAACACTACTCAACTTGCTAAGTCCACAACTGATGAACAGCTTCAGAATGATTTCCCATTGGGTTTTCATGAGACAAAGGAGTCCCAGGTGTTGTCTGTCGTGGAAACAAGTATCAATGGCATGAAAGCCATTGCTAGGCCAATGAAGTTCCTAACTGGTGCATGAGTTAACAGTTCTAACCGAATAAGATGCGGTCTTATAAATTCTAATCATGAAAACATCTCCACCAGCAATGACCATGTTTAGAAGAATAAAACATCTCTAGAATACCTGACAAAATATACAGTATGAAAATAAGAACATAATCCCAATAGATGTGTCATTACGCAAGAAAATGGTTAAATCAATGTGGAGTGCGTACTGCTGTGAGTGGTATGCCACAGATCCTTGGATAAGTGGTTAGATCTTGAGATGGTTATAAGTTCTCATTCCATATAATATTATAATGTTTGGAAGGCAGAAAACATGGTCAAGGTGTAAGAAGAAGCTCCTACGTAACTTCAGACGTATTTCTGTCCATGGTGCCAATAAATAAATATAAAACATAATTGAAATGGCAAAACAGAAGAAATGTCGATTAGGTTGTTTGTGTGTGATTGATCTCAAAAATATATGTAGGTGTACGAATTAGTTATAAATAGAATGCAGATTTTGGTGTTAATTTGATTCTTCTAGAGATTAAAATCAAAATATCGGAAATTGGAGGAATTTAGACTGTATATAGACTAGAATTTTTAGTTACTATATTCGAAGAAGGTGGGATGAGGAGAGAATGTCATGTTTGAAGAGCAAGAGGGGATTCTTTGTGGGACAATTTGGTGGATCACAGGCCAGGCCAATAATTAGATGTAACAAGGGACCAGTGGGTGCACTCTGGTGTCACTATTTTTTTTGAACATAGAATACGAGCTCTCCAAGGATATTTTGAGTTATCATCCTACACATTTAGTGTAAGTATTTTATGATACTTACCCATATATTGCTGCTTGATTGTTCTTTTCTATGTCGTGCATTTTTCTTTAGACGATAATTTTTTTTCTTCATGAAATAAACCAAGCATGAAATTTGATGTCTTTCAAAATGTGTAGAGCGAATATAAGAGGGGAATAAGCAGCTGGAACTTTGACATCGAGGACCTAAAGGCTCAGGCTTCACTGGTACATACGTAAACTGTCAATTCTGGACTATGTTGTTCTGAATTCCTTTAACCTAACTGATTTGTTTATTTTGGCATTTTCCAATTTATATGGCATCATAATATCATACACATGACTTTTCAGATCCCAGATAATGAGGATGGTGTCTCAGGTAAAGATTCGGAGGGATGCTCCAATTCATTGTTTGATCTCGATACTTTGCATGAAGTGCCTCAAAGCATTCCTTCAGCCACGGTGTCCTCCGTGAGGAATGATGCTCATGTGGTAAGTTCAGTCTTTTATGACAAGAAGTTAAACTTTATTACAATTCTCAACACAATGGTATGTTGGCAGGTAAATGATGGAATAACAGACAGCAGAATTGATTCTAATTCTTCATCCAATCAGGCATCAAAATTCCAAAGGTCTTTGACATTTATCTGTTATTTTTGCTTAATTATTCTAATAACTGCAGTTCCTGCAATTCTTTAGTACCATTGCTTGTGAGCGATGGGTAGGCTTCTTCTGCATTGTCACATCATCATTGTTTTTGGAATGTTAACGAAGTTACCCGACATGTACCCGTACCCTTACCCAAACTCCTTGGACACTCCTTGCATATATGCATACATTTATTTGGTCATGTACTCAATTATACAGTACATGTTTTAATTTAAAACACTTGTCTTACAGTTTTTGGACATAATATCCTACACTTCACATCCACTTCTTGAAACTCGTTGGTCATAGGTTAGGTTCCGAATTATGATTTTGAATAGTTCAAAAACTAGAGATTTTCCTATTTATAATCCACATAATAAAAGAAACATAAACATGTTATAGGAATTTTAATTCTCATCCTTGTTCTCATATAAATTATTAATTCCAATATATAATATATGTGTATGTAAAGAGTTATGTAGTCGTGTCCTCATACCCTACCCTTTACAAATTTGCTGTGTCCAGTACACATACCCGTACCCATGCAACATAGATGTTTAGTTTCCTCCAGTTCCAAGTAATAAATATGCATGTTGAATTCCGAAACTTGAAGTTATGACTTTTCTAGAAGTCATGTATAGTATCTGCATTGTTAATCCATTCTAACAGCAAAAGCTCGTAATATCTTTTGTGCACATGCAGATCAGATGTTTCTGACAATGAGCTTGAGGTTTCTAGGAAATCAAGCAATCAGAATGACATCCACGATGTTATGGAGTTCCATGGAAATGGTATCACAAATGATTCAAAGGCAAGTTGCAAATCGGGGATTGATGAAAAGCATCTTGACAGCATAATTAGCGTCTCCCGTGATTGTCATGGAACTTCAACTAGTCCAGGCTTACAAGATATTACTTTATCATCCAAACAAGAGAGGTTGGCATCAATTTAAATTAGCAGTAATAAATTTAAGAACTTTATTTTGGGAAGGTATTGCTATCATTTACTTAAGTACATTTGGAAGCTTAATGTTTGTAAGTTGAACAAATGTTATATTACCAATAATGTTAGACAATCTTTTATGTCTCTATATATGTTTACTGGAGAAGTTCATGCATGCGGTTATAAGATTTTCTAAAAACACTTTTGTTCATTGATCAAGTTACGTATCTTTATTCATACAGGTTCTGAATCGTCCAGTAAATAACAGTATCAGCATCTTCATTGTCCTTTTTTTAATCGTGTTGTAGGCTATACTTGTTTTTGCATATTTGTTTAATGTTTTTAACGTGCTAGTGCGGCATCGTTTGATTGTTTATTTTAATTGTTATCTTTAGATCAGAACTGTACTCTAAACTACAAAATATTCTGATATTTTTATATTTATTATCAGTGTGAAGCAAAATCATCAGTTAGAGAACATGGAAAACTACAGTACTCCTAATGCAATAACTGATATCTCTTGTGAACCAATACCTAAGATATCAAAACCAACAGGTACATACTCCATCCTTCTTTTTGTCAATTCTTCTAAGGATATATATTTTGTTAGTTTTATTATTTTATGCTAGATATCCACTATTTAATCGTGAAATCAGTCCTCCGTTCCAATGTGTTCTCTTTCAGCTTCCAATGCTGATGATAATGATGAAAAAATAAAAGCGACGTTAGTGCAACAGAAGGGGCGGTTTAAAGTAACATCTGAGAATGTTGACAAGGTAAATTCATATTTTCACTTTTTCCTCCACTAGTTTTGTTTCAGTTCTGATGGTTACTGTTTGCTTTCAGGCCCTTCCAGCTGCTGGCCAACCTAAGAGTCCCAGCGCACAGGTCCTATATTGTCTTCTTCATTGTTTATCACTTAGTTTCCATGAATGCTATATTTTAGGATCTAAACAAGCTTAAAGTCAAATGAAACAATAGTTGAATTTGTACCCAATGCTAAACCATGAAAACATTTGTTTTAAATTGTTGAATGTTGCACGAACGTGTAGATACACCCGAAAAGAGTATCTTCCAGTGACTGTGTTGTGTACGGATCAAGGAGGTTGAGATTTTGTACAAGTGCCCATTTATTAGCTAGGATTCAAATTGATACATCTATATTCCCCTCAAGAGCTACCATTTTCAAATATTTGGTCCTTATCTTTTGCAAAACCAGCAGCCTCTTCTAGAAATAAGTGCTTCATAACTCCACATCTTAAACTATACAAAATCATCAGTACAGAATAAGGTAACACAAGCATTCAAATTTTTTAAATGGCATGCATATATCTTTTATCTATGAAATCCTGAGCTTCTATCCTACTTAGACTTGTGGCGACCAGTTCTTATCTAAACTTATTTTCGAGCAACGTAACTTATAAAGGGAAAATATGATCATAATAATTTTTGGATGCAAGTGTTTGGTAAATAATCTGGGCTGTCACTTCCTCTTTCTTGTTATTTGGAGATTAGCTTTCCAAGAAATGTTAATCTGATTTAAATAGAAAAGTGAAAGTTTTTATCAATCCTTGCAGCTGGAAGCAGCAGAAGAACGGGAGAAGCAATTGTTGCAGGAGATTGCTGATTTGCAAAGAAGGTAGGTACTCCTGAAAAGGAACTTGGGAAAAAGTATACCCTCTCATAATATCATTTTGTTATTTTCTTGATTTTTTTATTATTCTTTTTGCAGGCTCATGCTCTCCGAGGAAGAACTAAGAATTACAAAGGCAAAATTTGCTCAGGTCTGAACATGTATATGTTCCTTCATTTTCCATATGTCAATTAACCTTCAATTATTTTCGCCAGCAATTTTTATTAAGAAGGTTGGGTTGCATCAGTAACGGAGAAGCTTTGTCAAGTCCATTAGATTTGTTCTTGTGATTTTGTTTACCATCTTAATTGTTCTCCCCGCTTCTGATGTTTTCATCATGCTAGTGTTGGACATATTAATTGTATTATCGTTATTTTTTTTTTGTTCTGTTTAAGATGTGGTTTTTTAGTGACTTACTGACTTCAAACTCTCCTTGCTACATTTTGCTTTTTGATGACAAATCGAAGGATGTCAGACTCAAATCCGATCTGAATGATGTTGGCAACAAGAAGCAGAATCATGATGCAGAAAGATTGAATCTTGCAAATGATTGAAGATAATATATAAATTATGGTTGTTCGGCTATAATTTGTACATATGATTTGTAATGTTGTGATATAATCACTAGATGGGTAGTTCTGGGCAATTATGAGCTAATACTGTATGTAGTGTTTTGATTGCTCAAGTTGTCTGAGCGTAGAATAATGATGTACGGACTATACAGCGTTCTCCTGGCTAGAAGTTCGACAAATCATGGATGTCCATCTTGAGTAATTGATTTGTAATTGTGTGTTGTGTTATACCTGCATCAAAATTATGGATACTTGGTATGTTATCGTTAATGTTATCTTTTGTGTTGTGTGGAATCAAGTTTATTGTTTTTCCCCCTCATGTAAAGCTTTTTATCTAACAATGTCTGTTTTTATCTTGAATTGGATTAAAACTTCTTGTTAAACTGAGAGTTCTGTATTTCTCGCGTCTCAATAGCTACATCTCAAACCAACAGTTGTTCTTTTTTTTTCCCATCTGTGTATCCGTTTTCTTTTCCTCCGTATTGTGGTTCATCAATTATGCATGCACCTGTAAATTTCTCAAACATGAAATTTTGAAGGAAATCCTAATCATGTGCTAACCACAGACAAGGTCATTGATAAAGCGTGAGGATGCGGCCTAATTTAAATGATATCGTCTCTTTCGATGGTAGGAATTTATTTCTTCTCAACATCTACTTTTTCCCGAGGGAGTTCTCTATGATAAAATTATAATTAATTATGGTCTTTCATATTATGAACTTGATGAACCTGAGATATAAGAGGATGCCAAAAAAATGTTCATCATGGTAGAATGATGAGTAGGTGTCTATACCCGCAATCCGTGCATTAACTTTACGCCCTTATGGCACCTTAAAAAAGAGAAGGCAATAAATTATTATTCTACTACTCGTGATAATGTGGGTTATTATTCTACTATTTGTGATAATGTGAAAATAATTACGAGCATATATAGCTTCGGTCTTCCCCAAAATCTTTTGGGAGTTTAGAGCATGTAATTTTAAAACTGAATATTTAGTTCTCTATTCCTTAAAAGGAATACCACTTGCATTATTGTAAATAGATTAAACTTCTAATTTAATCATAAGGGCAACTAGAAACTAGTAAAAAGAAATTAAGTTATTGAAGGAAACTTTAAAGCTTAAAGTGTTAGGGAACACGCCACTAAGAACGCCTCAAACGGAGATGCAAAACACACCCAAACGATCTTGGAATCACAGAATAAAACCAGCAAACACGAATTCAATCACAGTACTCACAGATATAACGTGGTTCACTCTTACGGAGCTACTCCACGGTGCAACGACGACGTCCAATTCCTTTATATTCCTTTCAAGGTTACAAAGAAAAAAGATAAAAGAGAACACCCTCTCTTGATCATGATACACTCCAAGAATTCTCACAAACTCTCTATCTCTCAAGATCTCTCAATGATATTACTTATATCTGTATCTTTCTCTTTCTCTCTGCTACTAAGATGCTTTACAAATCAAACTTAGTGGGGTATTTATAAGCTTTCTCATGGTGGTAGGTGAACACTATTTGGGGCTAGGTGAACACTGTAGCAGGGGATAGATGAACACTATTTTTTGGATAGGTGAACACTATAGCAGAGGTAGGTGAGAAGGCTATCCACACAGCCTCAACGTTCTCAACAATCTCCCACTTGGAGAGTCTTCTCAATGAACTTTGTTTCTTGGTTGCATCATCTAGATGTCTTGTATCTTTGGCGTCTTGCACGACCCTCAACGTTCTCAACGAATGCCATATGAGGCTGCACACAGCTTCACCTTCATGAGCAGAATTGGCTTGATTAGCATATTGGCTGGATTGTACCTCTTATCAATCTTTACAAGCTTGAACTCGTTCCTGTTTTGTCACCTCCGTATGACATGATGCTTCACGTCAACATGCTTGGTCCGAGCATGGAATGCGTCGTTCTTTGAAAAGTGAATGACAATTTGACTGTCGCGGTGGATGAAGTATTTCTCAAAGCTTACCCCAAACTCAAGAAGAAAATCTTTAAACCATAGCAACTCCTTTCCTGCCTCTGCTGCAGACACGTACTCGGCTTCATCATTGACCTGATAATTCCACCGATTATGAAGAGCCTTTCTAGCTCTTGGAAGCTTTACAAAGAAGGTAGGTACTCTCGAAAAGGAACTTAGGAATAAGTATACTCTCTCATAATATCATTTTTGTTATTATCTTGATTTTTTATTATTCTTTTTGCAGGCTCATGCTCTCCGAGGAAGAACTAAGAATTACAAAGGCAAAAATTGCTCAGGTCTGAACATGTATATGTTCCTTCATTTTCCATATGTCTATTAACCTTCAATTATTTTCGCCAGCAATTTTTATTAAGAAGGTTGGGTTGCATCAGTAACGGAACTCTCAATGATATTATTTATATTTGGATCTTTCTCTTTTTCTCTCTGCTACTGAGATGCTTTACAAATTAAACTTAGAGGGCTATTTATAAGTTTTCTTATGGGGGTAGGTGAATACTGTAGCATGAGATATGTGAAGAATATGTAGGGGTAGGTGAACACTGTAGCAGTGGTACGTGATAAGGCTATCCACACAACCTCAACGTTCTCGACATAAAGTACTCATAAATTTTGACCAGAAAAAGCATGTATTTTTACAAAGATAAAATACACGCTTAAGTTGTAGAAACAAGGTAGAAATTACTTACTATCTTTCACCATAAAAGAGCTCAAGTTGTGAAGACAGAATTTTTTTATGTGTTTGTAGGAACATATTTTAATAAACTCAGAAACAATTAATTTCCCATGCCTCCCTACTTAATTTTATTTCTATCCTTTCAATTACTACGTATAGATAAAATTCCATAAATTTCTTTTAAAATATTGTATAAATAAAAATTTGGTAAATTTAATTGTTTTCTATTAAATAATTGCAAAGGAAAAAAAAATTATGTTTCCATCATCTTGTCATATTAGATCAATGGAAATACTTTTTAACTTTACTCCGTATAGTAAAATTTGTATTCGGGTAGCTCAACGATATATTCCCTATATCTCCCAAAAAACAAAAAAAAAACGAAAAATGAAAAATAATAAGAACTTTCTCCCTACTTGTGCGGTTACAGTCACGCGTTGGCGGAGGACCCGATCCCAGATGCTCAATACTTGGCGCGCATGCAGCCGGCGAGGCTACATCCTCTTTTATGCAGATCTCGAGATCACATCACCGAAACTGACCGCTGTCCTTCATCTCTAAATCTTAGCCTCGCAAAATTTGTTGTTTTTTTTTTCTATTTATATTTATTTAATTAAACTTGTGCTCCTTTTTTTTTTGTGGTGGGTATGTGAACGAGAGGCCCCTACTTGTCTGCCGAGAGCCTCGTCAAAAAGATAGAAAAAGGTAGTATTGTTTCAAAAATTACAAATAAATTATAAATTGTAGGAGGTTTTTTTTTTAAATTATCATTCAGACGCGCATGCGTTTACTTTGTGCCAGTTTAATATTGGATGGGGTTCCTTTTGAAAATTGAAATAGAGAGATTGAACTGAGATAATTAGATATTCTGCAATTATCAACTAATTGAAGAGAGGATTCCAATCTTTTAATATTAGCATAAATCCCGGTGTTTTCTTATGAATTAAGTTTTCTTAGTGTTGAATAACCTAAACTATGACGTGGAAATGATCGTTTTATGATTGAGCAGAATTTTTCTGTGACGACGGTGACACGGGATTAGATTGTTTTGGAATATTGAAAACATATAAAGATGAAATGCCACCTATAAACATTGGCTTCATTAGACCAATATCTTTCGTAGAAGGTAGGATTGGGATTTTATTTCTATTTTTATTATTTATTTATTTATTTATTTATTTATTTTTTGGTAGAAGGTTTGGATTTTATTTGGCTCCTCACAAGTGACATTGGCTAGACTGGAACTTTATCCTAATATTAGCACATGACCCTCTACCTTTTTCTATGTTTTATTTGTCCTTTTATCAATCAATTATCAAAAAATTGTTCCTTTTCTACTTTCATTTACATCACAAACTCTGATAGTTTGTTCTCGTACGATAAATTATCATCCATAAAATTTGGCTACCACATAATTTGTTATATCACACAAGAATCTGTTAAACATTTTGTGGTAAATGATAAGAACTATATGTATTATACAGTTTTTTTATTTGTAAAAGCTTGCATGTTGGTTAATCATTGAAAATTCTGCTGTTGCTTTTCCCGTCGATACTAATAATTAGATGTTTGCCTTTAAAATGATTAATTTTTCCTCAAGAAATGAACAAACCCCTCTACTCTTTTTTTTGGGGAATTGGCCAAAAATTTAGGGCTATTTTGCATTTTTGTTACAGCAGTCTACAAGGAAAGCATAGAATCAAACTCAAAGATTGTTTACAGGGTATTACTTGCAAATATCTTAATCACATCTTTGTTGGTTTGCAGGTTTTAATGGAAATTCCCATATAACTGCTAATTGGGCCACAAATTACTCAATTTATGCTTGGTGACATTCTAAATGGAAAATTGTTAATTTTTTTTATATGAGTAGTGATATTAAAAAAAAACCTCTTTACCTTTTTCCAAAGAAATGATGGCTAAGAGAGAAAATTATGGTGTCTAATCTCTTTACAATTATTATTAATTTTTTATATTTAATTTCTACATACTTCAAACGACTAATCCTGTAAAAGAAACCCATATAAATAAAAACAGATTTTATAATAGCTTCGTTTATGACGTATGATGTATATACATTGTATACTACTTTTAAAAATCTTTTTAGATTTTTCATTCACTCAAATGACTGTGTTGAAATTGATCCTATACTGCTTTGAATTAGCCTCAGGCTTAAAGATTAGCTTTAACAAAAGTGTTCTCATTGCTCTTGAGAAAAATGAGAATTTACAGCAGAACCTGGCATATATGATGAATTGTAAAAGTGGTAATTTTCCCATTACTTATCTTGGGATTCCTTTAAGACCAGGAAAATTAAAAAGAGATGACTGGTTTCCTTTGATTGAGAAAATTGAGAAAAGATTAGCTATTTGGAAAGGTAGGTCTCTATCAAGAGGAGGAAGATTGGTTTTGATTAACTCAGTTCTCTCTTCTATGCCAATTTTCTGGTTATCTTTTTTCTTATTCCCAGCATGGGTTATTGAAAAAATTGATTTTATGAGGAGAAGATTTTTATGGACTGGAACTTTGGAACATAAAGGATGCTCTAATCTGGTTAAATGGGAAGAGATTTGTAGACCAAAACACTGTGGTGGTTTGGGGATTAAAAATTTAAAAGTTATGAATAAAGCTCTTTTAGGAAAATGGCTTTGGAAATGGTTCCATGGCAACAATGAACTTTGGAAACAAATTAGTCATCATAAATATTTTGATTGAAAATCATGGTCTGAATATCTTTATTTGGATAAAAATCATTTAACTTGGTTTTGGAAAGTTTTCTGTTCTAATCTTGACAGCTTTCTTTGCAGTACTCAAGTGGAAGTTGGAAATGGAAAATATACTCTTTTTTGGCTTGATAAATGGTTAGATTCATCTACCCTTGCTTCTCTTTTTCCATCTTTGTTCAAACTCTCTTCATCTCCTTATGCTACTGTTTATAGCCTGAGAATTAAAGAGGATGGTATTTGGAGATGGGTCCTTCATTTCAAAAAACAATTAATTGGGGATCTTGTCCTTCAGTTTTTTAAACTGTTGAATATGCTTAATCTGAAAAAATTATCAGAAGTGGAAGATAAAAGAAGATGGTTATGGGATAATAAAAAAACTTTTTCAGTGAGATCCTTTTATCATTTCCTTATTGATGGGGGTTTAAGATATGAGTGTGCAAGGGTATGGGAAATCCCTATTCCTCTGAAAGTCAAATTTTTAGTTTGGCTGGCTTTTAGACAAAGTCTGAACACAAAAGATAATTTGGAAAAAAAGGGAATTGGTATAGACAAAATATGTTGTTTATGCTCTAAGGAGTCTGAAAATCATTCTCACATTTTTATTAAATGTGAGTTTGTTCAATCTATCTGGAAACTAATTCAATACAATTTACATATTGAAGAGGACTTCAGGTTGGAGTCCTTGAAGATCTTGTGGCTGAAATGGAATAGTAGTTCTTTTGGGGAAGCTAGATTGAAAAGAGATATATATATCTGCTGTCTCATTTGGTGTATCTGGCAAGAACGCAATGATAGATTGTTTTCTAACAAGAGGAGGAATTACATTATGATTCTTCATAAGATCATAACTTTCTCAAACCTATGGTTAGGTATGAAAGGGGAGTCTGCCAGAACCACAAGGCTACAGGAAAGGAGGAAGAAGAAAATGGCGCTTGAAATGGGAACCAGGATTGCTGCTGAAGTGGATGACAGAAGTTCTGGGGAGATAATTCCGCTGGAATGATCCATGTCAACAAATCTTTTTGGGATAGTTGCTTCTTAACAGCTAAACTTTTAGTAGTTCTTGTTTTGTTGTTATGTGATCTTACAGCTATTTTTGGGTTTTTCTTTAACTGGTGGTTAGAGCTTGGGAAATCAGTTTCAGTGATATGTAGTTAATCCTGAACTTGGTTGCATATCCTAGGTTGGGGATATGTACATATTATGTAACAACCATTTTGTTATTTAGCTGGCTGGGATATCTGTTTGGTATCCCATCCTTTTTCTCAAAAAAAAAATGATCTCTTTTTAAGAACAAGTACTTTTTGATGGGGGCTAAATAAATATTTTCGAGGTGGGAGTTAACACGTCATTAATAAAATCACAGCGGGGTTAGTACACCAAAAATACCCATCCTAGATTTGTAAATAATTTCTATGGATGTTAAATGTAAAACAAACAAAAACATTGGGTTCTAAGATAAAAACACCCTCCCCAGTTCCGTGGCGGCCAAGGGGAAAAAGAAAGCCCTAGGTTCCCAAATAGTGAACCGACGCCTATAAATAGTAAAGGAACCATCGTTTATTTCTTATTTAAAGCCCCTAAATTTATTTCACCAATTCCTCATCGAATTGATTGATCGATCTAGGGTTTCTTTTGGGCCTAGTAGCTCTCTGATTCTTCTTCATCCTCTCTGTTTTCATTCTCTTTGATCTGTTGAGGAGAAGAAGGGTTGGGATTCTAGGGTTTCTCGACTAATTGAGACTATTTTATTTTATTGTAAGTTCTCTCTTCTTGATCTTCCTTTTATTTGATTGTACGATGATGTATGTTTTGTTCTTTGATCTAGATCTGGTTAATTTTGTAATTTATCTCTGATTTTTTGGGGAAATACTATAGATGTCAAAATTAAATCTTTTTTTTTGAATCCTATAGATGTCTACCACGAAAATAATTAGATTTTAGAAGAAACATTATGTAAAATTTGCCTTTTTGATGCTTTATAGGTAATGCCCTTTAGAAATTGAAGGATAGACGTAGGTTTTATAGTTCCACGCGTTTCTGTAGCTTGTATGGTCTATCTTCCTTTTATTTAAGGTTCAAGATTATTGTAGAGTATTTAAACCATCAAGGAATTTTCTTCTATTGTTTTGTAGTGATGATATGCCATCTGTAGATTAAAGGTTATTTTTTGAGTGTTTGATTTTCTTACTTGGGAATTTAAAGTTTTTTGATGCTAAGAAAATTTTGTCAAGATCTTGTGAAAAAAATTGTCTGAATTGTCATAGAATCCTATTATTGATCAATCTCCATATATATCTCCATACAATCTGTTATTTTCTCATTTATGTTTATGGTTATCTTATAACTACTTCAAATTCATTTTTATACTGGACAGATTATATTTGTGCATGGAAGATTATTCCATATCATGCATTCTTTATGTGATATAGAGGTTGGCTAATTGAAGAAGTTGTACAATTTTTTTAAAAATATAAATTTCTTTATGTTGAATATGCATTTTTTAACCTGTTCAATTTTCTGAAACTACAATTTTAAAATTGGTTCATTATTTTTTTATTGTTATCAAATTGTTGGATCGAACAAATGAATAGAGTTAAGAGTCTTAAAAGCTTTTCTTTGCATGCAGCGTTGGGAGAATCCTTCATTGATGATAGTTCTGATTTGCAATTTTGCATATTATTTCAATGTTGTTCTTGATATCTTTTGATTTTTGTAGGCATGAAGAAAAGTGATTGGAAACTATTCATATCTTATTCTAACTAACAACAATGTTATTACCTAATGTTTAGATGACCTACATAAAACGCTAGAGTACTAACAACATTTTACTAGCTAATGTCTTCACTTTCTCCGCAATTAGTTCTTTTTGTTCTTAAAACTTCACAATTCTTGACCTTTTTTGTTATATAATATTCCTGTTCTGTTTAAGTTTAATCCTTTTTTCCATTCACTTGGGTTAGTTGAATAATATTCTCCCTAATTACTATTCTTATTTACAATGTTTAAGAAAAATTGTGGTTCTATGTAAAATGGATCACGTTCCTATTCCTACTGTAGAGTCTTGTTTCAGTAGATGAATATGTTGATATGTATTTGATGCAAATGGATATCTATAGAATACACCCAATTGTTCAAATTTATATATTCATTCAAGGTGCATGTGTCATGTATGGTTTATTACTCGAAGTTTCTATTATAATCTTGCTGAGGTATGCATCAATGGGCTATCGTTTACATGACTATTTAAAATACATTTTCACGAGGCTTATATGTTCTTGCAATTGATGCTATGTGGAAGCAGATATTGTTATTGCTTTCTCTTTGTTCTCTTTTCTGAAACTTTCTTAGTTATTATGTTTCTATTCTAACTATTTAGTAGATGCCCTAAATAAATTGTTGGAGTAACTCTCGTTTCTTCTGGTCTTTTTCAGTGTTGCAGAATTTGTGAATGTTTTAATGGAGTCAAAAGGTGGCAAGAAGAAGTCTGGCAGTAGTAGTTCCATGCAGTACGAAGCTCCCCTTGGCTACAGCATTGAAGACATTCGACCCAACGGAGGAATCAAGAAGTTCAGATCTGCTGCTTACTCCAACGTAAGAAAGAAAAACGATGGAAACTTAGCTTTTGTGCTCTTATTTTTCTCGTTTCCATCTTTTTAACGTGTAACTTTTGCTCATGTTGCAGTGCGTCAGGAAGCCATCCTGATATTCCTACAGTCAAACCTCAGTAGTTTAGGATTTCCTGCATTTTTAGTTAATTTTTGCCATAAGGTCACTCTCTGGCTAGCTGCTTTCTAATAACCAAACCATTCTTGCTATCCCTCCCCCTTGTTTTTCTCTGTTCCCTCCATCAGCTTTTGACCTTACTTTCAAATCAATGGCAATCATGATTCCCAACTCCACCAATGCACAACCCTCTCCCATCGGGTTTGAGGGCTTTGAGAAGCGCCTAGAGATCACATTCTCTGAGGCCCCCCTCCTTGTTGACCCCCATGGTCGTGGCCTCCGAGCTCTTTCTCGTGCACAGATCGACTCAATTCTTGATCTAGCTCGGTGCACCATTGTTGCCCAGCTCTCAAACAAGGACTTCGACTCCTATGTTCTCTCTGAATCGAGCCTTTTCATTTATCCATACAAGATAATCCTCAAGACATGTGGCACTACGAAACTCCTCATGTCTATTCCCAAGATCCTCGAACTTGCATCTGAGCTCTCACTTTCTCTTCAATCCGCTAAGTACTCGCGTGGAACCTTCATCTTTCCTGGAGCTCAGCCTTCTCCTCACCGCAGTTTCTCAGAGGAGGTTTCCACCCTTGACAATTTCTTTGGCAACTTAGCATCGGGTGGAAATGCTTATGTCATCGGTGATCCGGCATCACCCAACCGAAACTGGCACATCTACTATGCGACCGAGAAGCCCGAGCTTCCGATGGTGACTCTTGAAATGTGCATGACTGGACTCGACACTGAAAAGGCATCCATCTTCTTCAACAACAACTCGGAGAATGATACTCTGACGAAAAAGATGACCAAGCTTTCTGGGATCTCAAACATTATTCCTGAGATGGAGATATGCGACTTTGAGTTTGAGCCCTGTGGGTACTCCATGAATGGAATCTCTGGACCAGCAGTCTCAACTATCCATGTAACGCCCGAGGATGGGTTCAGCTACGCGAGCTATGAGGCCATGGGCTTTGACCCCATGAAACTTGAATTCAATGCCTTAGTTGAGAGGGTGCTTACTTGCTTTGGCCCTACTGACTTCTCTGTTGCTGTGACCATCTTTGGTGGTCGAGGGCAAGCTGGCTCCTGGGGGCGCAAGGTTGATGTTGATGGATATAATAGAATGGATACAGCGGGGCAGGAGCTCGATGGTGGTGGATTGTTGATGTACCAGAGCTTCTCTTCGTCGACGGCGATGGTGGGGTCACCGAGGTCCATATTCCATTGCTGGAGCGGAGATGAGTCGGAGGAGGAGGAGAAGAACGGGAGGGATGAGAAGGGAGGATTCTGAGATGTTGCTTCTTGTTTCTTCTTCTACAGTACGCTTGTTGTTGTTGCTGTTATGATTATGTTGGTGTGTTTCTTTCGGCTTATTGGAGCAGCAAAGCCAGGTTGATCTTACCTTCTACGGTGTTCAAATAAGGCTTATGATGTGTAGCCTAGAGCTTCTACTCTACTGTGGGTCTTTATTGCTGAGCTAAGCTTTCTTGTGTCTCGGAGTCTGTAACAAATACCTGCGTTTTTTTTTTTAAATTTAAAAGTCGTGGTTTGGTCATTTTCTGTCCGTGGTTTGCTCAGATCTGTGATTCATTTTTTGCTTGTGAAAAGCTTGGACGTCTGGTAGCGGTTAAGTTTGGAGCATTCTTATTTATGATCCCAGCTGACGTACCTCATCAATCTATCAAGGTGGCAGCTGAGGGATCAACTCCGCGTTTTGTTCGATGCCCCGTGACAGATGGTAGATGAGCTGTCCTGGGTGGTTTGATTTCGTTGGATTTGATTACCGGGGCTCAATTGTACGGTGCTTATTCTTAGATTATTTGCATTTCATCATAATTTTGTTAAAACTAATTACTAGCAAACACATGTAAGGGGGGAGTCTTGAAGATTTATCTCAACAATCGCAAATGTAGTCTCAGAACTACATAATGCCTTGACTTCACAAAAGGACCATCTTTTGAAACTATACGATCCTACTAACGTACAATGAAGTCTAGAAGTTCACTAATTGCCTACATTGTCGAAACATCTATCATCTATACTATAGGCTAAATTACCATATTGATATTCTGACTTGAACCTTTCTTTCGATTTAATATTTATTTTATCCTTTCCCATCAGTATGATATTTTAACTTATGCTCGGATGACGATAAGATTCTTTTTCTCGTCGACGGCGAGAAAGAATGGACCCTATTGATGATAGGGAAATGAAGAAATGTTCAAAAAAAAAAAAAAAAAATCAAAAAAGGACCTTATGGTGATGGGGACACAAGTTGAAATACTATATAGACGCAGAAATAAACACCATCTTGAAAAATATGTTCAAATTAAAATACTAATCTGGTAATTTAGCCCAACACTATATACTAAGAAAAACCCATATTTTAATTTGAGTGTTCAAGAAATTCCAAAAAATGTCCTCGCATTTTTTTAAAAAATTCAAAAAAAAGTACCCTATACTTGCAAAGGAAATGATCTCATCCTTTCGAAAATCAAACCGGCGCATCCTCGTATTGTTGTTTCATGCACGCGCGTTAGGCGTGTTGGTAAATTAAAAAAATCGAATAAATAAATAAGTAAATAAAATAATACAATAAACGTCACGATCTTTGCACGTGGGCAGTTAAAAGCGGGTAATTGGTAAACTTACCCGAACCTTAGAATGTACCCGACTCCACTTACTCCCACCATCGGGGGCAGCTTCCCAATTTCTGCTCTCCCTCGAAAATATTTCATTCTAGGGTTTTCATTCTCTCTCAAAAAATATTTCATTCTAAAATTCCTTTTTGGAGGGTCTCGATCGAAGAGACCGCGATGAAGTTGACGGTGAAGACTTTGAAGGGTACTCACTTCGAAGTCAAAGTGCAGCCCAACGATACGGTGAATCATTTATTCAGTTTTCCCTTTTTATTTCCTCGTATGAACTAGTTGCACATTTGATCTATCTACTGAATCGAAGCGTTTAATTGCGTTATCTTTATTTTTGATGTTTCCTCCTTTAATGAACGCAAAGAGTTATATTTTTTTTGGAAAAAAGTTAGCATTTTTAAGGTGTATTCTACATCTCTGAGTTGTAAATAGCACATATGGTCGATTTCTAGTCAATTTTATCTCTGAGTTGGATTTGATGACTGGATACTCTGATGGATGAGTTCAGTTGTATGGTGCTTAATGATATTTGTATTTCACCAAAATTTTGAAAATATTCGTTTAAAACTTATTAGCAAACCCATGGAAGGGAGTCAAATATTTATCTCAACAATCGCATTGTACTCTCAGACCTACATAATGTGTTCACAAAATGACTTTCTTTTGAAACTATACGGTCCTACTAATGTACAATAACATTGAAGAGTTCACTAATTCGGTACATTGACACCTTTACAAACTCTACACCATTACAGTGTTCGCAATTTCTCAGAATACGTAAATTCATCGACATCTATACTACAAGCTAAATTACCATATTGATAATTTGATATTCTAACTTGACCATTTTTTCAATATAATATCTATTTCTGCTTCAGCGTTAATATGCTCTTTTAACTTGTGCTCAGATGACAATAAGAACCTTTTTTCTCATCGACGGCCAGAATTGCGGCAAATCTTACTCTTTTGGGGAAATTTTTTCCTATCCCCTGACCTATTAAATTTATGAAATCTACATCCTCCTCTTTCAACCTCCCGCAATTCAAATTTCTTCAACTTCTTTACACAATAAGATACTCCTTTCAGCCACCTCTTTCTCCTTCATCCTCACCAACTTGAACCTAAACCCTAATCCAAACCCCATCAATATCTATTCAAGTCAATACCAATTTAAGTTAAGGTTTAGGTTTAAATTGGGGAATTTTGAAGGAGAAAGAAGGAGCTTTATCGATGAGAGGGAAATGAAGAGTGAAGGAGGATCTTATTGGATAAATGGATAGAAGAAATTTGAATTGGGGGAGATTGAAGGAGAATGATGGTGTAGATTTAATAATTTTGATAGGTCATAGTTGGAAAAAAGTTCGAAAAAAATACATTCTACCATATTGGAAAATAGTAAAATACCATATTGACGCAAAAATAAATACTATATTGGAAAACAGAGTCAAATTAGAACACTAATCTGGTAAATTAGCCCAATAGTATATAACTAAGAAAAACCCATATTTTGATTTGGGTGTTTCAGAAATTCTACTAAATGTTCTCTCATTTAAAAAAAATCAAAAGCAATACCCTATACTTGCAAAGGAAATGATCTCATCCTTTCAAAAATCAAATTGGAACATCCTCATATTGCTGTTTCGGGCACGCATCATGTGCATTGGAATACGTAGTTAACAAAAAAAGTAGTTTCGAATAATAAATAAATAATAAAATAATTCGATAAACGTTACGATCTTTGCACATGGGCAATTAAAAGCGGGTAGTTGGTAAACTTACCCGAATCTTAGAATTTACCCGACTCCACTTGCTCCCACTCTTGAGCAGCTCCCCAATTTCTCCATTCCCTAAAAAATATTTCATTCTAGGGTTTTCATTCTCTCTCAATCCAACTCCAAGGAAATTCCTTTTTAGAGGGTCTCGATCAAAGAGACCGCTATGAAGCTGACGGTGAAGACTCTGAAGGGTGCTCACTATAAAATCAAAGTGCAGCCCAACGATAGGGTGAATCATTTCTCCAAATTTTCCCATTTTTGTATGAATTAGTTGTACATTTGATCTATCTACTGAATCGAAGCGTTTAATTGCGTTATCTTTATTTTTGATGTTTCCTCCTTTAATGGATGCAACGTGTTATAATTTATTTGGAAAAAAGTTAGCATTTTTAAGGTGTATTCTACATGTCTGAGTTGTAAATAACACATATGGTTGATTTTCTAGTCAATTTTACTCGAAAATATAGGAATAGCAAGCGATGCTCGAGTTTGATAGCCAAGTGAATTTGGAAATGTAGAAAGTTATGAGTAAAAAACACATATATTGTTTCAGTTTTGGGAGATATGATGCGTGTTAATCACCCTCACCAACCACCAAAGATACGCATACAAATAGACATAACTCCAACTTGCCCACCATTTATATGGATTGATTTCTTAACTCGTATAAAATCTGGCATATATTTGATTTATTTTCTGCAGCTTTCCGTGTTACAATAATAAAATTGATAGATAACAGTTGACACTTCACAAGAAAGTAGTAAAACTATAACTTACATGACCAGGTTGGAGGCTATTATAATAGTTTAATATAGGTTTCGTAACTCAAAAGTACTATTTTTTATTTCGAGTGCGGTGGAGAGGGATGAGATTTTAGTAAGGCACAAGTGTATTAATGAATTGTACAGTGCATACTAGAAATCTAAAACTATTGACTCGCTAGAAATAAACGGTGAAGCTGTTATAAACACAAGCCTTCACAAAGTTTTAACAGTTTAAAGGGTTCATATCCATACTCTCAATGTTCTCGTCAGTCCACGTTGCTTGCTTCGTGTATTAAGGTCTGAAAACTAAGATTGCAGTGCATGCTAAACTGCACAGATAAATGTCGTACCTTATGGAAGCTTAAAAAATTTACTTTATGGAATCATACATGGAAATGAAATAAAAATGTTTCAATTGGAGGAGGATTTCTATAAACAAAGAACTCATTGGTTGGTCAGCTATCTATAGTTAATTTGAAATTGTTCAAAGCACATTTCTTGTCTGTACTCATTATAAACTGGAGATTAAGAAGATTAATATAGATCTACTGTCATGGTTGTCTATCATTTGTCTGGCCCATTAGTGGCAGCAAATTGTAAGCTTTGCTTTGCACATATGAATGCATATAGACACCTGTAAATTACACATATAAATGGACCCTATGCAAGACGAGGATGTTATCTGGGACTACAACTGGTCAATATCTATCATTTGATGGCTCTGGATTCTGATTTGAACTGTAAAATTTGTTGCCAGTGTTTGTTTTATAAGTAGCTTCATGCCTTACTTCTTGTCCCAGCTCATAACTTGCTGACTTTTAATTCTTGTCCTGTAGATTATGGCCGTGAAGAAAAACATTGAGGAAGTTCAAGGGAAAGATAATTATCCGTGGAGCCAACAGTTATTGATCCACAATGGGAAGGTTTTAAAGGACGAAAGCACATTGGAAGAGAACAAAATCAGTGAAGATGGTTTTCTCGTTGTCATGCTTAGTAAGGTATATTTCCCCTTGAAAGTGTTATACTGCCAATTTTCGCTTGTAAAAGGTTGTTTTTATCTTTTTGGGTCATTTATAATCATAAACCCAGTTTATCTGGCAATATAGGAGTATAAAATCACAAATTTGTTAAAATGACCTTTGTAAAGTGTTATATGCTAATTTAGCTTGTAAAGTTCTTTAGTCTTTTTTAGGTCATCGATGATCACAAACTCGGTTTATCTCGCACTATAGGGGTACAAAATTCCAAACTTGCTACAACTGCCTAGTAAATCTCGAATCAAATTTGTTGATATATAATTAGTTAAGATTTTAATTTTCCCCAAGATTATTGACTTTAAGTTTTTATGAGGGGAAAAGTCATTCTGATCCTCAAATAAATAGTATTGTGGATTTCAGGGTATGGCTACTTACAATTTTCATACTAAACATGATCTATTGTTCAATGCATAAAAGCGCAGTGCTGGTACTGAATTAAATTCTTTTTGTATTTAGTAAGCCATGGCAATATGAGTTCTATTAGATAATTTTCAGTTCTTTTTGTAATTGACTGACCTGTCTTACTTTGGATTTCAAATTATTAAAGTGAAGAATGTTTCTGTTTTAGAAATTTGTTAACAAACTGCCTGTCAGTTGGAAATTCTAATTATTCTTCTACATATTAGTTTCTATATAGATTTTAAAAGAAACTAATAAAATCTATTGATTTCTTCTTCAAATCTGTTACATATCTCTTCATATGAGAAATTTACCCATGTTGAATGAGAAATTTGATCCTATTATCTCTCCATGACAAATTGAAACAGTTGGATTTTTATTTACTAAGACAAAATGTCAGACAGTGGTTTATTTATTTTACAAACATGGAAATTTTTAAAATCATCTATGTTTTCTATTTCTTCATAACTTCAACATTTCCCTGAGTTATGCTGATTATTCCCATTGTCTGGAAATCTCCTTTTTTTGTCGTTCTTTGTTTCTTTCCTTCATTTTTTTTACCTGATCCAAACCTTTTGGGACCTAATTTTTATTTTATATCATGCATCTTTAATCTTTATTTCTTATTAGAAAGGTTAACAGTTTGAGGCAATGTTTTGGGCTATGACTGGTATCGTGTAGTTCTGAATCTTCTGATGTTTGTCGAGTTAAGATCCATTTTCTTTCCCTTTAAGATTATAGGGGGGAAAGGAAGATATATTGGTATGCAAGGACAGTTGATTCGACCAGAATTGAAGTTTGTTGCTTGAGTTGGATCTTAGAAGATCAAAGTAGACTTATATGCCATGCTCACATTGGATCATTAACCTATTTAGGTGATTCTTAGTTGCATACTATTATATTTCCTGAAATCGTCGATGAGTATTTTGGAAATCCAATTTTTTGTCTCATAAATTCTTTTTGCAGAAGTTGGAAAATGTTTTCCCCCTTGTATTTGTTCATATATTTTTTGCCGATGAATATTTGTTCATGTGTTGAAAGTCTTTTTGCAATTCTTTTTTATTTATTTTATTTTATTTTATTTTATTTCTAATAATCCAAAAAAAAAAAGAAATTTCGGGGTAAGTATTATTTTTGCAATTAGATTTGGTAATTGTATTATTTGGTATTTCTTCATTTGATTTCATTTATGATTTAGCTTGCATGCAAATATTTTACTTACCATAAGTTTACAATCTGGGTGTACCCCTGCCCCACTCCCTCACCAAAGGAAAAAAAAGACCCATCAGCTTGTTAAATGGAAATTTCGGCTTCTTTAAATTCTTTTCCTTTTCTGTTTGCATCTCTGACTACAATCATGTTGCGCTTTCTTCAGAGCAAAGCTTCAGGTACTGGCG